>NC_140987.1:5625149-6025149 GCF_052327205.1 Somniosus microcephalus | reverse complement strand
GGTACTGTTCCAGATTCCATTGAATGTTGGAAGATGATCAGCAATGCATCTACTATTTCTAGGGCCACTTCTTTTCCTTAAGTACCCTAGGAAGTAGATTATCAGGCCCTGGGGATTTATCAGCCTTCAATCCCATCAATTTCCCGAACACCATTTCCCTACCAATAATGATTTCTTTCAGTTCCTCCCTTTCATCAGACCGTATGTTCCCCGACATCTCTGGGAGGTTCACAGAAATCACAGAAACCCCACAGTGCAGATAGAGGCCATTTTGGCCCATCGAGCCTGCACTGACACATATCCCACCCGATCCCCGTAACCCCTAAACCAACACATATCCCACCCTATCCCCGTAACCCCACGTATTTAATCCCCCTAACACTAAGGGTCAATTTATCATAGCCAATCAACCTAACTCGCACATCTTTCGACTGTGGGAGGAAACCGGAGCACCCGGAGGAAACCCACGCAAACACGGGGAGAATGTGCAAACTCCACACAGACAGTCGCCCGAGGCCGGATTTGAACCCGGGTCCCTGGCGCTGTGAGGCAACAGTGCTAACCACTATGCCACCGTGCTGCCCACAAGGTTATTTGCGTCCTCCTCTGTGAAGACAGAACCAAAATATGTATTTAATTGGTCAGCCATTTCTTTGTTCCCCATTATAAATTCCCCTGATTCTGACTGCAAGGGACCTATGCTTGACTTCACCAATCTTTTTCTCTTCACATATCTATAAAAGCTTTTACAGTCAGTTGTTATGTTCCCTGCAAGCTTACTCTCATATTCTATTTTCCCTTTCTTAATTAATCCCTTTGTCCTCCTTTGTTAAATCTTAAACTGCTCCCAATCCTCAGGTTTGCTGCTTTTTCTGGCCAGTTTATATGTCCTCTCCTTGGATCTTAAGCTATCCCTAATTTCCCTTGTTAGCCATGGTTGAGTCACCTTTTTTGTTTTATTTTTATGCCAAACTGGGATGAACAAATTCTGCAGTTCATCCATGTGGCCTTTGAATGTTTGCCATTGCCTATCCACCATCAACCCTTTGAGTGACATTCCCCAATCAATCCTACCCAACTCGCGCCTCAGACCATTGTAGTTTCCTTTATTTAAATTAGGACCCTAGTCTCTGCGTCAACTATTTCATTCTCCATCTTAATGAAGAATTCGAACATATTGTGATTGCTCCGACCCAAGGGGCCTCGTACAACAAGATTGCTAATTAATCCTTTCTCGTTAAATAATACCCAGTCTAAGATGGCCTGATCTCTGGTTGGTTCCTCAACATATTGGTCCAGGAAACCATCCCGTAAACACTCCAGGAATTCCTCCTCCACAGTATTGTTACTAATTTGGTTAGCCCAATCTATATGTAGATTAAAGTCACCCATTATGACTGCTGTGCCCTTATTGCACGCTTCTCTAATTTCCTGTTTAATGCCATCCCCAACCTCCGCATTACTGTTTGGAGGTCTATATACCACTCCCACTAACGTTTTCTGCCCCTTGGTATTTCTCAGTTCTACCCATACAGATTCCACATCATCAGAGCTAATATCCTTCCTTACAATTGTGTTAATCCCTTCTTTAACCAGTAATGCTACCCCACCTCCCTTTCCTTTTTGCCTATCTTTCCTGAATATTGAATACCCCTGGATGTTGAGTTCCCAGCCTTCGCCACCCTGGAGCCATGTTTCCGTGATCCCAATCAAATCATATTCGTTTACCTCTATTTGCGCAGCTAACTCATCCACCGTATTACGAATGCTCCTCGCTTTAAGACACAAAGCCTTCAGGCTTGTTTTTTTAATGCTCTTAGACCTATTCGAATTATTATTTACTTTGGCCATGTTTGATTTAAACCGTTGATTTCTCTGACTGCCACTTTTGTTTTGTCTCCTTCCTATCTTTTGCTTTTATCCTTGTTTCCCTTTCCTCTGTCCCCCTGCTCAGGTTCCCAACCCCCTGCCATTTTAGTTTGAACCCTCCCCCAGAGCACTAGCAAACACGCCCCCTAGGACAGATGAACAAAGGGATCTGGAGTACAAATACACAAATCACTAAAAGTTGTGCCACAGGTTAGCAAGGCCATAAAAAAGCAAACCAAGCACTAAGGTTTATTTCTAGAGGTATAGAATTGAAAAGTAGTGAAGTTGTGCTAAGCTGGACATTCAAACAGAAGGAGACAGATTGGGAAGGAAGGTGAAGGAGAAAAAGGTAATGGGGGAAAAATTGAACCGTGCCCCCTTTGGGGCACTAACTTCGCCAGGGCACTACTTTTAGCCCCCTGAAAAAATTAGCACCCCCGTGGCCAAAATTCATCAGTAGCGCCCCAAGAGGGAAGCGGGGCACTACTGGAAGCGCCTCACCTCCCTCTTGGGGCGCTGTGAATGAATATCACGGCGCTACGTGCCGCCATGTGCTGCGGCACGATGCGCTGTGCTACTGCAGGCCTTCCTCCCCTTCTTAAAGGAGAGGGGCCTTGTGCAGCGCGACCCGGGGCCCAGCTGGGCCACCAGGGATTGGGGTGTTGGCAAAAGAGCAGGGCACTCGAGAGGAGTGACGGGCTCATGGAGCGCAGCCAGCACTCCGCGGGAGATCTGAAGAGGAGGCCGAGGACAGCAACGGGGGCAGGTGCTGGCAGGTGGCCAGCAACAAAAATGGCCGCCCAGCACCTCGCCTTTAATTAGCGCCGCCCCAGCCACAGGTAGGCCCCGCTGACTCCATCAGGCATAGCGTCCGGCGGTAAGTCAGGGGGCGCTACTGTAGATCGCGGCCGAGGCGCGAGCGGGGAGCTGCACACAGCGGTGATGTCATCGCCGGCGGCGCAGCGCCACAGGGTGCTAACGGTTACCGCCACCGCTAACTTCCCACTGAATTTCACGAGAGGCGTAGGAGGTGCTGCGCCCGGGCGTTAGTTGCTTTGTGCCCTGTTAGCGGGGCGCTAATGGGAGGCACAAAGCAACCAAATTTTTAGGCCAATGACCCTAAGAATCCATCAGCCAGCGATTCCGGCACTTCTGCTGGGTTGTGCCCAGCATTAAACTCCACTGCGGATCAGTGGATGTTCTGAGGTCGGGGAGAGGTTCGCTATTTAGACTGACATTGGCTGGCACTGATGCCACGAGGGGAGTGTACAGAATGTCAGCAAGGCTTGAGGGTCCAGTGGAGGAGTGTTGGATCGGGGAGAAGCTGAGTCGCCCCACGAAGTAACCTGTAGATCACCCCACACCGCTTTAAAAAATGTTTATAAATTAGTCTCAAAATCCTTGTCCCCAGCCTGGCTCCCCAGGGGGTCTCCACATAAGCCTCGTCTGACCAGGCTTACCTCTGCTGATGATACACCTGGCGCCTCTGAAGTCTTGGACTGTGGGAACTCCACCACGAGACATAAGAACATAAGGACATAAGAAATAGGAGCAGGAGTAGGCCAATCGGCCCCTCGAGCCTGCTCCGCCATTCAATAAGATCATGGCTGATCTGATCCTAACCGCCAATCTACTATCACAGAACCATCTCCTGAATCTAACAGAATTAGACACATGAAATAGGAGCAGGATCAGGCTACACAGCCCCTGGGCCCGCTCCGCTACCCACAGGGCCATGACCGATCTGAACCTAGACTCGTGTCCAAATTCCTGCCCGCTCCCCGTAACCCTTAATTCCCTTTACTGGGAGACCATCCCAGAGAGGTCGCCGCTGGGCCAGGACCCTCGGTATCAGTTCCCAGTCCAGCTGCTGGCTCACTTTGATGGGAGTATGTGGAGTGCGCGACAATGTCAGGGATAGAAACGGGGGAGATAATTGAAGACAGAAAAGAAATAAAGAAAGAAACCAATTTTGGGGGATGAAAATTGGCTTTTGGAAAGAACTTTTGAATTGCGTTTTTAATTGTATTTTTCTCTGTTCTTTCTATCCTGCTAGTCACTGCCAAACTCCAGTCATCTTCCCTTCAGGGTGGAAGTGAAAAATGTTCCATGCATTTATTTTGGAGGCGGCATCTGCAGAAAGGATGTTTACATCACGGTTGGCGCTGTTACCCTAATACTTGATAACATGGATGGGGTAAGAAGAATTCTCCTTTAAATCTAGGCAAATAAAAAGAATGGAAATACAAACTGCTAGAAATCTGAGATAAAAACAGCAGACAATGGAAATACACATCAGAGCCGTCAGCATCTGTGAAGGAAAAAGGATAGGTTAATATTTCAGGTGTCAGCCCTTCATCAGAAATGGGAACTGGAAGATAAACGAGCCCTTTAATGAAAAGGAACAACACAAAAAGGGAGAAGAAGACAATCAGTAGGTTGAACGCATGAATGGGCTTTGCTGCAAGGAGGTGAGATCTATTCTGCTGAGGGATCCATCTCCACAACAGCAACCGATCCCCCTCTCCAGGCGCTGATGGACCCTCTGTGCATTCCTGAACCCCCTGGCCTAGAAATTGAGTGGGCTTAGCGCCCATTTTGCGGCGCTAGAGGGCATTGCGCTGGACTTACAGCCGGTTTTGAAATTGACTAGGGCCCAACATCGGCGTTACACCGGTAGCGCTGCGCCGGCACCGATGACGTCATCGGTGTGCGCAGCGTCCCGGTTGCCGTGGTGACGGGCCCCAGCGCCGAAATTCAGTTGCGGCCGCCTCGCCCGTGGCAGCCGCAACTAAGACTCTGGCAACAGAGTCTTGCACGACTTTGCGCCGGCGCATAAAGGTGGAGCGGCGGCCGGCCGCTTTCCCGCCGGCCGCCTGCCCGCACCTCCCTTCCCGGACTCCCCCACCCCCCCCACCCCCCGCGGAACAGATGCTTCTCGGCTGCGAGCCCGGCACTTCCCCGAGGTGCCGGGCTCATTTTTGTGAAGATTTTACCGGCCAGCGGGCGGGTGCAGGCAGCTCCTCCTTAACTGAAGGAGGAGGCCTGCACTTCCCGAGCCTGCCGCACCGCATCGGGCGCTGCAGCGCCGGAATAGCGCCGCAATGCGGCGCGTAGCGCCAGTTTTCAGGCACAAACAGCCTTCAGTAGCGCCGGCAGCCGTTTGGGCGCGGCGCTACTGAATTTTTGGCGCGCACAGCGCGACTTAGCACCGGCGCTAAATTTCCGGCGTTAAGCCCCGGCGCAGCGCAACCTCAATTTCTAGGCCCCTGTCTCTAAGCGAATTGGAGAAATAGCTCACATTTAATGTTCTTGAAGTTCATGTTCAGAGAAGAGGGCTGCAGGCTGTTTCGGGGAAGGATAAGACACTCGGGTGACTCAGTAATCCCATGACCTCAGCAGCGAGTCATGCCCGAGGGGAGTTCAGGGCAGAGATGGAGCTACAAGACTGTGGTGCTGGTTTTGCGACTGGCACATCTTTCGAGTGCGAGGAGCACGGGCTCACTCCACTTGCCCTGCTCGTTCTAAAGCTTCTGTTCAGCTTGGTTGTAATAGTGTAGACGCGTCCCTTCACTTTCAGTCTGGGCCTGTTTACCATCCAGAAATTGGGCCTCAGGCCTCACATAAGAACATAAGAAATAGGAGCAGGAGTCGGCCATTCGGCCCTTCGAGCCTGCTCCGCCATTCAATGAGATCATGGCTGATCTTCTGCCTCAACTCCATTCACCAGCCCTATCGCCATATCCCTTGATGCCCTTACTAGTCAGAAATCTATCGACTTCTGTTTTGAATAGACCCAATGACTGAGTCTCCACAGCCCTCTGGGGTAGAGAATTCCACAGATTCACCACCCTCTGTGTGAAGAAATTTCTTCTCATCTCAGTCCTGAATGACCTACCCTTTATCCTGAGGCTGTGGCCCCTGGTTCTAGACTCCCCAGCCAAGGGAAACATTCTCCCAGCATCCACCCTATCAAGCCCTGTAATAATTTTGTATGCTTCAATGAGATCCCCTCTCATTCTTCTGAATTCAAGAGAATACAGGCCTAGTTTACTCAATCTCTTCTCATACGACAGTCCCGCCATCTCAGGAATCAATCTCGTGAACCTTTGTTGCACTCCCTCTATGGCAAGTATATCCTTCCTTAGGTAAGGAGACCAAAATTGTACACAGTACTCCAGGTGTGGTCTCACCAAGGCCCTATATAATTGGAGTAAGGCTTCTTTACTCCTGTACTCAAATCCTCTTGTAATGAAGGCCAGCATACCATTTGCCTTCCTAATGGCTTGCTGCACCTGCACATTCACTTTCAGTGACTCATGTACAAGGACACCCAGGTCCCTTTGAGCATCTGCATTCCCCAATCTTTCACCATTTAGGAAATACTCTGCCTTTCTGTTTTTTCTACCAAAGTGGATAACTTCACATTTATCCACAGTATATTCCATCTGCCGTGTTCTCGCCCACTCACTGAGCCTACATCTTCGTGGCGAGCTGCCGTCGCCTGCACTGAGATGAGTTTTTCTGTGTGAAGGGGGGAGTAACGGGACCTCTGCCCACGCTGCAACTCCTGGATCAGGGGGTCACTAAAGACACCGGGCAGGATTCCGGCAGGACCTACACTTGAGAAGGGAAGGAAATCCCGCGCCCCAACAAGGGGGAGCTGAATTAAAGGGGCAGAGCACTCGAAAGAAAATGACATCGAATAATATAACATCTATGGCACACACACAGACCATGTGGCCCCACTGGTCGATGCCGGTGTAACCAGGACCTTAAATTCTGCACACGGCAGCAAAGCCAATTTACCCAAACCTTTCATTCAACGAGAAGGAGTTTCCATCCATTGTACTTTTATATAAAACGGGTGAATGGGAATGGGTTTGACCCATTGGGATTATATACAATGGAAGTGCCTGGGAAGGGGCTTGTCTGTTGGAGTTCCCTACAATGGGAGTGGTTAGACTGAGGTTTCACCCAGTGAGATTCTGGACAGGGGAGAGAATTAGAAATTGTCACATCAGGGTTTAAGGCAGAGACTGCTGTGCATTTGCCTGAAGTCGGCTGCTCACTGGTTTTATTATTTATTAACTGTTGCGGTAAACGGAGCCGCTAAGAGAGAATCCTTCCATCAAAAGTAACAGGATGGTCCACTAAAAACAAAGCTAACAAGCACTATCCTCGGTTTCTTCCGCCACAGGTAATCCCCTCCTCTGAGGGGCCAAACTACCCGTTCCGAATATCTCGTCTCGGCTTCTTTGTTATTGTGGAGACTACAGTGGGCCTGACGGTATATTGGGATCTACACATGCAGCTGTTAGTTCAAATTAAACCGGAGCTCACGGTGAGGCTGCGCCTGCTCTTTTCATTTTGTTTTTGTTGATAAAATTGTGTCTTGTTTAATTTTAGTTTAGCCTTGATTTTAACTCGGGGTGCTAATGGAGCAGGTGCGGGCATGGAGTGAGTGACTTTGTCAGCGTGAGGCCTGGCGGTTCTAACACTCGAGCCTCGTCCGCATGGCTGCGGGCAGTTGCCCGCCTGAAAGTGGGCGGGCGGGGTGAGTACGGAACGTTGGTCAGCAGGAGCCCGCCAGCCGGGATGGCAGGAAGAGTCATAGAAACATAGAAACATAGAAGATAGGAGCAGGAGTAGGCCATTCGGCCCCTCGAGCCTGCTCCGCCATTCAATGCGATCATGGCTGATCATCCAAATTCCGTACCCGGTCCCTGCCTTCTCCCCATACCCCTTGATCCCTTTAGCCTTAAGAAATATATCCAACTCCTTCTTGAATATATTTAATGAATTGGCCTCCACAGCCTTCTGTGGCAGAGAATTCCACAGATTCACCACTCTCTGGGTGAAGAAATTCCTCCTCATCTCAGTCCTAAATGGCTTACCCCTTATCCTTAGACTGTGACCCCTGGTTCTGGACTCCCCGACCATCGGGAACATCCTTCCTGCATCTAGTCTGTCCAGTCCTGTTAGAATGTTATAAGTTTCAATGAGATGGCAGGAACAGTCCCCCCGGCATTCAGGTAGGTGACAGGGAGGGGGTTTTCCGGAGCGCTTTGCCATCCATGCAGGTGAGCCTGGGGCGGAGGAGGCCGACACTTTCCTTGTGGGGCCTGAAGGGAAACGCCTGCTCGAGAAAAGTTAAAAAAAACTTCTTCTTCCAGTCAGGCGAAGCCCCGCTCAAGCCGCTGGTTCAAATAGCAGGTGGGCCCCCAATCGGTTCCCGGTGGGTGTTCTTGCTACCTGCTCAGAAGAGCAAATTAAACTTCAAAACTGCAGGACAGGAGCCGGGCGTTGGTGGGCACCTCTCATGGTCAATTTTAACTGCGTGCCCGTTCAGTTCCTGCCAGGCGGGTGGAATTCAAATCACCCCTAATAAACAGAGGCTGCTGGCCTGAGGTCATTTCCTTGACTTGACGGGGAGGGCGCTTCACCTGATTGCAAATGGTAATCCTGCCAGCTGTTGGGCAGAATATTCCAAGATCGGCCAATCGGGCACGCACTGCATCCAAATGCACAATGTCGTCTGTACAAGAACTTTATCTGATTCAGCGAGCGATCGGATGGCATTAAATTTAAAAGGGCAAGTGTGGAAGCACAGCAGGGAGAGTTTCTACAAAGCGCTGACCGTTATCAGAAGGGAACAGTAGCAAAGTGGTAATGTCGCTGGGCTAGTAATCCAGAGATTGGGATTAATGGTCCAGACACTTGAGTTCAAATCCCACCACGGCAGCTGGGGAATTTAAATTCAGTTAATTAAATAAATCTGGATTAATGTGATCATGATACTATCAGATTGTCATAGAAAGCCATCCAAGAAAATCTGCCGTTCTTACCCGGTCTGGCCTATATGTGACTCCAGACCCACAGCAATGTGGTTGACTCTTAACTGCCCTCTGAAATGGCCCAGTGAGACATTCGGTTGTATTTAAGAAGGTGGCTCAGGGCAATTAGGAATCAATGAATAAGGGGAGGTTTTACTGGATTGGAAGACAAGACAATATGGTTTACATTCATTACTAGCAGAATAATGGAACTGATTGTTAGAAGCAATTATAGTTAAAGAACCAGTAAATGGTGATGGACATGATTTTGGAAAGGGCAGATCCTTGGTGGCCACTTCATCTCCTTTGTTGAGCAAGTTACATTCCACTTGGATGCTGGAAAGACCTTGGTGTTGTATCCAGGAAGCAGCTGATCAAGTTGTGCAGGAACAGGTGCGGCACAGGCTTCGGGCAATGTGTATCCGAGGTAACACTTGGAATTGGATAAAGAATTGGGTGGAAGAGAGGAAGCAGTAAATGGAGAGTGGGGAGGAGTTAACCTAATAAAACGGGGGATGGATTAACAATAGATATAAAAGGGAGAAAGCAATCTAAAATCATAAACTCAAGTGGTGGTGGGGTGGGGGCCTGTGGAGCGTGTACCATCGGGTAGATAATAGTGAGGTTAAGAAAGATAGAGAAAAAATATAAGGAAAGAATGAGTACCTCCCCTGGGTCTGCTCATGTCCCAGTAGAGAGGGAGCACTTGTTCTGGGAATGTTCATCTGCCTGCAGAGAGAGTGCCCAACATGAGATTGTTTATCTCCCTATCAAGGAGTGTCGGTCCTGGGACCTTTCACATCCCCATAGAGAGGAGTGCCTTGCCCAGAATTATTCACATCCCTATAGTAAGGGAGCATCTATTTTGGGACATTTCATAGGCTGGTGGAATGGGCGGACATGTGGCAGATGAAATTTAACACAGAAAAATGCAAAGTGATACATTTTGGTAGGAAGAATGAGGAGAGGCAATATAAACTAAAGGGTACAATCCTAAAGGGGTGCATGAACAGAGAGACCTGGGGGTATATGTGCACAAATCGTTGAAGGTGGCAGGGCAGGTTGAGAAAGCGGTTAAAAAGGCATACGGGATCCTGGGCTTCATAAATAGAGGCAGAGAGTACTAAAGCAAGAAAGTTATGATGAACCTTTATAAAACACTGGTTCAGCCTCAACTGGAGTATTGTGTCCAATTCTGGGCACAGCACTTTAGGAAGGATGTGAAGGCTTTAGAGAGGATCAGAGAAAATTTACAAGAATGATTCCAGGGATGAGGGACTTCAGTTATGTGGAGAGTCTGGAGAAGCTGGGGTTGTTCTCCTTGGAGCAGAAGAGGTTGAGAGGAGATTTGATAGAGGTGTTCAAAATCATGAGGGGTCGAGACAGAGTAGATAGAGAGAAACTGTTCCCATTGGCAGAAGGGTCGAGAACCAGAGGACACAGATTTAAGGTGATTGGCAGAAGAACCAAAGGCGACATGAGGAAAAACATTTTACATAAGAGATTAGTGTGTAAAGTTAAGGCACATGGGATTGGGGGCAAGGTGTTGACTTGGACAGAGAACTGGTTGGCAGACAGGAAGCAAAGAGTTGGAATAAACGGCTCTTTTTCCGAGTGGCAGGCAGTGACTAGTGGGGTACCGCAGGGATCGGTCCTCGGACCCCAGCTATTCACAATATATATTAATGATCTAGACAAGGGAACTAGATGTAATATCTCCAAATTTGCAGACGACAACAAAGCTGGGTGGGCGTGTGTGCTGTGAGGAGGATGCCGAGAAAATCCAGGATGATTTGGTCATGTTGGGTGATTGGGCAGAAACATGGCAGATGCAATATAACGTGGATAAATGTGAGGTTGTCCACTTTGGTGGCAAAAACAGGAAGGCAGATTATTATCTAAATGGCAATAGATTGGGAGAAGGGGAAGTGCAACGAGACCTGGGTGTCTTTGTGCACCAGCCGCTGAAGTTAAGCATGCAGGTGCAGCAGGCGGTTAAGAAGGCAAATGGTATGTTGGCCTTCGTAGCGAGAGGGTTTGAGTACAGGAACAAGGATGTCTTGCTGCAGTTGTACAGGGCCTTGGTGAGACCACATCTTGAGTATTGTGTGCAGTTTTGGTCACCTTATCTGAGGAAGGATGTTCTTGCCATGGAGGGAGTGCAGCGAAGATTCACCAGGCTGATACCTGGGATGGCAGGAATGACGTATGAAGAGAGATTGGGTTGATTGGGCTTGTACTCGCTGGAGTTTAGAAGAATGAGAGGTGATCTCATTGAAACTTATAAAATTCTGACAGGACTGGATAGACTAGATGCAAGAAGGATGCTCCCGATGGTCGGGGAGTCCAGAACCAGGGGACACAGTCTAAGGATAAAGGGTAGGCCATTTAGGACAGAAATGAGGAGGAATTTCTTCACCCAGAGAGTGGTGAACCTATGGAACTCTCTACCACAGAAGGTGGTGGAGGCCAGTTCATTAAATATATTCAAGAAGGAGTTAGATATATTTCTTAAGGCTAAAGGGATCAAGGGGTATGGGGAGAAGGCAGGGACAGGGTACTGAATTTGGATGATCAGCCATGATCGCATTGAATGGCGGAGCAGGCTCGAGGGGCCGAATGGCCTACTCCTGCTGCTATCTTCTATGAGTGGTTGTGATCTGGAATGCACTGCCTGAAAGGGTGGTGGAGGCAGATTCAATCATGGCGTTCAAAAGGGAGGTGGATAAATACCTGAAGGAAAAAAAATTGCAGGGCTCCGGGGAAAGGGCGGGGGAATGGGACTAGTTGAAGTGCTCTTGCAGAGAGCTAGCACGGACTCGACGGGCCGAATGGCCTCCTTCTGTGCTGTAACCATTCTATGGTTCAACCCACTGTGTCTATACCGGCCAATAAAGAGCGATCCAGCCCAATCCCACTTTCCAGCTCTTGGTCCGTAGCCCTGTAGGTTACGGCACTCCAAGTGCATATCCAAGTACTTTTTAACTGTGATGAGGGTTTCTGCCTCTACCACCCTTTCAGGCAGTGAGTTCCAGACCCCACCACCCTGTGGGTGAAAATGTTTCTCCTCAACTCCCCTCTAATCCTTCTACCAATTACTTTAAATCAATGCCCCCTGGTTATTGACCTCTGCTAAGGGAAACAGGTCCTTCCTATCCACTCTATCTAGGCCCCTCATAATTTTATGCACCTCAATGAAATCTCCCCTCAGCCTCCTCTGTTCCAAAGAAAACAACCCCAGCCTATCCAATCTTTCCTCATAGCTAAAATTCCCCAGCCCAGGCAACATCCTCGTAAATCTCCTCTCTACCCTCTCGAGTGCAATCACATCCTTCCTGTACTCTAGCTGCGGCCTAACTAGTGTTTTATACAGTTCAAGCATACCTTTTGTCATTAAATAACAAAAGGTATGATAGTACAAAGCAAAAGGAGATGGTAATGGGACAAGTAAAGAACCAAAAGATGGGTCTAGAAGAGGTGTAAATGGGAATGGCAGAATCATCAACAGCTGCCGTCTGAAAAAATAGGGGCCGAGGTTATGGTCTGAAATTGTTGAACTCGATGTTGAGTCCGGAAGGCTGTAAAGTGCCTAATCGAAAGATGAGGTGCTGTTCCTCGAGCTTACGTTGAGCTTCATTGGAACAGTGTAATAGGCCGAGGATGGAGAGATCAGAGCGGGAGTGGAGGGGAGAATGAAAGTGACAGGCGACCAGAAGCTCGGGGTCACCCTTACGGACTGAACGGAGGTGTTCTGCAAAGCGGTCGCCCAATCTGCGTTTGGTCTCCCCAATGTAGAGGAGACCGCATCGTGAGCAGCGAATACAGTATACTAGATTGCAAGAAGTACAAGTAAATCGCTGTTTCACCTGGAAGGAGTGTTTGGGGCCCTGGACAGTGGGAAGGGAGGAGGTATAGGGGCAGGTGTTGCACCTGAGCGGTGTAGAGCTTTGGGAACCACAGGTCCAAGATCACCCAAGCATGCTACACTTACTGCACGTCATATTTCAGATTACTCATATACTGTAATCCCAAAATGTTATTTTCTAAAAGAAATGTATCTAAAGGAAATCTACCCCTCTTCGCATGTCCCCCCTCCCTTTCAAATCTGCCATCATCACCCCTTCCTGGAAAAACCCACCCAGTATCATCTGCAGCCCGAGAACAAATAAAAAGGAAAGACCGACCGGTGCCCATGGCGTCCGTAAAACTCTGCGAGATACTTGTTGGTATTCAAGTATCAATCTCATAAAGAGACAGCCCTCTCCATCCAGGGCTCTCCGGCACCAGTCTGAGCATCGAGGGAGGAAGGAGAGACTGATGCTGCAGAGCCCTTCTCCCTTTGTAGCCGTCAGTGCGGGTCTGTCTCCCTGGAGCTGCCACACCCTCCCGAGTGGATTGCAGCGCTGGAAAGCCACCCATCAGGGACACAGACGTGCAGGTAGTGAACGTCTGCTCTGGAATCTGTGGCAGACTGTCTGACTCATGCCAGACACACAGCAGGATCCATATCCGAGCTCCTCAGCCAAGGGCGATGTCTCCCACATTCTGCCTCCTCACCTTCCACTTTCACTGGCTCCTGCTTAATCTGTGCTTCATCCAGTGCGCTCCTTTGACAGTGCTGATCCCCCTGGGGTGATATCTTTAGGCTGATATTTGGGGGGGAGCGAGTGAGTGATGCAGTGTGCTCAGTCAGCGTAGGATTGACTCCTGGTCCGCCAATGCCTCAATTTTAAAATTCTCCTCCTCCTGTTCAAATCCCTCCATGGTCTCGCCCCTCCCTATCTTTGTAGCCTCCTCCAGCCCCTACAATTCTCATCCTCCTCGTGTTCAAATCACTCCATGGTCTCGCCCCTCCCTATCTCTGTAATCTCCTCTAGCCCTACAACTCTCCTTCTCCTGTTCAAATCACTCCATGGTCTCGCCCCTCCCTATCTCTGTAACCTCCTCTAGCCCTACAACTCTCCTCCTCGTGTTCAAATCCCTCCATGGTCTCGCCCCTCCCTATCTCTGTAATCTCCTCTAGCCCTACAACTCTCCTCCTCGTGTTCAAATCCCTCCATGGTCTCGCCCGTCCCTATCTCTGTAATCTCCTCCAGCCCTACAACTCTCCTCCTCGTGTTCAAATCCCTCCATGGTCTCGCCCCTCCCTATCTCTGTAACCTCCTCAAGCCCTACAACTCTCCTTCTCCTGTTCAAATCCCTCCATGGTCTCGCCCCTCCCTATCTCTGTAATCTCCTCTAGCCCTACAACTCTCCTCCTCGTGTTCAAATCCCTCCATGGTCTCGCCCCTCCCTATCTCTGTAACCTCCTCTAGCCCTACAACTCTCCTCCTCCTGTTCAAATCCCTCCATGGTCTCGCCCCTCCCTATCTCTGTAATCTCCTCTAGCCCTACAACTCTCCTCCTCGTGTTCAAATCCCTCCATGGTCTCGCCCCTCCCTATCTCTGTAACCTCCTCTAGCCCTACAACTCTCCTTCTCCTGTTCAAATCCCTCCATGGTCTCGCCCCTCCCTATCTCTGTAACCTCCTCTAGCCCTACAACTCTCCTCCTCCTGTTCAAATCCCTCCATGGTCTCACCTCTCCCTATCTCTGTAATCTCCTCTAGCCCTACAACTCTCCTTCTCCTGTTCAAATCCCTCCATGGTCTCGCCCCTCCCTATCTCTGTAACCTCCTCCAGCCCTACAACTCTCCTTCTCCTGTTCAAATCACTCCATGGTCTCGCCCCTCCCTATCTCTGTAACCTCCTCCAGCCCTACAACTCTCCTTCTCCTGTTCAAATCCCTCCATGGTCTCGCCCCTCCCTATCTCTGTAACCTCCTCTAGCCCTACAACTCTCCTCCTCGTGTTCAAATCCCTCCATGGTCTCGCCCCTCCCTATCTCTGTAATCTCCTCTAGCCCTACAACTCTCCTTCTCCTGTTCAAATCCCTCCATGGTCTCGCCCCTCCCTATCTCTGTAATCTCCTCTAGCCCTACAACTCTCCTTCTCCTGTTCAAATCCCTCCATGGTCTCGCCCCTCCCTATCTCTGTAACCTCCTCTAGCCCTACAACTCTCCTTCTCCTGTTCAAATCACTCCATGGTCTCGCCCCTCCCTATCTCTGTAACCTCCTCTAGCCCTACAACTCTCCTCCTCCTGTTCAAATCCCTCCATGGTCTCGCCCCTTCCTATCTCTGTAACCTCCTCTAGCCCTACAACTCTCCTTCTCCTGTTCAAATCCCTCCATGGTCTCGCCCCTCCCTATCTCTGTAACCTCCTCCAGCCCTACAACTCTCCTTCTCCTGTTCAAATCCCTCCATGGTCTCGCCCCTCCCTATCTCTGTAACCTCCTCCAGCCCTACAACTCTCCTCCTCGTGTTCAAATCCCTCCATGGTCTCGCCCCTCCCTATCTCTGTAACCTTCTCTAGCCCTACAACTCTCCTTCTCCTGTTCAAATCCCTCCATGTTCTCGCCCCTCCCTATCTCTGTAACCTCCTCTAGCCCTACAACTCTCCTTCTCCTGTTCAAATCCCTCCATGGTCTCGCCCCTCCCTATCTCTGTAACCTCCTCTAGCCCTACAACTCTCCTTCTCCTGTTCAAATCCCTCCATGGTCTCGCCCCTCCCTATCTCTGTAACCTCCTCTAGCCCTACAACTCTCCTCCTCATGTTCAAATCCCTCCATGGTCTCGCCCCTCCCTATCTCTGTAACCTCCTCTAGTCCTACAACTCTCCTTCTCCTGTTCAAATCCCTCCATGGTCTCGCCCCTCCCTATCTCTGTAACCTCCTCTAGCCCTACAACTCTCCTCCTCGTGTTCAAATCCCTCCATGGTCTCGCCCCTCCCTATCTCTGTAACCTCCTCTAGCCCTACAACTCTCCTTCTCCTGTTCAAATCCCTCCATGGTCTCGCCCCTCCCTATCTCTGTAACCTCCTCTAGCCCTACAACTCTCCTTCTCCTGTTCAAATCCCTCCATGGTCTCGCCCCTCCCTATCTCTGTAACCTCCTCCAGCCCTCCAACTCTCCAAGAACTCTGCGTTCCCCCAACTCCGGCCTCTTGCTCATCCCTCACTCCCTTTGCCCCACCATTGGTTGCTGTGTCTTTTACTGTTTCAGCCCTAAACCTCTGCCTCTCCATCACTCTCCTCCTTAAAGGCCCTTCTTAAAACCAACCTCTTTCACCCAGTTTTTAGATACCTGTTCTAATATCTCCTTTTTTGGCTCATTGTCAGTCTTTGCTTTATTACGCTCCAGTGAAGCCTTGGGAGGTTTTCCTGTGTTAAAGGCGCTGTATAAATACAAGTTGTTTTTTGCCTCTCCCTCGTGCATTGCAGCTTGTTAGTTAGGATTAATCTGCATACCAAGAATGATGCGTGGAGTTTTTGAGATGTTGTAATGGAAACAGTGGGAACGGAGAGTCCTGATATATTTTTTATTCTACAGAAATTTGTGCAAGGATTTTGTGGCAAGGCAGATGAATCGGTGGCAACTCGTCTTGACAACATCAATAGGCTCGGCTCAGAATATGGCAACCAGTGGGTTACATCGACGGTAAGTGTGGAGAGTTACAATGGATAATATGATGCCCACTGGCATCTTTATCGGCAGATGACACCCAGCTGGATGACAGCTAACTGCTTAACCAACACTTCCAAAAATCATTCTCGGGATGTGGGCGTCACTGGTATGGACGGCAGTTATTGCCCATCCCTACTTGCCCTTGAGAAGATGGTGGTAGACCTTCTTCTTCAACCTGTGGTGAAGGCGCTCCCACATGCTGCTAGCTGGGCAACTTGCTGGACTGCATTCTGTAAATAGTACACACTGCAACCATGTTCCACCTGGGGTGGAGGGAGTGGATGTCTAAGCTGATGAATGGAGTGCTGATCAAGTGGGCTGCTTTGTCCAGGATGGTGTTTAGCTTCTTGAGCATTGTTGCTGCTGTCCCTATCCAGGCAATGGTGAGTATTCCATCACACACCTGACTTGTGCCTTGTAGATGGTGGAAAGGCTTTGGGGAGTCAGGAGGTGAGACACTCGTCGCAGAATACCCAGCCTCTGACCTGCTCTTGTTGCCACAGTATTTATGTGGCTTGTCCAGTTGAGTTTCTGGTCAATGGTGACCCCCAGGATGTTGATGGTGGGGGATTCGGCAATGGTAATGCTGTTGAATGTGAAGGGGCGGTGGTTAGAGTCTCGCCTGTTGGAGATAGTCATTGCCTGGCACTTGTGTGGCGCGAATGTCACTTATCAGCCCAAGCTTGGATGCTGTCCAGGTCTTGCTGCATGTGGACATGGATGGCTTCATTATCTGAGGAATGATCTGAGGAGCTGAACTCTGTGCAATCATCAGGAAACAGCCCCACTCTCACCATATAATGGAGGGAAGGTCATTACTGAAGTAAGTGCCACTAGAGAGCACTGTTGACGACTCCTTCCATTACTTTGCTGATTATTGAGAGTAGGTTGTTGGGGTGGTAATTGTTTGCGTTGGGTTTATCTTTCTTTTTGTGGACAGGACATACCTGGGCAATTTTCCACATTGGCTGAAGGGTCGATAACCAAAGGGCACAGATTTAAGGTGATTGACAAAAGAACCAGAAGCGACATGAGGAAAATCTTTTTTACGCAGCGAGTGGTTCGGGTCTGGAACGCACTGCCTGCTCGGTGGTGGAGGCCGATTCAATCGTGGCTTTCAAAAGGGAATTGGATAAATACCTGAAGGAGAAAAATTTGCAGGGATATGGGGAAAGAGCGGGGGAATGGGACTGACTGGATTGCTCTTCGAAAGAGCGAGCGCAGACTCGATGGGCCGAATGGCCTCCTTCTGTGCTGTACTGTTCTATGGTTCTGTGATTCTATTGGCGGGTAGATGCCAGTGTTGTAGCTGTACTGGAACAGCTTGGTTGGAGGCGCGGCTAGTTCTGGAACACAAGTCTTCAGCCCGATAGCCAGTATATTGTCAAGGCCGTAGCCTTTTTCGTCACCAGTGCACTCAGCCATTACTTGTCACGCAGAGTGAATCAAATTGGCTGCAAGCAGGCATCTGTTCTGGTGAGGTCAGTACTGAGGGAGTGCTGCACTGTCGGAGGGGCTGTACTGAGGGAGTGCCGCATTGTCGGAGGGGCAGTACTGAGGGAGCGCCGCACTGTCGGACGGGCAGTACTGAGGGAGCGCCGCACTGTCAGAGGGGCAGTACTGAGGGAGCGCTGCACTGTCGGAGGGGCAGTACTGAGGGAGCGCTGCACTGTCGGAGGGGCAGTACTGAGGGAGCGCTGCACTGTCGGAGGGGCAGTACTGAGGGAGCGCCGCACTGTCGGAGGGGCAGTACTGAGGGAGCGCTGCACTGTCGGAGGGGCAGTACTGAGGGAGCGCTGCACTGTCGGAGGGGCAGTACTGAGGGAGCACCGCACTGTCGGAGGGGCAGTACTGAGGGAGCACCGCACTGTCGGAGGGTCAGTACTGAGGGAGTGCTGCACTGTCGGAGGGGCAGTACTGAGGGAGCGCTGCACTGTCGGAGGGGCAGTACTGAGGGAGCACCGCACTGTCGGAGGGTCAGTACTGAGGGAGTGCTGCACTGTCAGACGGTCAGTATTGAGGGAGCACTGCACTGTCGGAGGGGTTGTACTGAGGGAGCGCCGCACTGTCGGAGGGGCAGTACTGAGGGAGCGCTGCACTGTCGGAGGGGCAGTACTGAGGGAGCACCGCACTGTCGGAGGGTCAGTACTGAGGGAGTGCTGCACTGACAGACGGTCAGTATTGAGGGAGCACTGCACTGTCGGAGGGGCTGTACTGAGGGCGTGCCGCATTGTCGGAGGGGCAGTACTGAGGGAGCGCCGCATTGTCGGAGGGGCAGTACTGAGGGAGCGCCGCACTGTCAGAGGGGCAGTACTGAGGGAGTGCTGCACTGTCAGGGGGGCAGGACTGAGCGAGTGCTGCACTGTCGAAGGGGTTGTACTGAGGGAGCGCCGCACTGTCGGAGGGGCAGTACTGAGGGAGCGCAGCACTGTCGGAGGGGCAGTACTGAGGGAGCGCAGCACTGTCGGAGGGGCAGTACTGAGGGAGCGCCGCACTGTCGGAGGGGCAGTACTGAGGGAGTGCTGCACTGTCAGACAGTCAGTATTGAGGGAGCACTGCACTGTCGGAGGGGCTGTACTGAGGGAGTGCCGCATTGTCGGAGGGGCAGTACTGAGGGAGCGCTGCATTGTCGGAGGGGCAGTACTGAGGGAGCGCCGCACTGTCAGAGGGGCAGTACTGAGGGAGTGCTGCACTGTCGGAGGGGCAGGACTGAGGGAGCGCTGCATTGTCGGAGGGGCAGTACTGAGGGAGCGCTGCACTGTCGGAGATGCCGTCTTTCGGATGAGACTTTAAACCGAGTCCCCGTCTGCTCTCTCAGGTGGACATAAAAGATCCCACGGCACTTTTTTGAAGAAGAGCAGGGGGAGTTCTCCCCGGTGTTCTGGGGCCAATATTTATCCCTCAATCTACATCACTAAAAACAGATGATCTGGTCATTATCACATTGTTGCTTGTGGGAGCTTGCTGTGCACAACTAGTGTGGTGTATGTAACCGTTCCACCTTTAAGAGAACTATTTTAAGAGATGCACTACTTTATCTTGGCTGCTGTATACTGTAATACCGATGGTGACCACACCGGTATATAAGTGCTGTGTAATGATTTATTGGGCAGTTCAGCCTGACCTTCGACTAGTAAAGACCTGTTGAATTTATTCTTGTGGTCTGTGTGCAGTGATTCTTATTAACAATAACTAGAACACACAGACTTAACAGTGGCGACGATGACGATCTTACCCTGCGGCAGAGATATATCCAAGGCAGTTTAACGGGCGTCGAGAAGAGGCATCCGCCCTCATCATCCTGCTGAGAAAAGACTCGGGTCTGAAGAGCAAGGAAGAATCCTGACACGAAGCCTTCCATCAGCAACAGGCAGTGATCATCCCTTCTATCACGGTGGTGGGTAAGCCGATCAGCGACGAGCAGCAAGTCGGCCACGTTGGCTGTGAAGTAGGGGAGGGAAAAACGGAGGATATAAGGGCGGAGAACTCGACCACGGCTGGGGAAAAGAGCCGGACAGAAGTCGGGGCCAGAGGCGCTGAGACTGGGGCAGCGTAAGGCACGGGAGCCGCGGTGAATGCAAACGCAGTCGGTGTAAAAGACCGGGCTGCAAGCGGGCTGGGAGACGCAACAGCGTCGAGAGAGAGAGCTCGACCACGACCGGGGAAAAAGGCCGGGCAGCTACCGAGGCCGCGAGGCGTGGGGGAAAATAAAAATAATTTTCAAAAAACGCGGAGAACTCAGCCGCAGCCGGGGGAAAGGACCGGACTGCAAGACGGGCTGGGAGGCACGATTTGAGAACCGCTGGGGAGGGCGAACGCAGCAATACGGCAATCACCATTACAGCCAGCGGGGGAGAAAGGCAAACGCGGGAAGCCGCCATTTTCGTAGGCGGGGGAAGAAGACAAGCGCGGGAAACCGCCATTTTGAAAAAAAAAAATAAAAGCAAAATGTCTTTTTGTTTCTCAAGAAGATTGCGAGGATGCCTAAGCGTGGTAACATCAACGATTTCGATGCCGATGTTGAAGATTGGGCCACGTATGTAGAACGCATAGAGATTTATTGTAAGGCAAATAAAATATCAGATGAAGATAAAGCACTAACCTTACTAAACTCAATGGGTGCGAAGACATACGGGCTATTGAAGCATCTTCTATCACCAGCTAAACCGGCGGATCAGGCTTTCGCTAATATTGTTGCTGTCCTGAGAAATCATTTGAACCCCACACAGCTGATGTTAGCGGAACGATTTAAATTTTATGCGAGAACGCAACTGAAAGAGGAAAGCAACGCGGAGTATTTAATTGAACTGCGTAAGCTAGCGAAATACTGTCAGTTTGGGGAAAGACTGACAGAGGCACTGAGAGACAAATTCGTGTGTGGATTGTCGAAAGAAGGAACACAAAAGCGGCTGCTTGAAGAGAATGATCTTACACTTGATAAGGCTGTCACTATTGCAGCATCGCACGAAGCCGCAGCGAGAGGCACTGCGGAAATGCAGCTGAAGGCAGCGGTACTCAGCGTAGATCAAATGGCTTTGGGTACAGCGAAATGTTATCATTGTGGAAAGACAACACACGATCAGAACCAATGCTGGTTTAAAAATCAGGAATGTAGAAAATGTGGCAAGCTTGGTCACATAGCTAAAGTATGCCGGTCAGGAAAGAAGACCAGCAACAAAAAGTCACCGCAGGAAAAGTGCAGAAAGGTACATAAGGTGGCTGAGAAGAGTTCAGATGAACAGAATTCGGATTCAGACTCCAACAGCAAGGAACTGGGTAGTCTGAGAATTCACAATGTGAGTAAGGAAGCTGACCGACAAACTATCTGGGTCACACTTCAGATAGCAGGAGTCCAAGTGAAGATGGAATTGGACACCGGATCGGCATTGACGGTCATGAATAAGCAAGATTACAAAAGGTTATTCACACATATTCCCCTACGGGATACGGAGATAGTATTGCAGACATACACGGGGCAAAGAGTATACCCCATCGGAAAGATAAAAGTCAAGGTGGTACACAAGGGCAAAGAACACCAAGGAATGGACTTATATGTACTACCTGAGGGAGGTCCACCACTTCTGGGACGGGAGTGGATCAGGAAAATAAATATGGACTGGCACTCCCTAAAAGCAATAACGGTAGATTCCGGAAAAAAAAAAGATGTCAAACCTGAACGATTGTCCAGAATATTGGATGAGGCTAAAGAGGTGTTCCAACAGGGACTGGGAACACTGAGAGGAATTACGGCAAACATCAAGATTGCAGAACATGCAAACCCAAAATTTTTCAAAGCCAGACCGGTACCTTATGCGATACGACTTGCTGTGGAAGCTGAGCTGGAAGGGCTAGAACGTTCAGGAGTACTGTCTAGGGTGGACTGGAGTGAGTGGGCCATGCCCATTGTTCCCGTCATGAAGCGTTCATCGAGTAACAAGCCAGGGGAACCGGGGAAGGTCCGCATCTGTGGAGACTTCAAGATCACGGTTAATCCGGTGCGTCACACGGTGCAATATCCGCTTCCGCGGATTGAGGATATCTTTGCTTCATTGTCTGGCGGGAAACACTTCACCAAGATAGACCTGGCGCAAGCGTACTTACAGATGGAAGTTGAGGAAGAGTCGCGCCAGTATCTCACAATCAACACGCACAGAGGCTTGTATCGATATAATGGACTGGTTTTTGGAGTGGCTTCGGCTCCAGCAATTTGGCAGAGGGCCATGGAGCAGGTATTACAGGGAATTCCAAGCACTCAATGTTACTTGGACGATATCCTGATTACAGGAGATGACGATGAGGAACACCTTGCAAATTTGAAACTGGTGCTCACCAGATTGAAGGAATATGGACTTCGAGTTAATCGCCAGAAATGTGAGTTCTTTCAGAAACGGATCTCGTACTGTGGTCATGTCATTGACCAGGAGGGGCTGCACAAGTCACCTGACAAGATCGAAGCTGTTGTGAAGGCTCCCGCTCCGGAAAATATATCCCAGTTGAGGTCGTTTCTAGGGTTGATTAACTATTACCATAAGTTTCTGCCAAATCTATCCATGGTGCTGCACCCGCTGAATGCTCTTTTGCAGAAAGAAGTACCATGGAAGTGGAGCGAGGACTGTAAGAAGGCCTTTCGCAAAAGCAAGGCATTGATCACCTCAGAGGAAGTGTTGGCTCACTTCAACCCAACGCTACCTATTCGTTTAGCTTGTGATGCTTCTCCATATGGTATTGGAGCAGTACTCTCACGCAAGTTGCCAAATGGCTTGGAAAGGCCAGTCGCATTTGCATCCAGATCATTGACCTCTGCTGAGCGCAACTATGCTCAGATAGATAGGGAGGCTCTCAGCCTTGTGTTGGGAGTAAAGAAGTTTAATCATTACCTGCAGGGCCAGAAGTTTACACTGCTGACAGACCACCAGCCGTTGGTATCCATTTTTAACCCTAAGAAGGGTGTTTCGGTGATGACAGCACAGAGGCTCCAGAGATGGTCCCTTTTCCTAGGGGCACATCAATATCAGATAGAATTCAAAGGTACAAAGCAGCATGGTAATGCTGATGGGCTGTCGCGCCTGCCACTACCTACTGAGGAGGACCTGGTGTTGTGTGACTTCTTACTGAGGAGGAGGCACCGACGGTTGACCCGGTGGAGTTATTTCACTCGACCATCATCGAATGTTTACCTGTCACCAATGCAAATATTGAAAGGGAGACTAGGAATGACCCGACACTGTCCCGGGTCTACGAATTGACAGTAAAGGGATGGCCAGCCCATGGTGATCCACTGTTACCGGCATTCTCAGCAAGACGAGAACAGCTGTCCATCTGTCAGGGAACATTGATGTATGGAACAAGGGTGATTATCCCTCCTAAGTTAAGAGAGAGAGTTCTAAAAGAACTACATGAAGGTCATCTGGGGGGAGTCAAGATGAAAAGCCTTGCTAGGGCTTATGTGTGGTGGCCGGGTATCGACCAACAGATAGAGGATCTGACGAAAAGCTGCTCAGGGTGCCAAAAAGTCCAAAATGCACCTCCAATTGCACCGCTGCATCCATGGGAATGGCCTTCAACCCCATGGCAACGTGTACATATTGACTTTGCTGGTCCATTCATGGACTCCATGTTTTTAATTGCGGTGGACGCACATTCTAAATGGCCAGAAGTGATTAAAATGACTACCGCTACCTCGGAGAAGACGATCGCGGTGCTAAGAACGATATTTGCAAGAAATGGATTGCCAGAGCAAATATGTTCAGACAACGGACCACAGTTCGTGTCAGAGGAATTCCAGAAATTCCTGAAGAAGAATGGGGTGAAACATTATACCTCTGCCCCATATCATCCAGCTACGAATGGGCTGGCCGAGAGGTTTGTACAGACGTTCAAAAAGGCAATAAAGGCCATGAGCGAAGATCAGATTCCACTGCAACACAAGGTGGACAATTTCCTACTGGCATATTGAAACGCCACCCATGCAACAACAAACCAAAGTCCTGCCATGATGTTCTATAACAGGAGGTTGCGGTCCAGGTTGGACTTGTTAAAACCAAATGTGCGGAGGGAAGTCGAAAACAAACAGTTCCAGCATATCAATAACAAGCCCACTCGGAGTTTTGAAATAGGACAACCGGTGTTAGCCAGGGACTATAAAAACGAGAAATGGCAATCTGGAACAATTCGGGCCAGACAAGGACCCCTGATGTACACGGTAGATGTTGGTGAAAACGTAATGCGACGTCATGCTGACCAACTGGTGGGATCGAGAACAAGGGTCGAGCCCATGGTTACGACAGAGACAACCGTGGAGGAAGTTAGTGAACCTGAAGCATCTACCTCAGAAGTGAATATACCTGATGATGATGTCCTATCCATAGGGGATCAACTAGATGAGTCACCCCAGCAACGAGAACCAGAGACCCCTGAAAGGCGTTATCCGTCTCGGATCAGGAGGCCTCCTCAGAGACTGAATCTGTGAACTGTTTTTACATGAAGTTGTGTATATATGTTATTATGCTATGTTAAATGGGGAATATATACTGTTAAGCTAAAAAGGGAGGATTGTGGTGTATGTAACCGTTCCACCTTTAAGAGAACTATTTTAAGAGATGCACTACTTTATCTTGGCTGCTGTATACTGTAATACCGGTGGTGACCACACCGGTATATAAGTGCTGTGTAATGATTTATTGGGCAGTTCAGCCTGACCTTCGACTAGTAAAGACCTGTTGAATTTATTCTTGTGGTCTGTGTGCAGTGATTCTTATTAACAATAACTAGAACACACAGACTTAACAACTAGTCTGCTGCGTTTCCCACATTACAACAGTGACTACACGTCAAAAAGTACTTCATGGGCTGTAAAGTGCTTTGGGACGTCCTGAGGTGGTGAAAGGCGCTATAGAGATGCAGGTCTGTATTTCTTTATATAATGCACCAGCGGGCAGTGATCTCCTACAGTCATGCTGCAGTGTTTTTGTGAATGACTGATTATCATTGGTAAGCCCACAAATAACACCTACAATTTTGTAAATAAACTTTGCACATTGCTTTTTTTTTACCCCTTCCAGTTTCCTTTCCTTGTTTCCCAAAGGCACGGACTGTTTCTGGACCAGAACTTTCCAGGAGTGAGCAACCTTCCCCAAATGGCCAGTCGCCATTTCGCATCCTCCAGCATTGCTTTGCTTGATGGGGGACCTAATGTGCTCGGCCTGTACACGAAGAGGCAGCCTGGCACAGCAGATCCAAGTTCCACGCAGCTGCAGCATTTACAGCCCAGGATCTATGCCATTGATCCAGTTTCTTTCTTGTTAACAAAGGCTCTTTGCATCTTATCTCTTGGGGGAGAAATGTTTAGGGTTCCAAATGAGTGCAATCAAATCGAATACTGCCGCAAAAATGCCAGAGGTGCGTGCGACGCCATATTGGCCTGGGCACACGATCGGTATCCACGGCAACAAGCGCAGGCATCATTTAAAGGTGTGTCATAAAGGGTGATGCAGCTGAATCAGGGCGCTGCTAAATTGATGTCCGTGCCCGCCTGAAGCATCACTTCCTTAACCCCCCCAGTCAATCACGGCGGGAACAGTCAGCAGGCAGCTTTCACAAGCGATATTCAAAGGGATCCTCGCCTCCGTCAAGGTAACTCTTGGTTTGTCGTTTCAGGCTGCTTGGGTGTTTCTCGGCCAAATTGTTGGCTATTTTGGCAAGTGTTTGTCTCGGAGATACTTTTGCAGAGTGAGCTGGTGGAGGGTAAGAACTCGTTCACGGGATTTTCTCGCTCTCAGTTGCTGAATAAGGCCATTCTGGGCCTCCCATCGAGGCTCCGAAATCAGGAGGAGCAGACGTGAGGGAGGCAGCAAAGACCCGCACTGGCGGCAAAAAGAGGGCGAAAGAGGCACTTGCAGCATGTGGCTATTCAGAAACAGAACATCAGAGCTGACTCTCGGAGGAGCAGTGTGTAAGGCCGCGGTGTTTGAGCAGATACTGTCACTTACCTTTGCCAACTCTTGAAGTGAGAACTGCAGCCCAACACCAGGGCACGCGCTGCGCTGCACTGCCCACGGCAGTGAGGGACACCGTGGCTCTAATTCTTGTGCCTCTGCCCCTTCCAGCCTGCTCCTGCTGACATCAGCAACTTCAGTCAGTTTGCTATGCACATGGTGATCCAGGCCGCTCACTCATACACAGTTCGTTAGCTCCTCTATGGAGGCTCGCGAGCAGGAAGAACGAGCAATGGCGTTTGCTGGATTCCTGCAGGGGCAGGGCATCGTGGACAGCCCTATGTGTTCCCCATCACGAATTGGCAGTAGTTCGAAGCAGGAAGGGCTTCCAGTCGCTCAATGTGCAACTTGTTTGTGACCACAGGCAACAAGTCATGCAGATCAGCGGCTGAGGTCCTGACAATAGTCATGATGTTTTTATACTGTGCCAGCCCTCAGTTCTCTGTACCCAGACTATCAGGTGGCTGGCTGCTGAGGGACAAGGGCTAGCCCATCACCAGCTGGCTCATGACTCCTTTTAGGAAGCCAGGCATTGACACAGAACGCCGATACAATGAGAGCCAAGCAGCAATCAGGCTTCCAATCGAGCAGACCATTGGCGATCTGAAATAATGGTGCCGCTCTCTGGACAGCTCAGGAGGGGTCCTTCAGTGCAGTCCAGAGTGAGTCTCAATATTTAGAATAACAACAGAACGTGCTGGAAACACCCGGCAGGTCCGGCAGCATCGAGGAGAGAGAAACAGAGTCAACGTTTCGAGCCGGGGACCTTTCGTCAGAACTCAATATTTAGAATTGTTTTCTGCATGCTCCAAAATCTTGCTCTCTAAGGGGACTTACCTTTGTACTGCCTGAGGAACAAGAAATGGAACCGGAAGATGAAGAAAAACAAAAGAAATAGGAGCAGGAGTCGGCCATTCAGCCCCTCGAGCCTGCTCCGCCATTCAATAAGATCATGGCTGATCTTCTACCTCATCTCCACCTTCCCACCCGATCCCCATATCCCTTGATTCCCTTAATATTCAAGTAGGAATGAGATGAGGAACCAGAGGATGTAGAGGAAGAGCACGGTAAGCAGTACTGCGAGCTGCCAGACCTGTAAAGCAGCAAATTTCCTAAACCAACCGTACTCTGCCCAGATCACCAACACTCCTTCATCCATCTGACCCAGTCCTGACACTCACCATATCAATTACCTCAAACAGTACAACGCCATGGGTGTACCTGTTACATCACTAAAATTATCAAAACCAACAACTACACCAAAACAAAACATTTTACTTCACTACTCCAACAGACTTCACTCTTGATTTGACAAATGGTTACATGAATGATGTCTATTCCACAAATCACCCTTGTGAAAAGCCCTAGTACCGGTCTTGTGCACTCAGTTACCTGTTCTAGTGCTACTAGAGGTGGCTCCCCAGTGGCTACAGCTTGGGAGGTGGAAGGTTGCTGAATCTCCAGTGAGAGTCCTTGAGATGGCCATAGTGGACCACCTCAAGGAGCTGTGACCGGTGATGACTGCTGGGACTCGGCTTCAGCTGTCCCAGGTGGCTGTCTGGCACCAACAAGGGCACTGGTTGAAAGGCTTGTGGGGAGCAGGCGTGTTGTCCTCCTGAGAGAGGACAGCAGGTGCCTCTCCCATGGAGCCAATGCTATTCTTAAGGTGTTGAGCCTCAGCGCTCCCATTGCTCTGCTCGCAAACAGAGTATAGGCATACTGGAAGTCTCTCGAAGCCCCGATCCAGGCTTTCCTTCAGGCTTTGTAAACCAGAGGAGATGCTGGACCATAGAGCCAAGATGACAGCAGGCAGAGGTTTCATAGAAGCTGTCAGAGCTGTCACCAGATGCTCCATCGCTGCGGGTACCGCTGTAGTGCTTTTAGAGCTGACCACTCATTCCATGTTTGACTGCATGGTCTCAATTCCATGTGCGAAGACAGCGCACAAGTTGGAGCTGGACTCATCCCTACCCTCTGACATGTGCGCAAGCTCTGTAGGGGGTGGTGTGTGGGCGCCCAGTCAGCTTCGCCTCTGACTGTCCTTTGAGCAGTTCGAATCACTCCCACACCCCTGGGTTCTAGACACCGGACTTAGGTACAGGCAGCGATACACAAAATCGAGTAGACAAGTGGTTTGGTGTAAGAAAACCAAAATTTTATTAAAAGCAGAATAAAACAATCTTATGAAAATGACTGGTATGAAGTTACAGGCATAAACAATTACACTTATATGGGAATGGGGAACACACGGCACATCGAGGGAAACAAATACATTACCAATCCCCTTATCCTTATCCCACCCCCTATACCTAACTAGATTAAGCTATGAGGAGCCAGGAATTCATGCTCACCAATTCAAAACCTGTCGCTTAATTGGGTTATTTTAAGGTCCGCTCTTGCTGTCCTTTGGGGTATCCCATCACCACATGGTCTCAGGGCGCGGCGCTGAAGTTGTTGATGTGAAGCACCCTCCTTTTCCTCAGCTACCGTCGTCGTCGAGTCGCGATGGGTTCTCTTCTATCTCCCTCGGGCGGTCGTCGGCGGTAACGTCACGGTCGGGGGTCGATTGGCGGTCTTTACCGTTTAAAAGATTTTACTACCCATGCTTCGAACGCTAGTTTATTCATCACGGGCGCTGCTACCCACTCTTCGAACGCCAGCTTATTCGTACTGTCCACGCATGCAACGCCAACTTATTCACCAAACGCCAGCTTATAACTAGGCGTTTGGTTTTTCCCAATGCGTCTTTCGCTGCCCTTCTCTGCTTTCATCGGTTTACCTTCTTCTTCGTCTCGTCTCGTCTCGTCTGCCCGTTTGTGGCCAATGTGCCCTGTGTGGTTTTGAACTCGGGTCTTGTTCTCCTCCCGCGTTTGGCCCCGGTGTAATGGGCGTCCTTGGTTGTTGAGCGAGAAGACAGCCCGCCACGAGGCCAGGGCACGAGAACGAGCAGCAGCAGGTCAAAAGCCAAACGATGAGAGGCCAGAGCAAGAGAGCGATTACCACTGATGGGCCTACAATTATACCCGTTCTTCACTCCTTATCTGCGCGCCAAAACAGGTTCGTCCTTTGTCCTACTTTTGACGCGCTCGTTTAAACTGATCACAGCCATTTATTTTAACGACTTGTGGAGTGGTTGTCTCCGGGTCTAATGGCCCCGATGTCCTGGTTGTTTGTCATGGATGAAACTTAATTGTCCCCATCCTGACTTGATGGCTACTGTGAGCTGTTACCGATTAAATATGCAGAAACCTAATGGCCACGATTTTAGGCCCATTCTAGCTTGATTTGTTACAAGTCAAATGAATGCGTATTCTGTGTTTACTTTGGCTGGCTGTCTCCACAGAGTCCTTCTCACAGATTCCTGCATTTTAAGTTTTGTCTCCGGGCCTGCCTGTCTGCAGAGCCCTGCTTTAAAATCCTGTCAGTTTGGTCACGAGGCTGCAGAAGCCATTTTGGGTACCCTGTTTTTAGTAACTTGGCCAAACAGGGTCCCTTGATCCATAATTTGGGGAGTGCGGGAATTTTGAGAACCCTAGACTTACAGCTCACTGGCAGGCAGCCCAGTGCATCTAGACGTCCCCTGTGGATTTCCATCAGCCATTCTATGTATGGTAGGCCCTTGATGTCTTCATCTGTACCCTGCTCAATGGGGCTAGGATGCGAGCTCTCCCTCCGGCAAGCTGATTCCAGGGCTTGCCCTTATTCCTGCACACTTATGCTGGGCGTATGGCTATATGCTGAAACCTTTAGCCTACTATTTGACGTAAGAAAACTACTAGGCACTTGGTCTAAGCGTTAAACAAAGCTTTAATCAACTGTTTTACAACATGGAGGTCTAGTTGTGTCCTTCACTAGTTCCTGTTAAGAATGTCCTGAGCAAGCTGGGCCTGTGTCCGAGTATTTATACTCTCCCTGGACAACGCCACCCGCAGGCCGCTCAGTTGATTCATGTCACTATTATTGACACCTGTTACAGACCTACAGGACAGGTATCTCGAGGTGTTGAACAACTTTGTTCACAAATTGCTAAAACATCTCTCTGGGCCCAGTCTGTATTATGTCCGATTTAAACTTCCCTACAATTGAATGTTCTACCATCTAGTGTAGTTGAAACTTTTGTGGACACAATCAATGATTGTTTCCTTACACAGCTAGGGATAAACACATTCTGCATCTGGAGAACACCTGGCCAGCTTTGATCAGAACATGAAACATAGAAGATAGGAGCAGGAGTAGGCCATTCGGCCCCTCGAGCCTGCTCCACCATTCAATGAGATCATGGCTGATCATCCAAATTCAGTACCCTGTCCCTGCTTTCTCCCCATATTTGGGGAAGGGAACCTGCCACCATATACACAGTCTGGCTTACAGGTGACTCCAGTCCTAAACTACATGGTGCATTTTTGTTGCTCTCTGAAGTAGCATTGCAAGCCAGTCAGCTATAAAAAAAATCACCATTGCAAGAGGACTAACCACCATCTTAACAGAGCTACTAAAGGTGGTCGATAAATGTGGTCTTACCAGCATCACCTATGTCAGAGAACAAAAAAAAGAGCTTTATGAGTATCTCACACAATGCTGTTGAGCATTTTCTTCATATGACACGAAGTGATTTATAATTTCCAGGCTCCGATCACAATCCTGTTTTAGATACTGAGCTCAAACCTGATTGAATCTTTATTCTTGCTTTTCTTTTCTGTTACAGTGCAAACCTCAATTAATAACGATTCCGCTAGCACAGGACTTCAGTTATGCAGAGGCTCGCTGCAACCAGCTAATGAGCGACATGTTTTCCCCTTGTTATCGAGAGGTGAGAGTCACCAACTTATAGTGTCACAGGGTGAGAAACATACAACATGCCAAATCGTGCAGGATAACAACAGCTATCAGTGACTATTATCTGTAAGACAGGCTACGACACAGCTATCAGTGATTAGTATCTGTAAGACAGGCTAGGACACAGCTATCAGTGATTCGTATCTGTAAGACAGGCTAGGACACAGCTATCAGTTATCAGTATCTGTAAGACAGGCTAGGATACAGCTATCAGTGATTAGTATCTGTAAGACAGGCTAGGACACAGCTATCAGTGATTAGTATCTGTGAGACAGGCTAGGACACAGCTATCAGTGATTAGCATCTGTAAGACAGGCTAGGACACAGCTATCAGTTATCAGTATCTGTAAGACAGGCGAGGACACAGCTATCAGTGATTCGTATCTGTAAGACAGGCTAGGACACAGCTATCAGTTATCAGTATCTGTAAGACAGGCTAGGACACAGCTATCAGTGATTCGTATCTGTAAGACAGGCTAGGACACAGCTATCAGTTATCAGTATCTGTAAGACAGGCTAGGACACAGCTATCAGTGATTAGTATCTGTAAGACAGGCTAGGACACAGCTATCAGTGATTAGTATCTGTAAGACAGGCTAGGACACAGCTATCAGTGATTAGTATCTGTAAGACAGGCGAGGACACAGCTATCAGTGATTCGTATCTGTAAGACAGGCTAGGACACAGCTATCAGTTATCAGTATCTGTAAGACAGGCTAGGACACAGCTATCAGTTATCAGTATCTGTAAGACAGGCTAGGACACAGCTATCAGTTATCAGTATCTGTAAGACAGGCTAGGACACAGCTATCAGTTATCAGTATCTGTAAGACAGGCTTGGACACAGCTATCAGTTATCAGTATCTGTAAGACAGGCTAGGACACAGCTATCAGTTATCAGTATCTGTAAGACAGGCTAGGACACAGCTATCAGTGATTAGTATCTGTAAGACAGGCTAGGACACAGCTATCAGTGATTAGTATCTGTAAGACAGGCTAGGACACAGCTATCAGTGATTAGTATCTGTAAGACAGGCTAGGACACAGCTATCAGTTATCAGCAGCTGTAAGACAGGCTAGGTCACAGCTATCAGTGATTAGTATCTGTAAGACAGGCTAGGACACAGCTATCAGTGATTAGTATCTGTAAGACAGGCGAGGACACAGCTATCAGTGATTCGTATCTGTACGACAGGCTAGGACACAGCTATCAGTTATCAGTATCAGTAAGACAGGCTAGGACACAGCTATCAGTTATCAGTATCTGTAAGACAGGCTAGGACACAGCTATCAGTTATCAGCAGCTGTAAGACAGGCTAGGACACAGCTATCAGTGATTAGTATCTGTAAGACAGGCTAGGACACAGCTATCAGTTATCAGTATCTGTAAGACAGGCTAGGACACAGCTATCAGTGATTAGTATCTTTAAGACAGGCTAGGACACAGCTATCAGTGATTAGTATATGTAAGGCAGGCTAGGACACAGCTATCAGTGATTAGTATCTGTAAGACAGGCTAGGACACAGCTATCAGTTATCAGCAGCTGTAAGACAGGCTAGGACACAGCTATCAGTTATCAGCAGCTGTAAGACAGGCTAGGACACAGCTATCAGTGATTAGTATCTGTAAGACAGGCTAGGACACAGCTATCAGTGATTACTATCTGTGAGACAGGCTAGGACACAGCTATCAGTTATCAGTATCTGTAAGACAGGCTAGGACACAGCTATCAGTGATTAGTATCTGTGAGACAGGCTAGGTCACAGCTATCAGTGATTAGTATCTGTAAGACAGGCTGGGACACAGCTATCAGTTATCAGTATCTGTAAGACAGGCTAGGACACAGCTATCAGTGATTAGTATCTGTAAGACAGGCTAGGACACAGCTATCAGTGATTAGTATCTGTAAGACAGGCTAGGACACAGCTATCAGTTATCAGTATCTGTAAGACAGGCTAGGACACAGCTATCAGTGATTAGTATCTGTAAGACAGGCTAGGACACAGCTATCAGTGATTAGTATCTGTAAGACAGGCTAGGACACAGCTATCAGTGATTAGTATCTGTAAGACAGGCTAGGACACAGCTATCAGTGATTAGTATCTGTAAGACAGGCTAGGACACAGCTATCAGTGATTAGTATCTGTAAGATAGGCTAGGACACAGCTATCAGTGATTAGTATCTGTGAGACAGGCTAGGACACAGCTATCAGTTATCAGTATCTGTAAGACAGGCTAGGACACAGCTATCAGTGATTAGTATCTGTAAGACAGGCTAGGACACAGCTATCAGTTATCAGTATCTGTAAGACAGGCTAGGACACAGCTATCAGTTATCAGTATCTGTAAGACAGGCTAGGACACAGCTATCAGTGATTAGTATCTGTAAGACAGGCTAGGACACAGCTATCAGTGATTAGTATCTGTAAGACAGGCTAGGACACAGCTATCAGTGATTAGTATCTGTAAGACAGGCTAGGACACAGCTATCAGTGATTAGTATCTGTAAGACAGGCTAGGACACAGCTATCAGTTATCAGTATCTGTAAGACAGGCTAGGTCACAGCTATCAGTGATTAGTATATGTAAGGCAGGCTAGGACACAGCTATCAGTGATTAGTATCTGTAAGACAGGCTAGGACACAGCTATCAGTGATTAGTATCTGTGAGACAGGCTAGGACACAGCTATCAGTTATCAGTATCTGTAAGACAGGCTAGGACACAGCTATCAGTGATTAGTATCTGTAAGACAGGCTAGGACACAGCTATCAGTTATCAGTATCTGTAAGACAGGCTAGGTCACAGCTATCAGTGATTAGTATCTGTAAGACAGGCTAGGACACAGCTATCAGTGATTAGTATCTGTAAGACAGGCTAGGACACAGCTATCAGTTATCAGTATCTGTAAGACAGGCTAGGACACAGCTATCAGTGATTAGTATCTGTAAGACAGGCTAGGACACAGCTATCAGTGATTAGTATCTGTAAGACAGGCTAGGACACAACTATCAGTTATCAGTATCTGTAAGACAGGCTAGGTCACAGCTATCAGTGATTAGTATCTGTAAGACAGGCTAGGTCACAGCTATCAGTGATTAGTATCTGTAAGACAGGCTAGGACACAGCTATCAGTGATTAGTATCTGTAAGACAGGCGAGGACACAGCTATGAGTGATTCGTATCTGTAAGACAGGCTAGGACACAGCTATCAGTGATTATTATCTGTAAGACAGGCTAGGACACAGCTATCAGTGATTAGTATCTGTAAGACAGGCTAGGACACAGCTATCAGTGATTAGTATCAGTAAGACAGGCGAGGACACAGCTATCAGTGATTAGTATCTGTAAGACAGGCTAGGACACAGCTATCAGTTATCAGTATCTGTAAGACAGGCTAGGACACAGCTATCAGTTATCAGCAGCTGTAAGACAGGCTAGGACACAGCTATCAGTGATTAGTATCTGTAAGACAGGCTAGGACACAGCTATCAGTTATCAGTATCTGTAAGACAGGCTTGGACACAGCTATCAGTGATTAGTATCTGTAAGACAGGCTAGGACACAGCTATCAGTGATTAGTATCTGTAAGACAGGCTAGGACACAGCTATCAGTGATTAGTATCTGTAAGACAGGCTAGGACACAGCTATCAGTGATTAGTATCTGTAAGACAGGCTAGGACACAGCTATCAGTGATTAGTATCTGTAAGACAGGCTAGGACACAGCTATCAGTGATTAGTATCTGTAAGACAGGCTAGGACACAGCTATCAGTTATCAGTATCTGTAAGACAGGCTAGGACACAGCTATCAGTGATTCGTATCTGTAAGACAGGCTAGGACACAGCTATCAGTTATCAGTATCTGTAAGACAGGCTAGGACACAGCTATCAGTGATTAGTATCTGTAAGACAGGCTAGGACACAGCTATCAGTGATTAGTATCTGTAAGACAGGCGAGGACACAGCTATCAGTGATTAGTATCTGTAAGACAGGCTAGGACACAGCTATCAGTGATTATTATCTGTAAGACAGGCTAGGACACAGCTATCAGTGATTAGTATCTGTAAGACAGGCGAGGACACAGCTATCAGTGATTCCACACAACATATGAAAATACAGGACCCGAAAAGACTATGCAGCCCTTCTGACAAGTCACAAAATCTAATACCTCTCAGCTGTCGTCTCACTGAAAGATATATTCAGAACCCCATAAATGTTTCCACACTATTTCCCTTCACTGCCCTAGGGGGGAACACTCAACATATCTCTCAACCTCTGATAGCATTCAGTGTCTGTGATAGAAGATAGGAGCAGGAGTAGGCCATTCAGCCCCTCGAGCCTGCTCCGCCATTCAATGAGATCATGACTGATCATCCAAATTCAGTACCCTGTCCCTGCTTTCTCCCCATATCCCTTGATCCCTTTAGCCTTAAGAAATATATCTAACTCCTTCTTGAATATATTTAATGAATTGGCCTCAACTGCGTTCTGTGGTAGAGAATTCCACAGGTTCACCACTCTCTGGGTGAAGAAATTCCTCCTCATCTCTGTCCTAAATGGCCTACCCCTTATCCTTAGACTGTGACCCCTGGTTCTGGACTCCCCCGCCATCGGGAACATCCTTCCTATACAGGATAGCACAACTATTAACGTTTGTCTCTGGAGATTAGGGAGGACATTTCAGAGCATGGGCCTAGATGACTCAAGCCACAGCAGTCAATAGTGGGGCGAAGGAAGGGGGGCTGCACAAGAGGGAAGAGTTTGAGGAACAGGGAGTTTGGGTGGAGGGAGGGTTGTAGGGCTGGAGGAAGTTACAGAGGTAGGGAGGGGCGCGGCCATGAAGAGATTTAAACATGAGGTTAAGAACTTTAAATTGTTTCAGTGGAGAACGAGGAGCTACTGCACATCAGCAAAGATAGGGTGGTGGATGAGCAGGAGTTGGTGCAAGTTACGATTCGGGCAGCAAAGCTTTGGATGAGCTGAAGCTTACAGAGCGTGGGGGATGGGGGGCTGACCAAACGAGCATTAGTCCATGGATTAGGGTTTCAACAGCAAATGGACTGAGGCAGGCGATGTTACAGAGGTGAAAGTAGTTTTTGTGATAGAGAGGATATGGGGTTGGAAGCTCAGCTCGGATTGAATAGGACATTGAGGATGTAAACAGTCTGTTTTAACCTGAGGCAGGAGCTGGCGAGCAGGATGGAATCGGTGGCAAGAGGATAGAGTTTGTGGTGAGGGCTGAAGACGATGGCTTCTGTCTCCCCAGTGTTTAACTGGAGAAAATTGTGGCTCATCTAAGACTGGATGTTGGACAAGTAGTCTGACAACATAGAGGCAGTGGAGGGGTCAAGAGAGGTGGTGGAGTGTTACAGCTAGGTGTAATCAGCTGACCCAATGTCCAAAAGGCAACACGTTGGTGAGGAGGAGGATAGAACCTTAAGGGACTTCAGAGGTAATGGCATGGCTATGATTGGATAAATAAGTGTGGAACCAAATCAGTGCTGTCCCACTGAGCTAGTCAACAGAAGATAGGTGTTGGAGGAGGAGGGTGTGGTCGAGTGTGTCAAAGGCTGGAGAGAGGGCGATGAGGATGATGAAGGATGGTCTGTCATACAAGGTAGCTCAGAGCTGTTAGTGCCTGTCAAATATCGATTAGTGTCTGTCATACACGATAAATGCACAGGTACATTCCTGTCATACAGGATAGCACAGAGGTGTTAGTGCCTGTCAAACATCGATTAGTGTCTGTCATACACGATAAATACACAGGTACATTCCTGTCACACAGGATAACACACAGAATATGGAGTAAGTGATTCTATGGATAGTTTGATTTGATTGAACTGGGTTTGAGTTATTAACCTTCTCCTCCACTTTCTCCAAATGCTAATTTCCCGTGAAATAAATGTCTTCTGGAGTTCACACGCTCTTCTTTTTTTTCAGATTAATGTTGATCAATATTTTAAGTCCTGCAAGTCAGTAACTTCAAAGTGTGACAGAGGAGGCGATGGGCAGTGTTTCTGTGGCGCAATAGCTGCATATGGCCAGGCATGCTGTCGACAAGGAGTTACCATTGACTGGAGGACACCAGACAATTGCCGTAAGGAATATTGCTCTGTTGACTCTAGCTTCTCATTCTTGTTGTAGGTTTTGATGTTGTCCTGCGTTTTTTTGTTCATTACGATTCATTTCCACTTAAACCATAAAAGTGACAACAACTGTCTTATCACGTAGGGTCTTACCATCTCAGAATGTCTGAAAGCATTTCACACAATTTATTACTTTTGGAATGCAGTAATTATTTTCATGGACTTTGAACTCTTTAACAGGAAGACTATCTATTATTGCACTTTTTTGTAATAATGGGAATATATTTGCCACTTTCCCATCTCCTCAGGAATCTCTCCTCAATGTAACAAATCCTTTAAAAATATCAGTTACCAGCTTGCTAATTTCTAACCCCAGTTTCTTCAAAGCTGCAGCATGTATTTACTGGACTGTGCTTTGTCTACCATCAGCTCATCTCCCATTCCTTCAACTAACTTATCTACATTCTCCTCAGTAACCACAGCTAGCCTAGTGCTTGTGGCAGAATTGGCTGTCCACGGTGTTAATACTGTTACTTACAACGTCCTCCCTTCTCTGCCCACATTGGCCTCACTCTTTCTCAAACAAATCACTTCTGAAACATCTCTAGTGTTATTCAACACTGAAGCTCTGCTCTTCCCTCCACGTTCTTTTGCTCTTTCAGATCCTCATCTCATAGTCAACCTTCTGCCAAAACGCAACTAATTGACTCCTGAACCCATTTATAACTTCCGATCCTTCATGGTCGCTGGGTCAGAATCCTGGAACTCCCTCCCTGACAGCACTGTGGGAGCACCTTCACCACACGGACTGCAGCGGTTCAAGAAGCAGTGCCCCCACCCCTTCTCAAGGGTAACCAGGGATGGGCAATAAATGCCGGCCTTGCCAACGATGCCCACATCCCGAGAATGTATTATAAAAAGTTTAACTTACCCTCAGTGATTTGTGAGTGTAAAAGCAGGAAGCTCGGAGCTCCAGTGCCATTGGCCCTCATTATAACGTATTGAAATGAGGACATTCGGGACAAGGCAACGAGATCACAGACAGGGCCAGAAAGTGTGAGGGATCTCGAGGAACATGTGTAATGGTGGAAAACGGCTTCTGCCTGATTTGCCTGCTGTACAAATTTACAAATTTACATGGCCCCATTAGTCACAGGAAATATGCCAAAAGGAGACCAAAATTGAGTACAGTTCTGGTCTCCTTACCTAAGGAAGGGTATACTTGCCACAGAGGGAGTGCAACGAAGGTTCACCAGACTGGTTCCTGGGATGGGGGGATTGTCCTATGAGGAGAGATTGAGTAGACTAGACCTATATTCTCCAGAGTTTAGAAGAATGAGAGGTGATCTCATTGAAACATACAAAATTCTTACAGGACTTGACAGGGTAGATGCAGGGAGGATGTTTCCCCTGGCTGGGGAGTCTAGAACCAGGGGTCACAGTCTCAGAATAAGGGGTCGGTCATTCAGGACTGAGATGAGGAGGAATTTCTTCACTCAGAGGGTGGTGAATCTTTGGAATTCTCTACCCCAGAGGGCTGTGGAGGCTCAGTCGTTGAGTATATTCAAGACTGAGATCGATAGATTTTTGGATATTATGGAATCAAGGGATATGGGGATAGTGCAGGAAAGTGGAGATGAGGTGGATGATCAGCCATGATCTTATTGAATGGCGGAGCAGGCTCGAGGTGCCGAATGGCCGACACCTGCTCCTATTTCTTATGTTCTTAAAAACTACAAGGAAATTCACGCCCAAGTAGACAGGCCACTTTTCCAGCCCATTAATAGCGGCAATCTGTAGACTGACGTGAAAATTGGAAACTGTTGCTAAATACCTCCAGCATCGAAGCTTTGACCACGCTCAATCAGCTCCGATGGTCGGATCACATTGTCCGCATGCCCGATACGAGACTCCCAAAACAAGCGCTCTACTCGGAGCTCCGGCACGGCAAGAGAGCCCCAGGTGGGCAGAGGAAACGCTTCAAGGACACCCTCAAAGCCTCCTTGAAAAAGTGTAACATCCCCACCGACACCTGGGAATCCCTGGCCCAAGACCGCAAAAAATGGAGGAGAAGCATCCGAGAAGGCGCCGAACACCTCGAGTCTCTTCACCGGGAGGAAGCAGAAGCCAAGCGCAGGCAGCGCAAGGAGCGCACGTCAACCCAAGCACCCCACCCACCCGCCCCTTCAACCACCGTCTGCCCCACCTATGACAGAGACTGTAGGTCCCACACTGGACTCATCAGTCACCTGCGAACTCATTTTTAATGTGGAAGCAAGTCATCCTCGGCTCCGAGGGACTGCCTAAGAAGAGGACCTAGAACAAGTTTTGACGTGCTCAAAGGTTTCATTCTTACCCATTTCTTTAAAGCAGTTAGTCATAGAGTCATAGAGTTATACAGCACGGATAGAGGCCCTTCGGCCCATCGTGTCCGCGCCGGCCATCACGCCCTGTCTAATCTAATCCCATATTCCAGCATTTGGTCCGTAGCCTTGTATGCTATGGCATTTCAAGTGCTCATCCAAATGCGTCTTGAATGCTGTGAGGGTTCCTGCCTCCACAACCCTTTCAGGCAGTGAGTTCCAGACTCCAACCACCCTCTGGGTGAAAAAGTTCTTTCTCAAATCCCCTCTAAACCTCCCGCCCTTTACCTTGAATCTGTGCCCCCTAGTTATTGACCCTTCTACTAAGGGAAAAAGCTCCTTAGTATCCATTCTATCTATGCCCCTCATAATTTTGTACACCTCAATCATGTCCCCCCTCAGCCTCCTCTGCTCCAAGGAAAACAAACCCAATCTGCCCAGTCTCTCTTCATAGCTGAAGCGTTCCAGCCCTGGTAGCATCCTGGTGAATCTCCTCTGCACCCTCTCCAAAGCTATCACATCCTTCCTGTAGTGTGGCGACCAGAACTGCACACAGTATTCCAGCTGTGGCCTAACCAGTGTTTTATACAGCTCCATCATAACCTCCTTGCTCTTATATTCTATGCCTCGGCTAATGAAGGCAAGTATCCCATATGCCTTTTTTACCACCTTATCCACCTGTTCCGCCGCCTTCAGGGATCTGTGTACTTGCACACCCAGATCCCTCTGACCCTCCATCTTGCCTAGGGTCTTACCATTCATTGTGTATTCCCTTGCCTTGTTAGTCCCCCCAAAGTGCATCACCTCGCACTTTTCCGGGTTAAATTCCATTTGCCACTGTTCCGCCCATCTGACCAACCCATCGATATCGTCCTGCCTCCTCGCTATTTACCACCCTACCAATTTTTGTATCATCCGCGAACTTACTGATCATACCTTTTACATTCATATCCAAGTCATTAATATACACCACAAACAGCAAGGGACCCAGCACCGATCCCTGTGGTACGCCACTGGCCACAGGCTTCCAGTCACAAAAACAACCTTCGACCATCACCCTCTGCCTTCTGCCACTAAGCCAGTTTTGTATCCAACGTGCCAAGGCACCCTGGATTCCATGGGCTCTTACCTTCTTGACCAGTCTCCTGTGCAGGACTTTATCGAAGGCCTTACTGAAATCCATGCATACCACATCCACTGCGTTACCCTCATCCACACACCTAGTCACCCCCTCAAAAAATTCAATCAAATTAGTCAGACATGATCTTCCCTTGACAAAGCCATGTTGACTATCCCTGATTAATCCTTGCCTCTCCAAGTGGAGACTGATTTTGTCCCTCAGAATTTTTTCCAATAATTTTCCCACCACTGATGTTAGGCTCACTGGCCTGTAGTTCCCCGGTTTTTCCCTACTCCCCTTCTTGAATAATGGAACTACATTAGCGGTTCTCCAGTCCTCTGGCACATCCCCTGTGGCCAGAGAGGTTCTGAATATGTGTGTTAGAGCCCCCGCAATCTCTTCCTTTGCCTCACACAGCAGCCTGGGATACATTTCGTCTGGGCCTGGGGATTTATCCATTTTTAGGCCTGCTAAAACCGCCAATACCTCCTCCCTCTCGATGTTAATGTGTTCGAGCATATCACAGTCCCCCCGCCCTATTTCTATGTCTACACCGTCCCTCTCCATAGTGAAAACAGATGCAAAAAATTCATTTAGAACCCCTCCTACATCTTCCGGCTCCACACACAGATTGCCACTTTTGTCCCTAATGGGCCCTATTTTTTCCCTAGTTATCCTCTTACCCTTAATATACTTATAAAACATCTTAGGATTTTCCTTTATTTTGCTCGCCAGTGTTATTTCATGGCCCCTCCTTGATCTCCTAATTTCTTTTTTAAGTATCCCCCTGCACTTTTTGTACTCCTCTAGGGCTTCCTCCGTCTTTAGCCTTTTGTATCTGCCAAAAGCCCTCCTTTTTTTTCTAATCCATTCTCGTATATCCCCTGACATCCACGGTTCCCTGTGGTTTTTGGAACCACCCTTGACCTTTACGGGAACATGTTGCCATTGTATGATCTCAATCTCCCTTCTGAAAGCCTCCCATTGCTCCGATGCGGATTTTCCTACCAGTAGCTGATCCCAGTCCATTTTGGCCAGATCCTGCCTTATCCTATTAAAATCGGCCTTCCCCCAATTTAGAACCTTTATTTCCGGCCCATCCCTGTCCTTTTCCATGGCCACCTTAAATCTCACCATATTATGGTCACTGTCACCAAAGTGCTCACCTACTAGCACTTCTTCCACTTGGCCAGCCACATTCCCTAGAATTAGGTCCAGTACCGCCCCCTCTCTTGTAGGACCTTCTACATGCTGGCTCAAAAAGCTCTCCTGGATGCACTTTACGAATTCTACACCCTCTGTGCCTTTTACACTCTGACTATCCCAGTTAATATTGGGGAAGTTGAAATCCCCCATTATTATTACCCTATTATTTGCACATTTCTCTGAGATTTGCCTACATATCTGTTCCTCTATCTCCCCCTGACTGTTTGGAGGCCTATAGTACACTCCCAGCAAAGTGCTTGCCCCCTTCTTGTTTTTAAGCTCCACCCATATGGCCTCATTAGAGGAACCTGCTAATATGTCATCCCTCCTTACTGCAGTAATTGACTCCTTAATTAATATTGCGACACCCCCTCCTCTTATACCTCCCCCCCTGTCTCGCCTGAAGATTCTGTACCCCGGAATATTGAGCTGCCAGTCTTGCCCCTCCCTCAACCATGTCTCCGTGATAGCAACAATATCATACTCCCATGTGTTTATCAACACCTTCAGTTCATCCACCTTATTTGCAAGACTCCTTGCATTAAAATAGATGCCATCCAGCCTTGTCCTTATATGTTTGCCCTGTCTACCAAGCTGACTTGTTTTTTTCTCTATAATTGGCAGCACATCACACCCTATTTCAGCTCCCCTCTGTATCCCATCCCCCTGCCAAGTTAGTTTAAACCCCCCCCAACAGTGCTAGCAAACCTCCCCGCAAGGATATTTGTCCCGCTCTGGTTCAGGTGCAACCCGTCCGACTTGTACAAGTCCCACCTTCCCCAGAAGCAGGCCCAGTGATCCAGGAAAGTAAAACCCTCCCCCCTACACCAACTCATTAGCCACGCATTCACCTGCTCTATCCTCCTATTCCTATACTCACTAGCACGTGGCACTGGGAGTAATCCAGAGATTACAACCTTTGAGGTCCTGCTCTTTAATCTGTTACCTAGCTCCCTAAATTCTTGATGCAGGACCTCATCCCCCTTCCTACCTATGTCGTTGGTCCCAATGTGGACCACGACCTCTGCCTGCTCACCCTCCCCCTTAAGAATGCCCTGTAGCCGCTCAGTGACATCCATGACCCTGGCCCCAGGGAGGCAACAAACCATCCTGGAGTCACGTTTGCGGCCACAGAAACGCCTATCTGTTCCCCTTAAGATAGAATCCCCTACCACTATTGCTCTCCCACTCTTTTTCCTCCCTTTCTGAGCAGCAGAAGCGTCCCTGGTGCCAGGAAGCTGGCTGCTGCTGCCTTCCCCTGGTGAGTCATCCCCCTCAACAGTATCCAACTTGGTATACTTGTTTGAAAGGGGGATGTCCGCAGGGGGCCCCTGCACTTCCTGCCTGCCTCTGTTGCTCCGCCTGATGGTCACCCCCTGTGCAGCCCTACCCTGAGGCGTGAACAACTCGCTAAACGTGCTATCCACGAGCCTCTCAGCATCGCGCATGCTCCAAAACTCATCCACCCGCAGCTCGAGCACCACAATGCGGTCTACAAGTAGCTGCAGCTGGATGCATTTCCCGCACACATGGTCGCCAGGGACACTGGCAGCGTCCCTGACTTCCCACATGGAGCAAGAGGAGCAGAACACGGGTCTGAGCTCTCCTGCCATGACTTACTCCTTTAATTAATCTAAAAATGTATTCAATACCCCAGTTACAGGTACACTCTAGGGCGCTTTATTTACCAACTGTCCTCACTACAACACAGAGCCCCTAGAAATTTAACACCACAGAATTCAAGCTTGTAATGAAAAGAGAGAAATACTCACCAACCAATCACTTACCTGCTCCCTGGTGACGTCACACCCCGATTACTTTTTACCTCTCTGCAACTTCCGAGCTCGCAGACTGGAGTTTGGTATGCCTCTCCTGGCCCCGCTGCCGCTTTTATACCTCGCCGCCGAGTCTCCCACAGGTCCCGCCTCTCGCTGCCTGCCGCCGCTGCTCTGAGGCCTCTCCTGGCCCCGCTGCCGCTTTTATACCTCGCCGCCGAGTCTCCCACAGGTCGCGCCTCTCGCTGCCTGCCGCCGTTGCTCTGAGGCCTCTCCTGGCCCCGCTGCCGCTTTTATACCTCGCCGCCGAGTCTCCCACAGGTCCCGCCTCTCGCTGCCTGCCGTCGCTGCTCTGAGGCCTCTCCTGGCCTCGCTGCCGCTTTTGTACCTCGCCGCCGAGTCTCCCACAGGTCCCGCCTCTCGCTGCCTGCCGCCGCTGCTCTGAGGCCTCTCCTGGCCTCGCTGCCGCTTTTGTACCTCGCCGCCGAGTCTCCCACAGGTCCCGCCTCTCGCTGCCTGCCGCCGCTGCTCTGAGGCCTCTCCTGGCCTCGCTGCCGCTTTTGTACCTCGCCGCCGAGTCTCCCACAGGTCCCGCCTCTCGCTGCCTGCCGCCGCTGCTCTGAGGCCTCTCCTGGCCTCGCTGCCGCTTTTATACCTCGCCGCCGAGTCTCCCACAGGTCCCGCCTCTTGCTGCCTGCCGCCGCTGCTCTGAGGCCTCTCCTGGCCTCGCTGCCGCTTTTATACCTCGCCGCCGAGTCTCCCACAGGTCCCGCCTCTCGCTGCCTGCCGCCGCTGCTCTGAGGCCTCTCCTGGCCTCGCTGCCGCTTTTATACCTCGCCGCTGAGTCTCCCACAGGTCCCGCCTCTCGCTGCCTGCCGCCGCTGCTCTGAGGCCTCTCCTGGCCTCGCTGCCGCTTTTATACCTCGCCGCTGAGTCTCCCACAGGTCCCGCCTCTCGCTGCCTGCCGCCGCTGCTCTGAGGTCTCTCCTGGCCTCGCTGCCGCTTTTATACCTCGCCGCCGAGTCTCCCACAGGTCCAACCTCTCGCTGCCTGCCGCCGCTGCTCTGAGGCCTCTCCTGGCTTCGCTGCCGCTTTTATACCTCGCCGCCGAGTCTCCCACAGGTCCCGCCTCTCGCTGCCTGCCGCCGCTGCTCTGAGGCCTCTCCTGGCCTCGTTGCCGCTTTTATACCTCGCCGCCGAGCCGATTATGAAAATCAACAATTGGCATTGCTAGCCCAAAACAGTAAAAGAAATCCCCCCACTTAGAACTTTCAACCCAGACTGTGGATTCTGCTCCTTCCCAAACCTGGCTGGAGAAATCTCTCTGGTGTCTCCCGTGTAGAAGGAGCAGCGCTCCGAAAGCTTGTGATTTCAAATAAAGCTGTTGGACTATAACCTGGTGTTGTGTGACTTCTTACATGTGTAGTAGTGGGTCACACAGGCAATTCTCGTACGTTCTTTACATTATGGAAATCGGTTCTTCCTCTGCAAGTTAATCCAACTCCAACTACAAGGCCAGGAAGCTTCTCGCGTCTCTGGTTTGTAAATGTCACCATCAGTACTTGAGCCCATCTCAATCAGGCCATGAAGACTGTGCTGCCCATGAAGCAATCACTCCGCCCACCTGCACTCTTTCCATAGTGGCAAACTCATTTTTTTTATTTGTTCCTGGGATGTGGGCGTTGCTGGCCAGGCCAGCATTTATTGGCCATCCCTAGTTGCCTTCGAGAAGGTGAGAGATACAGCACAGAAGGAGGCCATTCGGCCCATCATGCCAAATTTGGAACATGTTTTATTGTTTTAAACTATCTACAAAAGTAGAGGCAGTAGTGGGTTATGGGAGCATAGTGGTTACGTTACTAGACTAGTAATCCGGTAGACCAGAGCTAATACATAGAAGATAACATAGAAGATAGGAGCAAGAGTAGGCCATTCGGCCCCTCGAGCCTGCTCCGCCATTCAATGCGATCATGGCTGATCATCCAAATTCAGTACCCTGTCCCTGCTTTCTCCCCATACCCCTTGATCCATTTGGCCTTAAGAAATATATCCAACTCCTTCTTGAATATATTTAATGAATTGGCCTCTACTGCCTTCTGTGGTAGAGAATTCCACAGGTTCACCACTCTCTGGGTGAAGAAATTCCTCCTCATTTCAGTCCTAAATGGCTTACCCCTTATCCTTAGACTGTGACCCCTGGTTCTGGACTCCCCGACCATCGGGAACATCCTTCCTGCATCTAGTCTGTCCAGTCCTGTCAGAATGTTATAAGTTTCAATGAGATCCCCTCTCATTCTTCTAAACTCCAGCGATCTGGGGACGTGAGTTCAAATCTCACCACATAGTAGTTGGGGAATTTAAATTCAGTTAATTAAATAAATCTGAAATGAAAAGCTAGTATCAGGTTCAAGAAGGCAGCTCACTACCACCTTCTGAAGGGCAATTAGATATGTAGTGTTGCCCTTGTCTAGTAACTGTGACTCTTTGATATTTAATCCCTAGGACTTGGAACCACCACTCCACCCGGCTCTAATGTAGATCGAAGCTGTCCAGAATGGGCCTATTCTCAATAAAATAAATGCTGGCCTTGCCAGTGATGTCCACATCCCATGAACAAATAAAAAAAAATATTTTATATGTAATATTTCTATCTAAAATCCAATTGTAATTGAAAACTAATTTATTTTTCTTCCTTTTTTCAGCATCTAATTGTGAATATTACAACAGAGGTACGTAGTGTTGCCCTCGTCTGTCAACTGTGATATTTAATCCTAGTACCTGGAACCACCACTCCACCAGACTATGATGTAGATCGAAGCTGTCCAGAATGGACCTATTCTTAATATAATAAACATTACACTGAGTGCTGCAGCATTGGTCTACCACCAGAAATCACTAGCACATTTAGTGAAGACTTTTATTGTATCATATTTAAAAATGATGCCAAAGGTATTGGGATCAGAGCTATGTCACAGCACCATTCCACGTAGAGCTGTACTGCAGATGGACTTCCAGTCTCAGCATACAATTACTTCACAGTTCAGGGACTGATTGAGATTGAAGATCTCAGGACTGGAGCTTTGACTAGTACCAAAATCCTCGGACTGGAGGCTGATCGGTGCTGAGACCATAGAACTGGAAGCAGATTGGTGTCCCTGGTCCCAGAACTGGAGACTGATCAACAGATTGATTGGAGAATTTGTCCAAGGCCTGGAGATCTGTAAATAGTTTAAACATAATATGCTGTTAGAAGAAAATGTTCCCCCTTTTACCAAAATGTTTAGTTTAAAATTGTTGAAAGCAACAGAATTGCCCTTTGTCCTGCTGCGCCCCAGGGACACCGTAGAGCTCGCTGTACTGAAGGAGATTATAAAGTTTGTGAGGTCAGATTGTAAAGTATGAATTGCAAATGATGCCTGTTCTTTTTTCTCTTTCAGTACGTGGAAATGGCCCGCTTTTGATCAACAATAAGAATGGTCTGATCATTTCCATCGACTACACCACCAAAAGTCTCTTACTGGAAAAGTACAACACCTCAAGGGTGCCACTGATGAGCTTTATGGTCACGCCGGCCCTTTACAAAGCCTTTCCCAGTAAGGACCAGCACGTATAGCGGCTGAGAAATGTTGCCTTCACCCCAGCGTACACTGCCACACAATGGACTAAGAATTCCTTTGGTCGCTCAGTTTTCCAACATTATAGATGTGTTGATGAAGATTTCCTCTGCTTCTCGCTAATAAATTTGCAAGCTTGATTAGCCCATGAGTAGAATCGGTGGGGTGTGACATGAGGGTCTGACCCGAGCCCGCCCCCTTCTCGCCAGGTAGTAAAATTGGGGATAAAAACAGAAAATGCTGGAGAAACTCAGCAGGTCAGGCAGCATCTGTGAAGAGAGAAACAGAGTTAACGTTTCAGGTCGATGACCTTTCGTCAGAACTGGAAAAAAGCAGGAAATGGAACAGATTTTTAAGCAAGTGTAGGGGCTGGGAAAGGGGGAGGGGATGAAAGAACAAAAGGGAAGGTCTGTGATAGGATAGAAGGCAGGAGAGGTTAAGAGACATTGAGAGACATTCAAGGCGAGAGGAGATGGTAATGGAACAGGTTAAGAAACAAAAGATGGCTCGAGATGAAGTGTGAATTGCGCTGGCAGAATGAAAGACAGCTGCCCTGTGGGAGAGAAAAAAAGAAGTGTGGATGAAAAATATATATATGATAGGGGCCGAGGTTATGATCTGAAATTGTTGAACTCTATGTTGAGTCCAGGAGGCTGTAAAGTGCCTAATCGAAAGATGAGGTGCTGTTCCTCGAGCTTACACTGAGCGTCCGTGGAACAATGCAAGAGGCCGAGGACGTTGAGGTCTGAGTGGGAATGGAGTGGAGAATTAAAGTGACAGGCGACCGGAAGCTCGGGGTCCCCCTTACGGACTGAATGTAATTGGGGCTTGAGTGTGCCCACACCTGGTGTTAGGCTAATTGATCTGTAATTACCTGGTTTATCCTCTCCCAAATGATTACATCAGCTCTTCCCCAGTCCAATGGCACAATTTGCATATTTAAAGAGGATTTAATAGGTTTTCTTGGCTGCTTTCAGCCTCATTCGCACCCACCCCACCTCCCCGTAAATATCAGGGCCATAGTGTTAGTTGCTTTTGCAGTACTTAAATTCTAAGATTCAGCCGCAGAACGTAGCATAAAATGGAACTTAATATAATGAATTATTTTCATACAAAATGGATTCCTTTACTAACTTGATCTCTATCAGTGGAGTAGTCTGCACCTTTGGTGTCAACCATTGGTTTTCCAACCAGACTCCTCACTGCAGCCTGCTCTGCTTTACCACTTTCTCATGCATAAGAACATAAGACGAAGGAGCAGGAGTCGGTCATTCGGCCCCTCGAGCCTGCTCCGCCATTCAATAAGATCATGGCTGATCTGATCTTGGCCTCAACTCCACTTCCCTGCCCGCTCCCCATAACCCTCGACACCCTTATCGTTCAAAAATCTGTCTATCTCCACCTTAAATATATTCAGTGACTCCGCCTCCACAGCTCTCTGGGGAAGAGAATTCCAAAGATTCACGACCCTCTGAGAGAAGAAATTCCTCCTCATTTCCGATTAAAAATGGTGCCCCCTTATTCTGAAATTATGCCCCCTAGTTCTAGATTCCCCCATGAGGGGAAACATCCTCTCAGCATCTACCCTGTCGAGCCCCCTCAGAATCTTATATGTTTCAATAAGATCCCCTCTCATTCTTCTAAACTCCAATGAGTATAGGCCCAACCTGCTCAACCTTTCCTCATAAGACAACCCCTTCATCTCCGGAATCAACCTCGTGAACCTTCTCTGAACTGCCTCCAATGCAAGTATATCCTTCCTTAAATAAGGAGACCAAAACTGTACGCAGTACTCCAGGTGTGGTCTCACCAATACCCCGTACAGTTGTAACAGGACTTCCCTACTTTTATACTCCATTCCCTTTGCAATAAAGGCCAACACTCCATTTGCCTTCCTAATTACTTGCTGTACCTGCATGCTACCTGATGCGCTATCAATTACTCATAAAAGACTGAGAGTTAGAAGAGTAACTAAAGGCTTTTATTAACAACAGAATGGAGGTCTGCCTCGAGTGGTCGACCGGTCCAGGATACAAGGGCTGGGGAGCAGTCACCTTTATACTAGGACCTGTGGGAGGAGTCAGCCGAGGCATGTCCAGGCATGTACACAGTGGAATACAAACAGGACAAACAGGAATACAAACAGTGGTTTACCACACTACCTTTTTGTGATTCATGTACAAGGACTCCTAGATCCCTCTGTACCTCAGCATTTTGTAATCTCTCCCCATTTAAATAATAATTTGCTTTTTTATTTTTCCTACCACAGTGGATAACCTTGTTGAGATACCGCGGCAAACGTGGGAGTCGAGACCAGAGCTATTGAAAACTCAACTGCTTTATTCCAACCACATGAAAAACAGGAACTAGAAAAGCCCGCGCATCCACTTAAATACTTCCCAGACAGGAAGTGCTCCCGGCAGCCTGTCCCTGCGGGAAACAAGTTGCTGGAGGAAAGGGCCCCCGGCTGGGGGCTTCTGCTTAGACTGTCTGTGCCGCCGTGTCGCCACAGAGCTCCCCCCAGAATCCGCTTAGGAGGAGTGGACGAGTCGTGACGGTGGTCTAATGGTTCTGCCGCAGCGGCTCTGAGTGGTCGCCAGTCTGGTTGGTTGGGTCGGGCGGTTCGCCGCCGGCTGTGCTGGCTTGCCGGGGGGACGGCCTCTAGTTGGAGGCTGGGCCACGGGGACCTGTTCCCCTGGTTCTGTGTGTGCTGGTTTGAGCCGGTCGATGGAGACTGTCTCGACCCTGTCGCCGAGTCGCAGCTTGAAGACCTTGTCCCCGGATTGTAGTACCTCGTACGGACCGTCGTACGGGGGTCGCAGGGGCCCGCGGTGCGCGTCGTGTCGCACGAAGACGAAGCGCGCCTGCTGTAAATTTGGCGGGACGTGAGGTGCGAGTTCGCCGTGTCGGTTGACCGGAAGTGGGGCGAACTGCTGAGCGGAAGAGAAAGAGTCGAGCCGCTGCTGTTCGGCCGACCAAGGCTTGGTAGGCTCCGGAAGGAATTCGCCTGGGACGCGCAGCGGTTGTCCGTAGACTAACTCCGCTGCCGAGGACTGGAGGTCTTCCTTGACCGCAGTGCGTAGGCCGAGTAGCACCCACGGTAGACGGTCAGTCCAGGTACTGTCCTGCAGGCCGGCGCAGAGTGAGGCCTTGAGTGACCTGTGGAAGCGTTCACAAAGTCCGTTGGCCTGCGGGTGGTACGCCATGGTGCGGTGGAGCGTCACCCCGAGGTTGCGTGCTGTGGCCGTCCAGAGTTCGGAAGTGAACTGGGCGCCTCTGTCGGAGGTTATGTCGGCCGGTACGCTGAACCTCGCAACCCAGGTGTTAACGAACGCCCTGGCGATGTCGGCTGTGGTGGTGGAGGTCAGCGGCACTGCCTCAGGCCAGCGTGTGTAGCAGTCGACCATCGTGAGGAGATAAGTTTGGCCTTGCGATGGCGGTAGGGGACCGACGATGTCGATGTGTACGTGGTCGAAGCGGCGGCTGGGTACCTCGAAGTCTCCCAGGGGTGCTTTGGTGTGCAGCTGTACCTTAGCCCGTTGGCAGGCGAGGCAGGAGGTGGCCCAAGTCCGAACATCTCTGCTGAGGCCGCGCCAGACGAAGCGCTTGGAGAGGAGTTTGACGGATGCGCGGGAACCCGGGTGAGAGAGCCCGTGGAGCGCGTCGAAGACGCGGCGGCGCCAGGTCTCAGGGACGACCGGCCTGGGTTGGCCGAGTGAGACGTCGCACGTGACTGCCGTGGCTTCGGGCCCGTGCGCGACCTTGGCTAGGCGTAGCCCTGGCAGGCTGGTAGCCGCCGAGAGGAGGTCAGGAGGTCTGGGTCCGTGAGCTGGGCCGCTGCTAGTTGTGCGTAGTCGACCGCAAGGTGATTCGCACAGACGGCGGGACGGGAAAGGCAGTCGGCGACCATGTTGTCTCTACCGGAGACGTGCTGAATGTCTGTAGTAAACTCGGAGACGGCCGCGAGCTGGCGTTGCTGCCTAGCGGACCAGGGTTCGGTGTGCTTGGCCATCGCGTATGTGAGTGGCTTGTGGTCCACATACGTGGTGAAGGGGCGGCCTTCCAGGAGGAAACTGAAATGGCGGACCGACAGGTGGAGTGCGAGAAGCTCGCGGTCGAAAGTGGAGTATTTGACCTCCGGGGGGCGCAGTTGGCGGCTGTAGAAGGCAAGTGGCTGCCACGCGCCATTGACCCACTGCTCGAACACGGCCCCGACCGCGTGGTCGGAGGCGTCGGTGGTGAGCGCGACCCGGGCATCGGCCCTCGGGTGCGCGAGCAGAGTGGCGTCGGCGAGCGCGTTTTTGGTGGCGTCGAAGGCGGCTGCCGTGTCAGTGGTCCAGGCTACGTCCATCTTGCCGGATTTTCCTCGGAGGGAGTCGTATAGGGGCTTCATGAGGGCTGCGGCTCTGGGGATGAACCTGTTGTAGAAGTTCACCATCCCGAGGAACTCCTGGAGGCCCTTGATGGTTGTGGGGCGGGGGAATTGCTGGACGGCCTGCACCTTGTTGGGCAGGGGGGCGGCCCCAGCAGGGGTGATGTGGTGACCGAGAAAATCGATCTCGGTTAGGCCGAATTGGCACTTCGCCGGGCTGAGGATGAGCCCGTGTTGGGCTAGGCGCCCGAACAGGATGCGAAGGTGTTCGAGGTGTTCCTGTTTGGAGGAGCTGGCCACGAGAATGTTGTCTAGATATACGAATAGGAAGTTCAGGTCCCAGAGGACTGAGTCCATAAGGCGCTGGAAAGCCTGTGCTGCATTCTTGAGGCCGAAGGGCATCCTCAGGAACTCGAACAGGCTGAATGGGGTGATGACGGCCGTTTTGGGGATGTCCGCGGGGTGTACGGGGACTTGGTGGTAACCGCGCACCAGGTCGACTTTGGAAAAGACGGTTCGTCCGGCCAGTCGGGCCGAGAAGTCCTGGATGTGTGGCACCGGGTATCGATCGGGGGTGGTGGCGTCGTTGAGGCGGCGGTAGTCCCCGCAAGGGCGCCAGCCTCCGCCGGGCTTGGGGGCGATGTGGAGGGGCGAGGCCCAAGGGCTGCTGGAGCGGCGGATGATGCCGAGTTGTTCCATGTTGGTGAACTCGGCCCGCGCGATTTCCAGCTTGGCCGGGTTGAGTCTGCGGGCGTGGGCAGAAACTGGGGGGCCGGTGGTGGGGATATAGTGTTCCACACCATGCTTGGCGGCTTTGGCCGAAAAGGTCGGGTTAGTGAGGGCGGGAAACTCAGCTAGGAGTGCCGAGTAGTCGTCCGTGGCTCTGGCGAGGCAGTGGGTCGTCAGGCCGGCCGAACGGGCCAGGGTAAAGGCGCCGGGGATGGGGGCCATAGTGTTGATGTCGACGAGGCAGTGCCTCGGAATGTCGACAAGGAGGCCGTGGGCGCGTAGGAAGTTGGCGCCGATAAGTGGGCAGAGGACCTTGGCTGTGAGGAACTCCCAGCAGTAGCGGCGGCCCGCGAGGTCGAGCGTGACCATGCGGGTGCCATATGTGCGGATTTCAGAGCCGTTGGCTGCAGCCAGTGTGATACCCCGTGTGCTGCGTTGGATCTCGAGGGCAGAGGCGGGGGTGATGCTGTGCTGGGCCCCTGTGTCGCACAGAAATCGGCGGTTGGTTCTGTCATCAGTGACGTACAGTAGGGGCTCCTTCTGCCCCGCGGCCATCGCGGGGGCCGGTGCGGGGGGGGATTTGAAGGTACACGGTGGCGTGCAGCGTTGAGCCCTAGCGCCAAAACGGGTGTGGTAGTAGCAGTGACCCGGAGTGGTAGGGCGGTCGGGCCTAGCGGCCCGGGGAGACCGCGTGGTCGTTGCCGTGAGGTCGGGCGCGACGTCGCGAGCGGCCTGTGCAGAGAGCAGCCGGTCGGCCTTTTCGGCTATATCATTCAGGTCCGTGGAGTCAGACTCCACAATGAGCGGGCGGATGCTGGCGGGGAGCTGCCGAATGAAAATCGTGCGAAAAAGGGCGCCGGGATTTTTGTCGTCTGAGAGGGACAGCATGTGGGAAAGCAGGTCTGATGGTGAAGCGTCACCAAGGCCGGGGAGGTCCAGGAGTTGGCAGTGGCGCTGGTAAGAGGACGTTTGAAATTTTTTAAGTAGCGCAGCCTTCAGATGTTCGTACTTGCCCTCCGTTGGTGGATTCTGCAGCGCTGCCCAAACCTTGGGGACTGTAGCGTAGGTGAGCGAGGCGACGAGGTAGTCGTACTTCGTGGCGTCGACTGTAATGCCTTTCAGCCGGAATCTGGACTCAGCTTGAACGAACCAGGCTTCGGCGAGGTTCTCCCAAAAGTCTGGTAATTTAACCGTGACTGCGTTTGTATCCGCCATGCTAGCTTAGGATTCGTCCTGAGCGTCGGGGTCACCAGTGTTGAGATACCGCGGCAAACGTGGGAGTCGAGACCAGAGCTATTGAAAACTCAACTGCTTTATTCCAACCACATGAAAAACAGGAACTAGAAAAGCCCGCGCATCCACTTAAATACTTCCCAGACAGGAAGTGCTCCCGGCAGCCTGTCCCTGCGGGAAACAAGTTGCTGGAGGAAAGGGCCCCCGGCTGGGGGCTTCTGCTTAGACTGTCTGTGCCGCCGTGAGCGGATTATGTCCAGTGGTGGCGTGTCGCCACAACCTCGCATTTTCCCACATTAAACTCCATCTGCCAGATTTTTGCCCACTCACTTAACCTATCTATATCCCTTTGGAGATTCTTTGTGTCCGCCGCACAATTTGTTTTCCTACCTATCTTTGTATCATCAGCAAATTTGGCTACATTACACTCAGTCCCTTCATCCAAGTCATTAATATCGATTATAAATAGTTGAGGCCCCAGCACTGATCCCTGTGGCACCCCACTAGTTACAGTTTGCCAACCGGAAAATGACCCATTTATCCCGACTCTCTGTTTTCTGTTAGTTAGCCAATTCGCTATCCATGCTAATATATTACCCTCAACCCCGTGAGCTCTTATCTTGTGTAGTAAAATTTTATGTGGCACTTTATCGAATGCCTTCTGGAAATCCAAATACACGACATCTACTGGTTCACCTTTATCCACCCTGCTCGTTACATCCTCAAAGAACTCCAGCAAATTTGTCAAACATGATTTCCCTTTCATAAAACCATGCTGACCCTGCTTGACTATATTATGATTTTTCTAAATGTCCTGCTATCACTTCCTTAATGATGGACTCCAGCATTTTCCCAATGACAGATGTTAGGCTAACTGGTCGATAGTTGCCTGCTTTCTGTCTCCCTCCTTTCTTAAATAGGGGCGTTACATTTGCGGTGTTCCAGTCTGCTGGAACCTCTCCAGAATCCAGGGAATTTTGGTAGATTACAACCAATGCATCCACTATCTCTGCAGCCTCCTCTTTTAAGACTCTACGATGCAGGCCATCGGGTCCAGGGGACTTGTCCACCTTTAGTCCCATTAGTTTGCCGAGTACTTTCTCTCTAGTGATAGTGATTGTTTTAAGTTCCACCCCCCACCCCAATAGCCCCTTGATTATCTATTATTGGGATGCTTTTAGTGTCTTCTACTGTGAAGACCAACACAAAATATTTGTTCAAAGTCTCCGCCATTTCCCTGTTTCCCATTATTAATTCCCCAGACTCATCCTCTAGGGGACCAACATTTACTTTAGCTACTCTCTTCCTTTTTATATACCTGTAGAAGCTCTTACTGTCTGTTTTTATATTTCTTGCTTGCTTAATCTCATAAGCTATCTTCTCTCTCTTTATCATTTTTTTAATCGTCCTTTGCTGGTTTTTAAAAATTTCCCAATCCTCTGGCCTTTCACTATTCTTCGCAACGTGTCATCACACCAACGCTCTTCTCGATCTTCCTTGCAGCAATGCTCCATCTCACCCTCAGTAAGCTCCCCGCTGGAGTGGATCTAATCTACAGGACAAACAGGAAACTGTTCAACCTCCGTCGCCTCCAGTCCAGATCCAAGGTCATCCCATCCTCTGTCGTCGAATTACAGTACACAGACAACGCTTGCGTCTGCGCTCACTCGGAGGCTGAACTCCAAACCATCATCAACACCTTCCCCGAGCATAGGCCTTACACGAAACATCTGTAAGACAAAGGTCCTCTACCAACCAGCTCCCGCCACACAGTACTGCCCCCCAATTATCAAAATCTACGACGAGGCCTTGGACAACGTGGACCACTTTCCATACCTCGGGAGTCTACTGTCAACAAGGGCAGACGTCGATGACGAAGTCCAACACCACCTTCAGTGTGCCAGTGCAGCCTTCGGTTGCCTGAGGAAGAGAGTGTTTGAAGACCAGGACCTCAAACCCGGCACTAAGCTCATGGTCTACAGAGCAGTAGTGATACCCGTCCTCCTGTATGCTTCAGAGACATGGACCATGTACAGCAGGCACCTCAAAGCACTGGAGAGGTACCACCAAAGCTGCCTCCGCAAGATCCTGCAAATCCATTGGCAGGATAGGCGCACTAATGTCAGTGTTCTCGCTCAGGCCAACATCCCCAACATCGAAGCTTTGACCATGCTCGATCAGCTCCGATGGGCGGGTCACATTGTCCGCATGCCCGATACGAGACTCCCAAAACAAGCACTCTACTCGGAGCTCCGACACAGCAAGAGAGCCCCAGGTGGGCAGAGGAAATGCTTCAAGGACACCCTCAAAGCCTCCTTGAAAAAGTGCAACATTCCCACCAACACCTGGGAATCCCTGGCCCAGGACCGCACAAAGTGGAGGAGAAGCATCCGGGAAGGCGCCGAACACCTCGAGTCTCTTCGCCGGGAGCAAGCGGAAGCCAAGCGTAGGCAGCGCATGGAGCACACGTCAACCCAAGCACCCCACCCACCCGCCCCTTCAACCAGCGTCTGCCCCACCTGTGACAGAGACTGTAGGTCCCGCATTGGACTCATCAGTCACCTGAGAACTCATTTTTAATGTGGAAGCAAATCATCCTCGGTTCCGAGGGACTGCCTAAGAAGGAAGAAGAGTATGCTTTTGTTTTCAACTTGATACCATCCTTTACTTCCTTAGTTAGCCACGGATGGTTCATCCTTCTCTTAGAGTCTTTCTTTCTCACTGGAATATATCTTTGCTGAGAGTTATGAAATATCTCCTTAAATGTTTGACACTGCTTTTCTACAGTCTTACCCTGTAATATATTTTCCCAGTCCACTTTAACCAAGTCTGCCTTCATACCTTTGTAATTACCTTTGTTTAAGTTCAGGACACTAGTTTGAGACCTAGCTTTCTCACCCTCACACTGAATTTGAAATTCTATGTCCCATTTTTCATTCGTTCTTGGCAAGGCCTGTGCTTAGTCACCCTTGACCTCTCTGTCTAGTTACCAATCCCCGGTCAGCTATTTCCACAGTCTCGGGGGGAGAAGCTTAACTCGTGCCGGCTTCCGCCACAGATTGGGCGGTGGGATGTGAGCGCGTGCCCAAGGATGTTGGCCTGAAGCTCATTCGGAATTGGACCGCGGGCATCATCTTTCCGAAATCGACGAATTGCAGACGCCAAACGGGCGTCCCAACACTCGCCGGTTGGGACCTTCGAAATTTCAGCCAGCTCGGACACCGAGCCGGCCCGCATGTAGGTGCTGATGGGGGAGGCAATGTGGGGGGAGGGTTTACCCAGGCTGGCAAAGGCACTCCTGCTCCTCCTGTCTTCACAGAAATGGAACTATTAAAACATTTGCTTATCTTTTAGTGGGAAGCCTAAAGCAGTCCCTTTTCGGACGACTGACTCCGCCCTTAAAGACCCAAACTAACCGGGCGGCGCCGAGGCCTGTTTCAGGCGGACGCCCTGCACACGGCGGATTTGGGAGGCGGGCACTTCCAGGGAAGAGCAGGCGCAAGAGTTCGTGACCTGAAATCTGTCCCTCCAATCATCATTTTTCATGCAAAAATTAGGAAACGAGGTTGAATTTCTCTCCTTCATTGATTTCTACATTCTTTTATTTCTTTGACGTCTCTCATTCCTTTGGGTTCTGCGCATATCACTTCTGCCATTCAACCATCGCCTGTTCTTCACCTAAGTATTGTACAGGTCATTCTATTCCTGTTCCTGTAGGTGTGTTTGTTGCAATTGCTTTTCTTTCCCTCTTTAAATGCTGTTTAAATGTTTAAAGGTTTTATGAAGGGAAGTCATGTTTGACAAATTTGCTCGAATTCTTTGAGGATGTAACGTACAGGGTGGATAAAGGGGAACCAGTGGATGTAGTGTATTTGGACTTCCAAAAGGCATTTGACAAGGTTCCACACAAAAGATTACTGATCAAGATAAAAAATCACGGGATTGGGGGTAATATACTGGCATGGGTGGAAGATTGGCTATCTAACAGAAAACAGAGAGTTGGGATAAATGGTTCATTCTCGGGCTGGCAACCAGTAACTAGTGGTGTTCCGCAGGGGTCAGTGCTGGGACCCCAACTCTTTACAATCTATATTAACGATTTGGAGGAAGGGACCGAGTGCAACATATCCAAGTTTGCCGACGATACAAAGATGGGAGGGAAAGCAGTGAGTGAGGAGGACATAAAAAACCTGCAAAAGGACATAGACAGGCTAAGTGAGTGGGCAGAGATTTGGCAGATGCAATATAATGTTTTTTTTCTGCCACTTTCTGAGGTTATGCACTTTGGCAGAAAAAATCAAAGAGCAAGTTATTATCTAAATGGAGAGAAACTGCAAAGTGCTACAGTACAAAGGGATCTGGGGGTCCTGGTGCATGAAACACAGAAGGTTAGTATGCAGGTGCAGCAGGTGATCAGGAAAGCCAATGGAATCTTGGCTTTTATTGCAAGGGGGATGGAGTATAAAAACAGGGAAGTCTTGCTGCAGTTATACAGGGTATTGGTGAGGCCACACCTGGAATACTGCGTGCAGTTTTGGTTTCCATATTTAAGAAAAGATATACTTGCTCTCGAGGCGGTTCAGAGAAGGTTCACTCGGTTGATTCCGGAGATGAAGGGGTTGACGTATGAGGAAAGGTTGAGTAGGTTGGGCCTCTACTCATTGGAGAATGAGAGGCGATCTTATCAAAACATATAAGATTGTGAGGGGGCTTGATTGGGTGGATGCGGTGAGGATGTTTCCACTGATGGGGGAGACTAGAACTAGGGGGCATAATCTTAGAATAAGGGGCTGCCCTTTCAAAACTGAGATGAGGAGAAACTTCTTCACTCAGAGGGTAGTAAATCTATGGAATTTGCTACCCCAGAGAGCTGTGGAAGCTGCAACATTAAATAAATTTTAAATGGAGATAGACATTTTCCTAGCAGATAAGGGAATTAGGGGTTACGGGGAGAGGGCAGGGAAGTGGACGTGAGTCTAGATTCAGATCAGCCATGATCCTATTGAATGGCGGAGCAGGCCCGAGGGGCCGTATGGCCTACTCCTGCTCCTATTTCTTATGTTCTTATGTTTAAATGCTGTTTAAATGCTGTAATATCTTCCATTCTGAGGAAAGGTTCAACCCAAAATGTCGATTGACTTGTGTTCTCCTGACAGATGCTGCCTGACCTGTTGAGTCTCCAATGTTTTCTGTTATTCTCTCTTTCTATCAGTTGTCCCTTATCCTCCCTTAGTTCATCCCATTCCAGGGACTTGAGCACAAAAATCCAGGCTGACTCTCCAGTGCGGTGCTGAGGGAGTGCTGCACTGTCAGAGGTGCCGTCTTTCGGATGAGACGTTAAACCAAGGCCCCGTCTGCTCTCTCAGGTGGACGTAAAAGACCCCATGGCACTATTTCGAAGAAGAACAGGGGAGTTCTCCCCGGTGTCCCGGCCAATATTTATCCCTCAACCAACATCGTGAAATCAGATTATCTGGTCATTATCACATTGCTGTTTGTGGGAGCTTGCTGTGCGCAAATTGGTTGCTGCGTTTCCCACATTACAACAGTGACCACACTTCAAAAAGTACTGTTAAGTGCTTTGGGACATCCGGTAGTCGTGAAAGGCGCTATAGAAATGCAAGTCTTTTTCTTTATCTACTTTTTCCCTTCATTTGTAAATACCAATGCAAAATATTTGGTTAATATCTCTGCTACACCTTCATCCTTCACAATTAGATTTCCTCCTTTATCTCTGAGCGGTCCTATCCTTTCTATCACTATTCTTTTACTTCTTCCAGTGTGACAAATCAGAGGCAGTGGAGCGGACTGCACTCGCCTGGTTCCAATCTGATCTATCTAATCGTAGCCAGAGAATCACCTGCAGCAGCTTCACTTCCTGCTCCCGCATCGTTACCTTTGGTGTCCCCCAAGGATCTATCCTTGGCCCCCTCCTATTTCTCACCTACATGCTGCCCCTTGGCGACATCGTCCAAAAACACAGCGTCAGTTTCCACATGTACGCTGACGACACCCAGCTCTACCTCACCACCACGTCTCTCGACCCCTTCGCTGCCTCTATTTTTGAGACTGCTTGTCTGCCATCCAGTCCTGGATGAGCTGAAATTTCCTCCAATTAAACATTGGGAAGACTGAAGCCATTGCCTTCGCTCCCTGCCACAAACTCCATTCCCTCGCCATCGATGCCATTCCCTCTCCTTGGCCGCTGTCCGAATCTAAACCAGACTATTCGCGACCTTGGCATTCTATTTGACCCTGAGCTGAGCTTCCGACACCATATCCTCTCAGTCCCAGCTCCATAATATCACCAGTCTCCGGCCCTGCCCACTCAGCTACTGTGGCTCCTGGTCTACAAACGCCTCCATTGTAAAATTCTCATCCACAGTTCAGATCCCTCTATGGCCTCGCCCCGGCCTATCCCTGTAACCTACAAACCTTTGATCTACAACCCAACTCTGCGCTCCTCCAACTCTGGCCTCTTGAGCATCCCCCCATTCCTTCACCCCACCATTGGCGGCCGTGCCTTCAGCCATCTGGGCCTTAACCTCTGGAATTCCCTCCCTATACCTCTCCGCCTCTTCATCTCTCGCTCCTCCTTTAAGACGCTCCTTAAGACTGACCTCTTTGGCCAAGCTTTTGGTCACCTGTCCTAATATCTCTTTATGTGGCTCGGTGTCAAATTTTGTCTGATAATTGCTCCCGTGACATTTTATCACATCAAAGGTGCTATATAAATGCCAGTTGTTGTTGTTATTCAACTCAATGGGCGTCCTTGTGCACCAGTCGCTGAAGGTAAGCATGCAGGTGCAGCAGGCGGTTAAGAAGGCAAATGGTATTTTGGCCTTCGTAGCGAGCGGGTTTGAGTACAGGAACAAGGATGTCTTGCTGTAGTTGTACAGGGCCTTGGTGAGACCACACCTTGAGTATTGTGTGCAGTTTTGGTCGCCTTATCTGAGGAAGTATGTTCTTGCCATGGAAGGAGTGCAGTGAAGATTCACCAGGCTGATACCTGGGATGGCAGGAATGACGTATGAGGAGAGATTGGGTCAATTAGGCTTATACTCGCTCGAGTTTAGAAGAATGAGAGGGGATCTCATTGAAACTTATAAAATTCTAACAGGACTAGACAGACTAGATGCAGGAAGGATGTTCCCGATGGCGGGGAATCCAGAACCAGGGGTCATAGTCTAAGGATAAGGGGTAAGCCATTTAGGACAGAGATAAGGAGGAATTTCTTCACCCAGAGAGTGGTGAACCTGTGGAATTCTCTACCACAGAAGGCAGTAGAGGCCAATTCATTAAATATATTCAAGAAGGAGTTGGATATATTTCTTAAGGCTAAGGGGATCAAGGGATATGGGGAGAAAGCAGGGACAGGGTACTGAATTTGGATGATCAGCCATGATCTCATTGAATGGCGGAGCAGGCTCGAGGGGCCGAATGGCCTACTCCTGCTCCTATCTTCTATGTTTCTAAAACAAAACAACTCAGAAAGGGACCTCATCACGGTATATAAACTAGTAATAAAAACAGAAAATGCTGGAAATACTCAGCAAGTCAGGCAGCGTCTGTGGAGAGAGAAACAGAGTTAACGTTTCAGGTCGGCCTGTCAACTCTCTCTCCACAGACACTGTCCGACCTGCTGAGAATTTCCAGCATTTTCTGGGGTTTTTTCAGATTTCCAGCATCTGCAGTATTTTGCTTTGGTATATAAATTAGTAAGCAGGGTAGATGGATAAATGATGGAGGCTACCTCAAACTAAACCATAAGAGTGGAGCAAAAGGTCTTGGATCCAAATGAACCAAAGACAAACTCCGGACTGATGTCAGTGAGTTAATGATCAGTGCATTGAATCATTGCACTGAGCAGGAAAGTGAAGGCAAGAACTGCAGAACTATTGAAGAGGCGAGTGTTGTGATGGGACATTGTCGGGTCTTCCTGGATGGCTCAGCTAGGATGAGCTCTTCTGTATCTATCTTGTAATCTTGTGCCTTGAGACTCTCTTATGGTGAACTTAGCTTCAAAGTTAGAAGGGTTAAAAAAGCTTAGCCTAGGTAGATTTAAAAAAAGTTATAAATATAGGACAGGGAGAAGTTAGGAAAGAGGAGTCAATGGGGAAAGGATAGCAAAGTTAAAACAATTAACAGTTTATTTCAGGTGTTATTTTGAAATGAAGGTGAAATATTATTCCTCACTTTCGAACAGCTTTGTCACTGTAATGTTAGCGCTTGTCTGAGCATCAGTTCATGAGATAACAATGTAGATTTGTTCCATGGAGACAGGATCTGCCAGCAGTCTAAATGTTTGAATGTGCGTCCCTCGGATCCGAGCTGGTGAAAGGCCCGACACTCGGCAGGGCCTTTCCCCTGTTACCCACCTCCCAGTCCAATCCATTATTGCATGTTTTATATTTTATAGGCTGGAATATCTTTCAGCCCTGTCCTGTCTGACTGACTTTTCCTCTTTTTTTTAGGTTCATCTAAATATATTTCACTGGAATCCGTGAAACATCCAAACTACTTTATCCGTTACTATAACAACGGGACACTTTCTTTGGAGAAGTGGCAGATGGCTAATTTGTTCCGAAAGCAAGCCACATTTGTAGTCCGGAAGAATCGATGGTTTGCCAAATACGATGCATTTGAATCATATGCAACTCCACCACAATACCTCACTGCCAATCCTAATGGAACCTTATCAATGGAAGACTATGATGCTGGAAAGGAGACGGCCATGAGCTTCATGACCACAGGTAAATACTTTTTCTTACTTGTTCGCGGGATGTAGGCGACACTGGAAACATAGAAACATAGAAGATAGGAGCAGGAGTCGGCCATTCGGCCCCTCGAGCCTGCTCCGCCATTCACTGAGATCATGGCTGATCATCCAAAATCAGTACCCGGTCAACTGCTTTCTCCCCACATCCCTTGATCCCTTTAGCTTTAAGAAATATATCTAACTCCTTCTTGAATATATTTAATGAATTGGCCTCGACTGCCTTCTGTGGTAGAGAATTCCACAGGTTCACCACTCTCTGGGTGAAGAAATTCCTCCTCATTTCAGTCCTAAATGGCTTACCCCTTATCCTTAGACTGTGGTTATCGAAGAATGCACAGAAGGCACCATCGCTCAGGAATAAGAGTGCTTCAGTGAATCTTGGTCATGAATTCTCCAGGGACAGCCAACCTGATTGCTCGGGATTGGTGGAGCAGGGAATTGCGAGAATGTCTGCCATGGGGAGAGCGGCCGCCTCCTTGGAGCTTCAGCACGGCTCTCAAATGAGTCCATGCAGGCCATGACCACAGCCGTGCAGACTTCGGATGTCGACTTGTCTGCCGCCTTAAACAGAATGACAGAGACCTTTCCCGTGGCCTTACGCCACGCCACTGATCTCCACCAAGCTGGGCTGTAGCAGAGTAGCGCTGACCCAGGAGAGGGATGTTGGTGAAAGGGGATATTATCGAAGTAGGGACTCCACTCAAGGTGCTCCCACTTCTCACCCATTGTTCCCCCCCCCCCCTTCAGCCGATAGCCGACACGCTGCCTCGACTCCCAGTGGCCGAGTCTGTCCCTGCACAGGTGCAGGTGGAGCAGACCGTGGCAGGGCCCTCAGGGGCTCCAAAACCCAGAGGTCGTTGGCCAAAAGTATCTCGGCAGTCAGGGCAGGGATCTGAGCAGCCGGCCTCTACTGCTACTGAAGCCACACAGGACACCGCACATAGAAGCGATAGGAAGCGCAAGTTAAAGTAATTGTAAGTGATCGAGGGTAGGCAAATGCGTGTTTGACAAACTGTTACATTGTTAAGTTTCCTTTTTTATAACGCTACATGAAATTTATTGATTAGCTCCACTTCTACGTCTTGCCCTTTATTGTGTCCAGAGTGCCAAGTCACCCTTTCACTTGCTTCGCGATGAATGTCAATACGTGATGAGACCCACTGTGTGGCTGTGCACTGTGTGGATGTGCACTGTGTGGATGTGCACTGTGTGGATGTGCACTGTGTGGATGCCTGGTTGAAGGACTGTTTTGCTGAAAGGGAGGAAGGGTGGTGCTGGTGCCGGAGGATTTCATTTGTTATGTTTTCCTGTGTGAGTCAACATGAGCTGAACCTTCGCTCCTTTAGGACAGCCCTGGCATCCTGGGCAGCAATGTAAGTGGCTGGTCTGGCGATAGGTACCCCATCCTCATCATCCTCCTCTATGTTCTGCTCATCCGACGATGAGTGATGAACCCATTTGTCCTTCTCCACCTGCGAGCCTGCCTGATGCACCATCTTGTGCGGGACGCCAAACACCACTGTTATTCTGGAGCCCCTCACTGGCGAGCATTGAAGGGGGCCTCCAGACCTATCTGGGCACCTGAAGCGCATCTTCAACATGCTGATGGCTTGCTCGGTGACACACATGGTGGTCATGTGGCTCTTGTACCGCTCCTGCGCCTCATTGGTGAGGTCCCGCACACGTGTCATGAGCCAAGTTTGAAGTGGGTATCCCTTGTCTCCTATGAGCCAGCCCTTAAGTCTGCTTCCTGGAATGAAGAGGTCTGAGACATTGGACTCCCGCAGTATGAATGCATCATGACAGCTCCCAGGGAATCTGACACAAACCTGCGTGAACGTCTTCTTGTGGTTGCACACCAGCTGCGCATTGATGGACGAATATCCCTTGCAGTTTATAAAAACTCCTGGGTGCTGTGATGGTGCTCGGATTGCCACGTGTGTGCAATCGATGGCACCCAGTACCGGAGGGAAGCCAGCTAGGGAGGCGAATCCGACTGCCCACTCACTCTGGCTATTGTTGTCACGGGGAAGTTTACAGCATTCCTAGCTCTGGCAAACAATCCATCTGACACCTGCCTTCGGCATTTATGTCAGACTCTCGATATATCTCTGGTAGTGCCCTGGAAGAAACCAGAGGCAAAAAAAATTGAGGCTCATGGTGACTTTCACAGTCACTGGTAATGATGCGGAGAGGCTGTTTCCCCGGCTGGAGAGTCTAGAACTAGAGGGCATAGTCTCAGGAAAAGGGGTCGGCCATTTAAGACTGAGATGAGGAGGAATTTCTTCACTCAGAGGGTGGTGAATCTTTGGAATTCTCTGCCCCAGAGGGCTGTGGAGGCTCAGTCATTGACTATATTCAAGGCTGAGATCGATAGATTTTTGGACACTCGGGGAATCAAGGGATATGGGGATAGGGCGGAAAGTGGAGTTGAGGTCGAAGATCAGCCATGATCTTATTGAATGGCGGAGCAGGCTCGAGGGGCCGAATGGCCGACTCCTGCTCCTATTCCTTATGCTCTTGTGCGTGGCCGCCTGGGCCAGCAAGTAGCAGGTCTTCTTCTAGGTGGCTGCAGATGGCTGCCACCACCTGACATGACAACCTCAGTCTATAGAAGAACTGCTCCTCCGAGAGGTCAAGAAATCGGAGCCTCTATCAGTAAACCCTGTTATGTGGGTAGTGACTCCTGCGATAGAAAAAACAGAAATATAGGAGCAGGAGTCGGCCATTCGGCCCTTCGAGCCTGCTCCACCATTCAATATGATCATGGCTGATCCTCTATCTCAATACCATATTCCCGCTCTCTCCCCATACCCCTTGATGCCTTTTGTGTCTAGAAATCTATCTATCTCCTTCTTAAACATATTCAATGACTTGACCTCCACAGCCTTCTGTGGTAGAGAACTCCACAGGTCCACCACCCTCTGGGTGAAGAAATTTCACCTCATCTCAGTCCTAAATGTCCTACCCCGTATCCTGAGACTGTGACCCCTCGTTCTAGACCCCCCCAGCCAGGGGAAACATCCTCCCTGCACCCAGTCTGTCTAGCCCTGTCAGAATTTTATATGTTTCCATGAGATCCCCTCTCATTCTTCTAAACTCTAGTGAATACAGGCCTAGTCGACCCAATCTCTCCTCATAGGATGGTCCTGCCATCCCAGGAATCAGTCTGGTGAGCCTTCGCTGCACTCCCTCTATGGCAAGTATATCCTTTCTTAGGTAAGGAGACCAAAACTGCAGGTGTGGGCCCTTTCCTGTTCACCTTCCTCATGTGCACCGCCCTCCTGTGCCCTGCCCTCCTGTGCACCACTCTCCTGTGCACGTGCTGATCCCACCACAGCACATCATCGCTCTCGTGGACAGTGATGGTCTTCCTCTTCTCATGTGGTGTCAAATACATCTAACATACTTCCCATCCTGACCTTGCCACAGTTTAGAAAGATCTGTCGCAACACAAGGACTCTCTGCCAAACGTTTGCCAGAGGGAACTGAGACACCAGCTGTAATAAGTGAGGTTTTATTGAGATGGGACAATCACATTTAAACACCCGCCTGAACTGCGGCTCAATCTCACCTCCGTTTCACGGGTCAGTTTCCCGAGCCTCAGGAATCCCATACTGGAGACATTGGCCTACAGATTGGCAGACTCACCGCTGGCCGTTAAGGCCCGTTTCAGGAAAGAAACTAGCGGCCGCCTCACTTCTGCCTGGCGTTAGCAGCGCTGGTCCTAGAAATGGAAATCAGCAGCACGTGACATCACAGCGCGTGACATCACGCCTGCAAACTTCGGCCTTTTCGCTAACTTTACCACCGGGTCCTGACCGCGCTCTGAAAAGCGAGCGTGAAGCAAACCTCTTCTTCTCCTTAGGCAGTCCCTCGGAACCGAGGATGACTTGCTTCCACACTAAAAATGAGTTCTCAGGTGACTGATGAGTCCAATGCGGGACCTACAGTCTCTGTCACTGTTGGGGTTGTCCACGAGGGTCCTGACGTTCCAGGTCCTGAACTTCATTTTAAAGGGTGGAAGATGCCTGTGCGTGAATTCTTTTAACGTGGGGTGGCCGTTGCACACCAGCTACCACACGGGCTTGACAGAGCAAGGTCTTGGTCCAATGGCAAGGGGATCCAAGACGATTGGGACCAGGCTCTGCTACACTGGCCGAGCACACACACACACACACACATACTGCTACTGTCCTCCTCCCTCTTTCCCGCAGGTCCTCTCTGCCTGGGTTTCATAGGCTGTAACCCTGTAGTAACAAAGGCATTAAACATTAAAAGATGCATCAAATGTTAAACTCAACTCGATGCTTCCTGTGGAGTCTAAAATCGTATCGTCTCTTTCCCACCCCACCGCCCCCGCAATCACCCAAAAATCAAACCTACAGGATTCTGTCAGCGCTTCCTAAAGGGACACACACACATCTTTCAGGTAAGTTTGGATTTAAGCTTTTGGGCTTTAAAAAAATATTTTATTAAAGTTCTGGCTTGGTGCAATAGATGTTAAAAGTTTTTAAAGTGCGCAGGGAGTGCTGCTGGATGCTTGCAAGGCTCTGAGATGACAGAAAATGCTGCAAATACTCAGCAGGTCAGCCAGCATCCGTGGAGAGAGAAACAGAGTTCACGTCTCAGGTCGAGATGCTGCCTGACCTGCTGAGTATTTCCAGCATTTTATGCTGTCATTTCAGATTGACAGCATCCGCTCGCAGAGGGAAGAGGAACACACAGGAGAGGGGGGAGCAGAAGGAAGGATGAAACCCAGGCAGCCCCTTTCTGGCCGGGATATCCGGGATGGAATCATCCGCCTGTCGTCCCAGTGACCACAACCCATATTCCCCTTTCAACATTAGTCCCACACCTTACCTTCCCTCGGTTACTGACCATCACAACGTCCTCTTTGCCATGAAGCTGAAATAAAAGCCACCACAAAGCAAACTTTCCAATCCAACTTTATACATCTATCCATCCAATATGACATCAAGAAATCAACTCATCACCCTTATGCATTCCCTTAGCGACTGTCTCGTGTGTGCCTTTGCCTGTCCTACTGATGTCACGCAGTGCTACCCCAGTGGCTGCAGCATGGCTGGTGGAAGGCTGCTGACTCTCAGTGGGGTCACTGCAGATGGCCTTGCTGGTTGACCTTGAGGAGCTGGTGGCTGGGAGTGTCAAATCGAGTGATGGTGTTTCTTCTTCTTGTTCTTCCCTGTCCTCTCCCTCTTCTTGGTCACCCACTGGCTGGGCAGGCTGCATTTCTTGGTCACCCACTGGCTGGGCAGGCTGCATTTCTGGGATGTCTGAAATGAGGAAGGCACAAGGGTAGGGTTGTGGTGAGGGGAGGGTGGGAAAGCAAGAGGTGCCTGCTTACACCATGCACAGCTTGTACATCAGAAGATATTGTGGGATGAGGGGGAAGGGGGATGTACAAAGGATGATAGTGTATGAGGAGACCAGCATCTTGTACACTTTCAGCCCCGCCGCTGGCCAAGGGCTCAGCCATGCCCCTGCCAAGAATGGCCAGCACCATCTCCTCCAAGGGGGTGAGGTGAAGCTAGGAATGGGAGATGTGCCTCGTGATTGGTACGGATTGTTGGTAGGTGAGTGATTGGGGCGGGCGGTGTTGGCATTGAGCAGTGTGTGAGGCTAGTGGTGCAGTTGGTAGGAGATGGCTTTTGAAGATGCATTCACTGACCTTGACCAGTGGTCTGAGGTCATGAAGCTTCTTTGGGCACTGGAGCCAGGTGATGGGGGTGACACTGCTGGCAGTGACGGAACTCTCTTACAGTGTTGATCTCCTGCACAATGCTGGACTGCTGCGTGCGAAACACTGGGAACCCCTTCCCTGGCTTGCGGAGCCATTTGTGTTAGTGATGAAGCACTTTTCCCATTTGTTTAGATGCGGAAGGCGATTCAGCTTTAAGAGCTGAAGACTGCCATTTGGGAATTCTTTTTAATGCTAAATTTTTTTCAGAAGGCAGTTGAGCTCTATGGGCTGAAAACTGCCTATTCTGCAAATGATTTTTATTTTTTTCATTTTAGAAGGCAGCTCCCCTTTAAGGGACCGGCACTGCTTTCTAAAATGACAGCCTTGCTTTAAGACAATGCTGTCCTTGCTCCAGGGACGTTGTGGCAGCGATACTTTGGATCTCCTGCTGAGAGCAGCACAATGAGCAGACAGCACCAAAATCGCTGTGCTGCCTGCGCTATGATTTCGGGCGGCCGTTAACTTTGGCCCATGGTGGCACCGGCAGGTATCCAGCGCACTGCAATTTCTTGGCCATTAAATTTAAAGGTAAGTCAAATTCAATTCAAAAAGACCTCATCAACAGCTCTTAAGGATGTGAGACCACACCTGGAGTACTGTGTACAGTTTTGTTCTCCTTACCTAAGGAAGGATATATTTGCCATAGAGGGAGCACAACAAAGGTTCACCAGACTGATTCCTGGGATGGGGGGATTGTCCTATGCGGAGAGATTGAGTAGACTAGGCCTATAGTCTCTGGAGTTTAGAAGAATGAGCGGTGATCTCATTGAAACATACAAAATTCTTACAGGGCTTGACAGGGTAGATGCAGGGAGGATGTTTCCCTTGGCTGGGGAGTCTAGAACCAGGGGTCACAGTCTCAGACTAAGGGGTCAGCCATTTAGGACTGAGATGAGGAGAAATTTCTTCACGGAGGGTGGTGAATCTTTGGAATTCTCTACCCCAGAGGGCTGTGGAGGCTCAGTCATTGGGTATATTCAAGACAGAGAGTGATAGATTTTTGAATATTAAGGGAATCAAGGGATATGGGGATAGTGTAGGAAAGTGGAGATGAGGTAGAAGATCAGCCATGATCTTACTGAATGGCGGAGCAGGCCTGAAGGGCCAAATGGCCGACTCCTGCTCCTGTTTCTTATGATCTTAAGTTCTTAATTGCAGTGGAAAGTACCTGCCCGGCTGCAGTGATTAAGGTCCTGGCTGTGACGAGTAGGTGACTCGCACCCGTCCAAACGCACCTCCGTTAAAGGCAGAAGTGGGTGTGTTGGAGCCAGGTTGAGGTCGCAGTCTAAAATGAACATATTTTAACTACCCACCTGCCCCAACCCACCCGCTCTTGGGCACCACGGGGAAAGTCTGAGCCTTTGCCTCAGCTCACCTGCTGCCCCAGGATCACCGCAGTCCCACACACTTACCCTAGTGCTGGCAGGTGGCCCTCGGGCTCTGACACCTTTACCTACATGAAGCCGGCCAGCTGCCTCTTTCTACCCATCGCAGGCGGTCAGCTGGCCGGCAGGCTCTGAACGAGACCCAGGCCTCAAACTGATGATGCTAAAATGCTGAAACTTCTGCCACAGTGAATTCAGTTAGTTAGATCTTCTCATAAAACTTTCTGTATCAGCAGAACACGACCCTCAAACCCTGTAAATAGAATGGAGCCTTTCATCTGATTGCGCGCCACAATTCAGAAGAACTCATGTATTGTTCCAAACTCCTGATTTTAACCCCTTTAAATGTCAAAGACAACGCTACTGTTGACTCCTTTAATGTGGGGAGACTCGGCAAAATTTACCAATACACAAAAGAAAAACAGTTGACAGAGAACAATCTGCTCACGATGCGGTCTCCTCTACATTGGGGAGACCAAATGCAGATTGGGTGACCGCTTTGCGGAACACCTCCGTTCAGTCCGTAAGGGTGACCCCGAGCTTCCGGTCCCCTGTCACTTTAATTCACCGCTCCATTCCCACTCAGAATGACTCACCGTCCTCGACCTCTTGCATTGTTCCACAGAAACCCAGCGTAAGCTCGAGGAACAGCACCTCATCTTCCGATTAGACACTTTACAGCCTTCCGGACTCAATATCGAGTTCAACAATTTCAGATCATAACCTCGGCCCCTATTACATTTTTACTTATATTTTTTATCCACACCTTTGTTTTGGCCCTTCCCCCTTTTTGTTTCTCTCTCCCACATGGCAGCTGTCTCCCATTCTGCCAGCACATTTCACACCTCATCAAGAGCCATCTTTTGTCTCCACTAGTCCTACCACCATCTCGTCTGGTTTTGAATACCTCTTAATGTCTCTTCACTTCTCTTTTGTTCTCTCCCAGCCTGGCCTTTTAATCTGTTTCATTTCCTGTGTTTTTTCAGTCTTGGCAAAGGGTTTTGACCTGAAATGTTGACTCTATTTTCTCTCCACGGATGTTGCCTGGCCTGCTGAGTTTTTCCAGCATTTCCTGTTATGACAGAGAACAATGTTGGATTTCCCAGAATATAACCACCCTGCAGATATACAAATCAGCAGACCAGAACAAAATATTTTTCACATCAAGGGAACAAAGTTGTTTGTTAAATCAGGGACATAAACCATTTTGATCATTTAAGTAAACAGAACCGGCAATTTGGACCATTAAGCATTGAGAGAAAATTTGGGAAAAAAAACTAGTGAGAAACGTTTGCCGAACTTATTCTAATAGTCCCATTGTCTTCGCAGAGAGTGGCTTTGTTACGTCAAATTACAGCCATTGTGAGTGGAGATATGGACCGTGTGAGAATCCCTGTATAAAGACCTGCCAGGACCCACTTGGAACTAAATGCACTCTGACGTTGAAGTAAGTGTGTACACTCTCACACTCTTTCCTTAACAATTACACAAAATCAAATAAACAGCAATAAAATTAGTTTATGGTAACAATAAGGGTGCAGCCTCAGGATGGTTGAAGTTCATTGGATTGGATGAATGAAGTCGCTAGTCATAGACCAACAGATCCTACACAAGACAGAAGCAGCCAACACGACCATTACACTGAGAGCCATTTGCCGTCTTGGAGAGATTCAAATCACTCTCTCCTTCTTACAACAAAATTTCCCGCGACTTAGGAGGAGGAATGACGAGGGGGCGGGCAAGTAACAAAGATACAGTTCAACAAGAAGAACAACTTGTATTTATATAGCGCCTTCAGTGTAGTAAAACGTCCCAAGGTGCTTCACAGGAGAGTAATCAGACATAAATTCACACCGAGCCAAAAATGGAGATATTCGGGCAGGTGACCAAAAGCTTGGTCAAAGAGGTCGGTTTTAAGGAGCGTCTTAAAGGAGGAGCGAGAGGTGGAGAGGTTTAGGGAGGGAATTCCAGAGCTCAGGGTCCAGGCGGCTGAAGGCACGGCCGCCAATGGTGGGGCGAAGGAAGTGGAGGATGCTCAAGAGGCCAGAGTTGGAGGAACGCAGGTTTCTCAGAGGATTGTCGGTCTGGAAGATATGACAAAGATATGGGCGAGGCCCTGGTGGGATTTTAACACAAGGATGAGAATTTTAAATTTGAGGCGTCGGTCGACCAATGAGCACAGGGGTCATAGGTGAACGTGACTTGGTGCGGGCTAGGAATCAGGCAGCAGAGTTTTGGACGGTGGAAGAGGAAGGCACTGCCATAGTCGAGATCGGAGGTAACTAAATTGTGGATGAGCGTTTCAGCAGCAGATTGGGTGGGGCAGGGACGGAGATGGGCCATTGTTATGGAGGTGGAAATAGGTGGTCTTTGTGATGTGGAGTTTATGTGGCCAGAAGCTCAGCTCAGAGTCCAAGTAGGACGCTGAGGTTGTCAACAGTGTGCTTCAGCTCGAGAAAGTCGCTAGGGAAGTCGATGTTATTAACGACTAGGGAATGAAGCTTGTGGCGGGGGCCGGAGAAAATGGCTTTGGCCTTTCAAATATTTAATTGGAGGAAATTTCAGCTTCTCCAGGACTGGAGTCTGACAACACAGAGGCAGTGAAAGGGTGGAGAGAGATGGTGCTGAGGTAGAGCTGGGTGTCATCAACGTACATGTGGAACATAACACTGCATTTTCGGATGATGTCGCTGAGGGGCAGCATGTAGATGAGAAATAGGAGGGGGCCAAGGATAGATCATTGGGGGACACCTGAGGTAACAATGCGGGAGTGGGAAGAGAAGGCATTGCAGGAGATTCCCTGGCTACGACTGGATAGATAGAAATGGAACCAGGCAAGTGCAGTCCCACCCAGCTGGGCGATGAAGGAGAGGCATTGGAGGAGGATGGTGTGTGTTTAACCGTGTCAAAGGCCGCAGACGGGTGGAGCTGTTCCAGTACAGCTACAACACTGGCATCTACCCGGCAATGTGGAAAATTGCCCAAGTATGTCCTGTCTACAAAAAGCAGAACAAATCCGACCCGGCCAATTACCGTCCCATCAGTCTACTCTCAATCATCAGCAAAGTGATGGAAGGTGTCGTCAACAGTGCTATCAAGCGGCACTTACTCAGCAATAACCTGCTAACTGACGCCCAGTTTGGGTTCCGCCAGGGCCACTCAGCTCCTGACCTCATTACAGCCTTGGTCCAAACATGGACAAAAGAGCTGAACTTAAGAGGTGAGGTGAGAGTGACTGCCCCTGACATCAAGGCAGCATTTGATCGAGTGTGGCATCAAGGAGCCCTAGCAAAACTGAAGTCAATGGGAATCAAGGGGAAAACTCTCCATTGGTTGGAATCATACCTAGCACAAAGGAAGTTGGCTGTGGTTGTTGGAGGTCATTCATCTCAATCACATGACATCACTGCAGGAGTTCCTCAGGGCAGTGTTCTAGGCCCAACCATCTTCAGCTGTTTCATCAATGACCTTCCCTCCATCATAAGGTCAGAAGTGGGGATGTTCGCTGATGATTGCACACTGTTCACCATTCGAGACTCGTCAGATACTGACGCAGTCCGTGTCCATATGCAGCAAGACCTGGACAACATTCAGACTTGGGCTGACAAGTGGCAAGTAACATTCGCACCACACAAGTGCCAGGCAATGACCATCTCCAACAAGCGAGACTCTAACCATCTCCCCTTGACACTCAATGGCATTACCATCGCTGAATCCCCCACTGTCAACATCCTGGGGGTTACCATTGATCAGAAACTGAACTGGACCAGCCATATAAATACTGTGGCTACAAGAGCAGGCCAGAGGCTGGGAATTCTGCGGTGAGTGTCTCACCTCCTGACTCCCCAAAGCCTTTCCACCATCTACAAGGCACAAGTCAGGAGTGTGATGGAATACTCTCCACTTGCCTGGATGAGTGCAGCTCCAACAACACTCAAGAAGCTCGACACCATTCAGGATAAAGCAGCCCGCTTAATTGGCACTCCATCCACCACCTTCAACATTCACTCCCTCCACCACCGGCGCACTGTGGCTGCAGTGTGTACCATCTACAAGATGCACTGCAGCAACTCGCCAAAGCTCCTTCAACAGCACCTTCCAAACCCGCGACCTCTACCACTTAGAAGGACAAGGGCAGCAGACGCATGGGAACATCACCACCTACAAATTCCCCTCCAAGCCACACACCATCCTGACTTGGACCTGTATCGCCGTTCCTTCACTGTCGCTGGGCCAAAATCCTGGAACTCCCTAACAGCATTGTGGGTGTACCTACACCATATGGACTGCAGCGGTTCAAGAAGGCGGCTCACCACCATCTTCTCAAGGGCAATTAGGGATGGGCACTAAATGCAGGCCTAGCCAGCGACGCCCACATCCCATCAATGAATAAAAAAAAAGAAGGGCGAGTAGGGATAGTGCACCATGGTCACAGTCACGCTTGTGCCTTTGATTAGGGCTGTTTCAGTGCCGTGGCAAGGGAGGAATCCTGATTGGAGGGATTCAAACATGGAGTTGCGGGAAAGGTGAGCACGGATTTGGGAGGCGGCAACACGTTCAAGGACTTTGAAGAGGAAAGGGAGGCTGGAGATGGGACGGTAGTTTTCAAGGACATTATGGATCAAGAGTGGGTTTATTGAGGAGTGGAGTGACGATGGCAAATTTGAAAGGGTACCTGAGGAGAGGTAACAGTTTACCATAACAGTTTCCTGCTGTAAAACCACAGGCGTTAGTGGATGTGCCCCAGAGAGTACCCAGGAGGTGTGCTGGAGCTCGCAGTAGTTCACATGTATATGTTTCTCACATTATTCCACAGTTTTCCAAGATAGAGACATTTATCCAAATCAAATAGAAAGTATTCTCTAGTTGAAAGAAAGTGCAGTCAACCTTTTAGATTTTTCTGATGTACTTTGTAAGCTGTTACACAGGTGGGTGCAGGAGAACACTCCATTGGCTCCATAGTGCCGGCCTTTTCAGTCTTCTTCTGATTTGGAATTTTCCATCTTTGTATTTTGATACAGACAGAACAAAATAAAAACATTGGGATGTTTAGGACAGGGAAAGATCATTTTGGTCTTTGTATCTGGTCCCAGTGTCATGGGGTAGATTTCCTGAAAGGCATGCTGCACGTGTTGAGGGAGAAGTTCCCGCAATATTCCAGGAACACCCCCCAGTGTATGCTCACCCCCTGGTTGGGGCCTTTTCCTGGGATCCAGAGACAGAAACAGGAGTAGAGTTGTAAGCCTGAGCAGGGGTCCCGGCTGAGAATTAGGCTGGGGCCTGGATATGCTGAGTCCCGCATCAGAGAGGGGCTTGGCCAAGAGGAGGGGCTCCCAGGTCGAGAGATTCCTTATCCCTGGCCTGGCAGAGCAGCAGTTTCTGTTACACACAGTGAAAGAAGCCGTACCAGCCATTGCAGCAGCACGAGTGAGGACTACCTGTGGGTCCAGGTGTGGGTCGTGGCCTGCATCCCCAAAGAAATTTCGGCCCGTTTCCTTCTCAAACATTCCTCCTTCAACCTGTACCATCAAAAAGAGAATAATAGGTCATTCATCTCAATGCTATTGGATATCTTTCTGTGCACAAAATGGCAGTGCACTTGTAAGGGGTCGTTTTAACGAGCTTGTGGTGTGCGAGATCGGTTTTTGATTTCACACTGCTCGTGAGCGGTTCCGAAGCGCTCCCCCCTCACCGGTCCTAGACACTGGGCTTATTGCCAGACCACCTTGATGTGTTGGCCCAACTTGTGACTCGGAAGACAAATGGATCAGGTGAGACAAGGGAAGTTTTAAATCAAAGGTATCTTTATTTTTAAGGAGAATAAAACATAGAGAATGAAGAAACAATGCAGACAAAAATCATGAACACGCCTCTCAATGGGAACTGAAATTTAACACACAAGAGTTACTTTGACTATCATAATACATCAATTCTAGATCAGCGATATAATAAAACGGGGGTGGAGAAAGCGCACGGCACAACGGAGGATGAATAACACTCCCGAATTACAAAGCCCTTAATATTAAAAACCCTCCCTGTCTCTAAAATATACCTCAACTAGATCAGTTAGGTGAAGTTGGGCCTCTATGCTCACCAGGGTTTAAAAAAACTGTCCTTGACCTTGGTGCTCCTGTATCGTCTGGGATCTCCAATCTTCCTTATGGGACCGGCTCCTGAACCTGCTCTCCTGCTCGAACTTGTAGGCCCTCCGTGCTCATCGAACCTCTCCACTCGCTCTGCCTTTTGACCTCGTGTCTGTGTGAAACTGTGTTTTTGTCTCTTTTCCCCCAACAGTTATACTGTTTTCTTGCTCTTATCTTGGCGCCAAATCAGGGGTTTTCTTTTGTTAAAGTAATGGGCAAGCTGCTTTGACAAAAGCGAGTACTTTAATTTAATGTCTTGTAAATGAAACTAATGGGATCTGTCCTGTGTCCCTCTGAGTTTGGTACAGATAATAGGTTTTGTCTGTGCTCTGCGATTTCAGAGATGGGTTTGCGTTTTCCTAGCAATTAACCCACCTTGAGGTGTAAATACTTTTGTTTTGACTTCGTTACTACTGTAACCATTTTACCATATCAATTGCAGTCAGTTCTGGAATCTTCTAATCGGTGGTGACTCAGGTTTCTGTAAGATACTGCAGTGGTATGTCCTTCTGAAATGAGTCATGTGATCTGCCAACTCCACCTTGTGTTCATAAAAATGTGGCCATTTCAGGGGTTTTACAATGTAGACTGTATTTTCCTGGATTTTTGCGAATCCTACACACGGAACTGCACTTCAATACAATTCTTTGTATACAAAGTGCTTTGAGGGATTTGATAAGATGCTTTGTGAGTGGAAGTCTTTCTTCTTATTTTCATATTACACCAATCATATTGCACAAAACCATTCTCTCCAGTCACATTCCACTAAAAATTTATACATAAACGCAACCTCCTAAAAAACCTATCTAAACACGTTCCAGCAAAATAAACATCTCAATAATACAGCACCATGAGAGTTCCCAGTCTATATCCCTAATACCGTGAGAGTTCCCAGTCTATATCGCCAATACCGTGAGAGTTCCCAATCTATATCCCCAATACCGTGAGAGTTCCCAGTCTATATCCCCCAATACCGTGAGAGTTCCCAGTCTATATCCCCAATACCGTGAGAGTTCACAGTCTATATCCCCTAATACCGTGAGAGTTCCCAGTCTATATCCCCTAATACCGTGAGAGTTCCCAGTCTATATCCCCCAATACCGTGAGAGTTCCCAGTCCATATCCCCAATCCGTGAGAGTTCCCAGTCTATATCGCCAATACTGTGAGAGTTCCCAGTCTATATCCCCTAATACCGTTAGAGTTCCCAGTCTATGGCCTAGAAATTCAGTATAGCCACGTTTGGGGGGCTACGGCATGGCGTTCGCTAACTTTTGTGCCCGGCGCAACTTAGCGCCACCTTCGCCGATATTCAGTTCCATTGCCCCAAGAGGTTGCTGCTGCACTAAAGCAGGCAATGCACGACTATCATTAGGCGCTAAGCCGGCGATCCGGGGCGCAAACACCGAAGGCGGGCGCAGCGCAGGTGCGGCGAGTTGCTCATTGAGGGCAGACAGTCAGGCGCCGGTCAGCACTTAACGGGGGAGGGTGGAATTGCTTGGCTGCCACGCCCTGCACACTGCAGCCCTAAGGCAAGGCCTGATCCCTGCTTCTGGAACTGCTCCACGCCAGGAGAATGGAGAAGGCCAGGGAGAGAGCGCAGCGCTTCGGCGAGGGTGACCTGAGGCTGCTGGTTGGCGCTGTGGACCGCAGGCGCCATATCCTCTTCCCTGAGGGTGGCAGGAGGCCGCTGCCTGCCGAATATCGGAAAGCATGGAGGGATGTGGCAAACAGGGTCACGTCCAACAGCGTGGTTGGCAGGACACCAACCCAGTGCCGGAAAAAATTCAACGACCTCACTCGGGTTGTCAGGGTGAGTACCCTTTCCAGTATCCTCCTCATCCCTGCATGTGCACCTCACTTTAAGGCCAAACGGGTCTGAAAGCCCTAATGGCCAGCCCTCATCCAGCAGCTATGGGACTGTCATGAAAAGCACTTGCGCATTCAGGACTTTAGACACTGTCAGGGCTATTCGACCATGGGAGGCAGTGCGGGCAAGATCAGGGCTTGACACTGTACTTAGAGGCTGTCCTTTCTCTTGCAGGCCAAGCTGGCGCATAACAGAAGACAGCAGCGACAGACCGGGGGAGGCCGTCCTGACCTGAAACAGCTGAGCGACCTTGAGCAGCAAGTGGAGCAGATCATGGCAGGCCGGCTGAGTGGCCCCGTCGCCACTGGAGATGCTGACCCTGTTCTGGGCACCAATGGTAAGGTCATCACCTTTTTGACCTCTCCCTTTCCACTTGCGCCTCACACCAGCATCCTTTGCCACTATCGAACCAATGCAGTGCACAGCAGCACTCATGCCTCCCTCGCTGCCACCCTGTCCTCACTCTAAAGCAACTCTTGTGCCTCCCTGCTTTCAGATGGTGACTCACCAGGTGAGGAGGCGGCCCCTCAAGCTGGCACTGTGTCCGAGTCAGACATAGAGGAGGAGGAAGAGGAAGCCAGCCCACCAGGGACACCCTCAGCCAAGGCAGCCCATGGCCATGATGGTGACACGTCTTCCCTGGAGGGGAGCAGGGGGGAAGGGTCGGAGAATAGTGAAGCTCCAGGGACCAGCAGGCTGCAGCAACGCGGGAGGGGTGGGGAAGCTCGGCGGCCTTCTCCCCGGAGGGTGAGTGCGGCCTCCAGTCCTGCTACGGTGAGCGCAGAGGAGGTGCGGCTCCTAGCGGAAATGGGCGCCCAGGCTGAGCGCAGGCACACTGAGCTCATGGCTGCAGTGGCAAGGATGCCTGACTCCATAGAGTCACTGGCAAGGAGTGTGCAGGAATTCGGGGCAGCACAGGCCAGGAGTCTGCAGGACGTCGCGGCAGCACAGGCCAGGAGTCTGGAACAATTCAGTGCAGCACAGGCCAGGAGTCTGCAGGACGTCGCGGCAGCACAGGCCAGGAGTCTGCAACAATTCAGTGCAGCACAGGCCAGGAGTCTGCAACAATTCAGTGCAGCATAGGCCAGGAGTCTGCAGGTCGTCGCGGCAGCACAGGCCAGGAGTCAGCAACAATTCAGTGCAGCATAGGCCAGGAGTCAGCAACAATTCAGTGCAGCACAGGCCAGGAGTCAGCAACAATTCAGTGCAGCATAGGCCAGGAGTCTGCAGGACGTCGCGGCAGCACAGGCTAGGAGTCAGCAGGACTTCGCTGCTTCACAGGCGGCTTCTAGCCAAGTGCTCAGTCGTGCCGTGCATTCACTGGCTGCTGTCATGCAGACACAGACCAGGGCCACACGGGCACTAACTGCTGCCACACTCGCTGGATCGGCCAGGCATTGCTGGGGCACTTGCCGTGCTGCAGCAGCCCAGCAGTCTGTGCCTCAACAGATTGCTGCGCATGCTGCAGTGCTGGCCCGTGCGCGTGCCAATGTATCAGCCGACCAGGGAGTGCCTGTGATCTGTCAGGCTGGCAGCATTCCTGCAGCCAACACTGTCACTCCTCCATTGCAGCTGCCACCAGCTGTTGGACAGACTGCTGCCGCCCAAGCAGAGTTGGAGCAGTCAGCAGCCGGCCCCTCCAGGCCCAGAGCTGGTCCAGGCCGACCCCCAAGGGCATCTGCCGTCCCACATCTGACCCTCAGCAGCCTTCCCCCAGCCTTGCTGCAGCCACTGGGGTCCCATTGAGGAGGAGCTGCAGGGCGGGTAGGGGCCAGTCACGGAAGCGAAACGGATCACCCTCGCAGGGGAAAAATTAGAAGGTGTGGCCAAATGTTTTGTGCCTGGAATTCCCTGTAATACCTGCTCCATGGCCCTCTGCCAAATTGCTGGAGCCGATGCCACTCCAAAAACCAGTCTATTATACCGGTAAAAGCCTCTATGCGTGTTGATCGTGAGGTACTGGCGTGACTCTTCCTCAACTTCCATCTGTAAGTACGCCTGCGCCAGGTCTATCTTGGTGAAGTGTTTCCCGCCCGACAATGAAGCGAAGATATCCTCAATCCGCGGAAGCGGATACTGCACCGTGTGAAGCACCGGATTAACAGTGATCTTGAAATCTCCACAGATGCGAACCTTCCCTGGTTCTCCCGGCTTGTTGCTCGAAGGACGTTTCATCACGGGAATAATGGGCGTAGCCCACTCACTCCAGTCTACCTTAGACAGTACTCCTGAACGTTCTAGCGCTTCCAGCTCCGCTTCCACAGCAGGTCGTATCGCATAGGGTACCGGTCTGGCTTTGAAAAATTTTGGTTGTGCATGTCCTTCAATCTTGATGTTTGCTGTAATTCCTCTCAGTGTTCCCAGTCCCTGCTGGAACACCTCTTTAGCATCGTCCAATATTCTGGACAATCGTTTAGGTTTGACATCTGTTTCCCTGGCATCTACCGTTAGTGCTTTTAAGGAATGCCAGTCCATATTCATTTTTCTAATCCACTCCCGTCCCAGTAGTGGTGGACCTCCTTCAGGTAGCACATATAAGTCCATTCCTCGGCTTTCTTTGCCCTTGTGGACCACCTTTACCTCTATCTTTCCGATGGGGTATACTCTTTGCCCCGTGTATGTTTTCAATACAATCTCCGTGTCCCGTAGGGGAATATGTTGGAATAACCTTTTGTAATCTTTCTTATTCATGACCGTCAATGCCGATCCAGTGTCCAATTCCATCTTCACTTGGACTCCTGCTATCTGAAGTGTGACCCAGATAATTTGTAGGTCAGCTTCATTACTCACATTGTGAATTCTTAGACTACCCAGTTCCTTGCTGTTGGAGTCTGAATCCGAATTCTGTTCATCCGAACTCTTCTCAGCCACCTTATGTACCTTTCTGCACTTTTCCTGCGGTGACTTTTTGTTGCTGGTCTTCTTTCCTGACCTGCATACTTTAGCTATGTGACCAAGCTTGCCACATTTTCTGCATTCCTGATTTTTAAACCAGCATTGGTTCTGATCGTGTGTTGTCTTTCCACAATGATAACATTTCACTGTACCCAAAGCCATTTGGTCTGCGCTGAGTACCGATGACTTCAGCTGCATTTCCGCAGTGCCTCTCGCTGCGGCTTCGTGTGATGCTGCAATAGTGACAGCCTTATCAAGTGTAAGATCATTCTCTTCAAGCAGCCGCTTTTGTGTTCCTTCTTTCGACAATCCACACACGAATTTGTCTCTCAGCGCCTCTGTTAGTCTTTCCCCAAACTGACAGTACTTCGCTAGCTTACGCAGTTCAATTAAATACTCCGCGTTGCTTTCCTCTTTCAGTTGCGTTCTAGCATAAAATTTAAATCGTTCCGCTAACATCAGCGGTGTGGGGTTCAAATGATTCTTTAGGACAGCAACAATATTCGCGAAAGTCTGATCCGCCGGTTTAGCTGGTGATAGAAGATGCTTCAATAGCCCGTATGTCTTCGCACCCATTGAGTTTAGTAAGGTTAGTGCTTTATCCTCATCTGATATCTTATTTGCTTTACAATAAACTTCTATGCATTCTACATATGTGGCCCAATCTTCAACATCGGCATCGAAATCGTTGATGTTACCACGCTTAGGCATCCTTGCAATCTTCTTGAGAAACAAAAAAAAATTTCTTTTATTTATTTTTTTTCTTTTATTTTAAAATGGCGGTTTCCCGCGCTTGTCTTCTTCCCCCGCCTACGAAAATGGCGGCTTCCCGCGTTTGCCTTTCTCCCCTGCTGGCTGTAATGGCGATTGCCGTATTGCTGCCATTCGCGCCTCCCCAGTGGTTCTCAATTCGTGCCTCCCAGCCCCTCTTGCAGTCCGGTCCTTTCCACCGGCTGCGGCTGAGTTCTCCGCGTTTTTTTTTTATTTTCTCCCGCGCCTTACGCTGTCCCGGTCGCTGCGCCTCGCGGCCTCGGTAGCTGCCCGGCCTTTTTCACCGGTCGCGGTCGAGCTCTCTCTCGACGCTGTTGCGTCTCCCAGCCCGCTTGCAGCCCAGTCTTTTACACCGGCTGCGTTTGCATTCACCGCGGCTCCCGTGCCTTACGCTGCCCCAGTCTCAGCGCCTCTGGCCCCAACTTCTGTCCGGCTCTTTTCCCCGGCCGTGGTCGAGTTCTCCGCCCTTACATCCTACGTTTTCCCTCCCCTACTCCACAGCCAACGTGGCCGACTTGCTGCTCGTCGCTGATCGGCTTACCCACCACCGTGGTAGAAGGGATGATCACTGCCTGTCGCTGATGGAAGGCTTCGTGTCAGGATTCTTCCTTTGCTCTTCAGACCCGAGTCTTTTCTCAGCAGGATGATGAGGGCGGATGCCTCTTCTCGACGCCCGTTAAACTGCCTTGGATGTATCTCTGCCGCAGGGTAAGATCGTACTCGTCGCCACTGTGTGTTCCAGTTATGGGTAATATGAATCACTGCACACAGACCACAAGAATAACTTTAACAGGTCTTTACTAGTCGAAGGTCAGGGCTGAACTACCCAGCAAATTACTACACAGCACTTATATACCGGTGTGGTCACCACCGGTATTACCGTATACAGCAGCCAGAGAAAGTAGTACATCTCTTAAGGTGGAACAGGTTTAAGTTCTCTTAAGGTGGAACAAGTTACATACACCACAGGCCGAGACTGCTGTATTTGTCTCATATTTAAAGGCCGAGACTGGTATATTTGTTTTACTTGTAAAGGCCGAGACTGGTGTATTTGTTTTTGGGGGGTGTTTCTCTCCATTAGTTTGTCACGTGGGAAGGGCACAGAGGTATCACAGTAAAAAAAATTCTTAAATCGCACTGTCCATGCTTTCTTTTGGAAGTCCTGGTTGCCCTGCTCAACTGAGGGCTTGTGGAGCGGCTACATTCATCTTCTGCCATTGGCACAAGCCATTCCCTGAGAGGGGGCCTAGAACCGACTTGCAATAAGCCGCCGACGGGCGGCCCTTGCACTTTCTGCCTCCCTCCTGTGCTGGTCCTCCTCCTCCTCCTCCTCCTCCTCCTCTGGTGGTCCTCCAATGTCTGCTGGCAGTGGCTGAGTCCTGCGGATAGCCAGGTTGTGCAGCATGCAGCACACTACAACGAAATGGGAGACTCGCTCAGGCGAGTACTATAGGGCTCCCCTGGAACGATCCAGACTAGCGGAACCATTGCTTCAGCATGCCGATTGTTTGCTCCATGATGTTCCTGGTTGCTTGATGGCTGTCATTGTATCCCTCTTCAGCAGGGGTGCTGGGCGCACGGAGCGGGGTCATCAGCCAGGTGCACAAAGGATAGCCTTTGTCCCCAAAATGGCTGCCATTTATACTGCAGGAGGAGTCCCCTTTAATTAGTGCCCCCCGCGCCCCGCAGCGACTGGGAACCGTTCCCCTCTACCAGTCGCTAGGGGCGGCAGGCGCACAATAGGCCGGTGCCACTGAATTTCCAGTTCGGGGCGCACAAAGGGCGTTGCACCATGAAATGACGTCAGGATCTGCACGCGCAGCTGAACGCGCGCAAAGCCACTAAATCTTAACTGAAGTTCGCGAGAGGCGCAGATTGCGCCACGCCCGGGCGCTGGTCGCTTAGCGCCCCACTTCTCCTCCTCCTCCTAAGGCGCTAGCGGCTGGCGCAAACAACTGAATTTCTAGGCCTATATCCCCCAATACCGTGAGAGTTCCCATTCTATATCCCCAATACCGTGAGAGTTCCCAGTCCATATCCCCTAATACCGTGAGAGTTCCCAGTCTATATCCCCAATACCGTGAGAGTTCCCATTCTATATCCCCAATACCGTGAGAGTTCCAAGTCCATATCCCCTAATACCGTGAGAGTTCCCAGTCTATATCCCCAATACCGTGAGAGTTCCCAGTCTATATCCCCAATACCGTGAGAGTTCCCAGTCCATATCCCCTAATACCGTGAGAGTTCCCAGTCTATATCCCCAATACCGTGAGTTCCCAGTCTATATCCCTAATACCGTGAGAGTTCCCACTCTATATCCCCAATACCGTGAGAGTTCCCAGTCTATATCCCCAATACCGTGAGAGTTCCCAGTCTATATCCCCTAATACCGTGAGTTCCCAGTCTATATCCCTAATACCATGAGAGTTCCCAGCCTATATCCCCTAATACCGTGAGAGTTCCCAGTCTATATCCCCAATACTGTGAGAGTTCCCAGTCTATATCCCCAATACTGTGAGAGTTCCCAGTCTATATCCCCAATACCGTGAGAGTTCCCAGTCTATATCCCCTAATACCGTGAGAGTTCCCAGTCTATATCCCCAATACTGTGAGAGTTCCCAGTCTATATCCCCAATACCGTGAGAGTTCCCAGTCTATATCCCCAATACCGTGAGAGTTCCCAGTCTATATCCCCAATACCGTGAGTTCCCAGTCTATATCCCCAATACCGTGAGAGTTCCCAGTCTGTATCCCCTAATACCGTGAGAGTTCCCAGTCTATATCCCCTAATACCGTGAGAGTTCCCAGTCTATATCCCCAATACCGTGAGAGTTCCCAGTCTATATCCCCAATACCGTGAGAGTTCCCAGTCTATATCTCCAATACCGTGAGAGTTCCCAGTCTATATCCCCTAATACCGTGAGTTCCCAGTCTATATCTCCAATACCGTGAGATCTCCCAGTCTATATCCCCAATACCGTGAGTTCCCAGTCTATATCCCTAATACCGTGAGAGTTCCCAGTCTATATCCCCTAATATCGTGAGAGTTCCCAGTCTATATCCCTAATACCGTGAGTTCCCAGTCTATATCCCCTAATATCGTGAGAGTTCCCAGTCTATATCCCTAATACCGTGAGAGTTCCCAGTCTATATCCCCTAATATCGTGAGAGTTCCCAGTCTATATCCCTAATACTGTGAGTTCCCAGTCTATATCCCAAATACCGTGAGTTCCCAGTCTATATCCCCAATACCGTGAGAGTTCCCAGTCTATATCCCCAATACCGTGAGAGTTCCCAGTCTATATCCCCTAATATCGTGAGAGATCCCAGTCTATATCCCCAATACTGTGAGAGTTCCCAGTCTATATCCCCAATACCGTGAGTTCCCAGTCTATATCCCCAATACTGTGAGAGTTCCCAGTCTATATCCCCAATACTGTGAGAGTTCCCAGTCTATATCCCCCAATACCGTGAGAGTTCCCAGCCTATATCCCCAATACTGTGAGAGTTCCCAGTCTATATCCCTAATACCGTGAGATCTCCCAGTCTATATCCCCTAATACCGTGAGAGTTCCCAGTCTATATCCCCAATACCGTGAGAGTTCCCAGTCTATATCCCCAATACTGTGAGAGTTCCCAGTCTATATCCCCAATACTGTGAGAGTTCCCAGTCTATATCCCTAATACCGTGAGATCTCCCAGTCTATATCCCCTAATACCGTGAGAGTTCCCAGTCTATATCCCCAATACCGTGAGAGTTCCCAGTCTATATCCCCAATACTGTGAGATCTCCCAGTCTATATCCCCAATACCGTGAGAGTTCCCAGTCTATATCCCCTAATACCGTGAGAGTTCCCAGTCTATATCCCCAATACTGTGAGAGTTCCCAGTCTATATCCCCTAATACCTTTAGCACAATAAACACATCAATATTTCAAAATTCAGAAGAAGATCATGAAATTACCTACCCATTTTGTAATTATTCCACCCCCCCGCCCCCCCAAAGGAATTGCCTAAGAAAATCCCCCAAAATTCACAACACATCCTGCCCTGGATTAAGTCTGAACCAACCAACCACATTCCAATTTGACAACCCACCACATTGCCCAGTTTTCATTGTGGCTTGTGCGACATAAACAAGAAATCAGACGGCAGCTCGCAGAGCCATTGTGTGGCTCAAGGATTCCATGGTCCCTATCTCTTTTTTCACAGCCACACAAATCTCAGTCCTCATTGCTTCATTTTCACATCAAGGCAAAGCTGGCTGCCTCCTGCTCCTAAACCCGCTTTACTGATTAGATACCAATCTGCTCAATCCACTCTTGCTCTCCACGTAAGCCCTGTTACCATCACTCATTATCCTAGAAGGAGATATGCTCTTCCTGTCCCTCCATTAGATGGGACCCACTTCAGCCTCAGATCCACTCTAACCCTGGACTTCATCTATTTTTAGGGAAAGGTATGATGGACTCAGTGATTGATTTAATTAAAATGCCCCAATCGCACCATGTGATAGTAGTGTATGGGCAGAGGTTGGTCATGGTGCGCCTGTTCTACAGGCTTAAAATTGGGTGCAACAAGGGCCAATGTAGAGGAGGTACACCCCGCACCACAAAGATACCTGAAAGACACCTGCCTTCATCTAAATGACAAATTCTTCAATCCAGTACCTATTATAGATCATCATATCACATCAAACGTCTTTGGCCTTACATGACCATGCAAGTCTAATATAAGAATATAAGAACATAAGAAATAGTAACAGGAATAGGGCACTTGGCCCCTCGAGCCTGCTCCGCCATTCAAGAAGATCATGGCTGATCTTGGGCTCAAAGCCACTTCCCCGCCCGCTCCCCATAACCCTTCACTCCCTTATCTTGCAAAAATCTGTCTATCTCCACCTTAAATATATTCAATGACCCAGCCTCCACAGCAGAGAATTCCACAGATTTACGACCCTCTGAGAGAAGAAATTCCTCCTCATCTCAGTTCTAAAAGGGCAAGCCTTTATTCTGAGACTGTGCCCCCGAGTTCTAGATTTCCCCACGAGGGGAAACATCCTCTCTGCATCTACCCTGTCGAGCCCCCTCAGTATATCTTATATGTTTCGATAAGATCACCTCTCATTCTTCTAAATTCCAATGAGTATAGACCCAACCTGCTCAACCTTTCCTTATAAGTCAACCCCCTCATCTCTGGAATTAACCTCGTGAACCTTCTCTGAACTGCCTCCAATGCAAGTATATCCTTCCTTAAATAAGGAGATCAAAACTGTACGCAGTACTCCAGGTGTGGTCTCACCAATACCTTGTACAGTTGTAGCAGGACTTCCCTGCTTTTATACTCCAACCCCCTTGAAATTAAGGCCAACATTCCATTTCCCTTTTTGATTACTTGCTGTACCTGAGTGCTAACTTTTTGTGTTTCATGCACAAGGACCCCCAGGTCCCTTGAAATGTACCATTTTGTAATCTCTCTCCATTAAATAATAGTTTGCTTTTTTATTTTTCCTGCCAAAGTGGATAACCTCGCACTTTCCCACATTATATTCCATCTGCCAAATGTTTGCCCACTCACCTAGCCTGTCTATATCCCTTTGCAGATTCTTTGAGTCCTCTGCACAACTTGCTTTCCCACCCATCTTTGTATCATCCGCAAACTTGGCTACATTACACTCGGTCCCTTCATCCAAGTCATTAATGTAGATTGTAAATATGAATGAGTAACTAAGCACAACATAAATTAAGGTTGTGGGTTCCTGTTATATCCGAGTAGTAAGGTCCAATTCATTGATATAAGTGAGACTTCAGGAACTCAAAACTTTACTTTTAATTTACACAGAATAAGGAGAGAACAGAGCACTTACAAGATACAGGCATGCACTTCTAATTCTACTGCACGATGCATCCAAGATGGACGATCCTATAAGTCATTCCCACAATGCAACATTACCTTAAAACACTGGTAAATGAACCCTTAACATTTGCCTCCCTCTGGTGGATAACTTAAGCATTACATCCGAGATTACTATAGTTCCAGTCCCACTCCAGGGACTTGAGCACATAAATCTAGGCTGACGCTCCAGTGCAGCACTGAGGGAGTGCTGCACTGTCAGAGGTGCCGTCTTTCGGATGAGACGTTAAACTGAGGCCCCGTCTGCTCTCTCAGGTGGATGTAAAAGATCCCAGGGCACTATTTCGAAGAAGAGCAGGGGAGTTATCCCCAGTGTCCTGGCCAATATTTATCCCTCAATCAACATCATTAAAACAGATTATCTGGTCATTATCACATTGCTGTTTGTGGGAGTTTGCTGAGCGCAAATTGGCTGCCGCGTTTCCCACATTACAACAGTGACTACACTTCAAAACGTGCTTCATTGGCTGTAAAGCGCTTTGGGACGTCCGGTGGTCATGAAAGGCTCTGGAGAAATGCAAGTCTTTCTTCCTTTGTAGCAAGAGGGTTCGAGTACAAGAACAAGGATGTCTTGCTACAGTTGTACAGGGCCTTGGTGAGACCACACCTTGAGTATTGTGTGCAGTTTTGGTCGCCTTACCTGAGGAAGGACGTTCTTCCCATGGAAGGAGTGCAGCGAAGATTCACCAGGCTGATACCTGGGATGGCAGGAATGACGTATGAGGAGAGATTGTGTCGATTGGGCTTATACTCACTGGAGTTTAGAAAAATGAGAGGGGATCTCATCGAAACCTATAAAATTCTGTCAGGCCTGGACAGACTAGATGCAGGAAGGATGTTTCTGATGGCCGGGGAGTCCAGAACCAGGGGTCATAGTCTAAGGATAAGGGGTAAGCCATTTAGGACTGAAATGAGGAGGAATTTCTTCACCCAGAGAGTGGTGAACCTGTCACAGAGGGCGGTGGAGGCCAGTTCATTAAGTGGACCCATTTAGTATATTCAAGAAAGAGTTGGATATATTTCTTAAGGCTAAAGGGATCAAGGGATATGGGGAGAAGGCAGGGACAGGGTACTGAATTTGGATGATCAGCCATGATCTCATTGAATGGCGGAGCAGGCTCGAGGGGCCGAATGGCCTACTCCTGCTCCTATCTTCTATGTTTACTTTTTTTCTTTTTTTCCTGTATGACTACAATATCCATGATCAACAAACTAACTGCACGTTCTCTTGTACTAAAAGGAACTTGCAAGGAAACATAAGCCAAACTACTTTTTCCTAACGCTGTGTTTTGCTTGGGTGCCGACAGCTGCCATATGCTCCTTTTCCAACTAAATATTGGGAGGACTGAAGCCACTGTTTTCGGTCCCCCCCGCCACAAGCTCTGTTCCGTAGCCACCGACTCCATCCCTCTCCCTGGCATCTGTCTGAGGCTGAACCACACTGTTTGCAACCTTGGTGTCATATTTGACCCTGAAATGAGCTTCCGACCAGCATAACTAAGACCTCCTACTTCCACCTCCGTAACATCGCCAGTCTCCACCCTTGCCTCAGCTCATCCGCTGCTGAACAAGTATGACGTGGAATCTGTATGGGTAGAACTGAGAAATACCAAGTGGCAGAAAACGTTAGTGGGAGTGGTATATAGACCTCCAAACAGTAATGCGGAGGTTGGGGATGGCATTAAAAGGGAAATTAAAGAAGCGTGCAATAAGGGCACAGCAGTCATCATGGGTGACTTTAATCTACATATAGACTGGGCTAACCAAATTTGTAACAATACTGTGGAGGAGGAATTCCTGCAGTGTTTAGAGGATGGTTACCTGGACCAATATGTCGAGGAACCAACCAGCGATCGGCCATCTTAGACTGGGTATTATGTAACAAGAAAGGATTAATTAGCAATCTTGTTGTACGAGGCCACTTGGGTAGGAGCGATCATAATATGATCGAATTCTTCATTAAGATGGAGAATGAAGTAGTTGACTCAGAGACTAGGGTCCTGAATTTAAATAAAAGAAACTATGATGGTCTGAGGCACGAGTTGGGTAGGATTGATTGGGGAATGTCACTCAAAGGGTTGACGGTGGATAGGCAATGACAAACATTCAAAGACCGCATGGATGAACTACAAAATTTGTTCATCCCAGTTTGGCATAAAAATAAAACAAAAAAGGTGACTCAACCATGGCTTACAAGGGAAATTAGGGATAGCATAACATCCAAGGAGAGGACCTTTAAATTGGCCAGAAAAAGCAGTAAACCTGAGGATTGGGAGCAGTTTAGGATTCAACAAAGGAGGACAAAGGGATTAATTAAGAAGGGGAAAATTGAATATGAGAGTAAGTTTTCAGGGAACATAAAAACTGACTAAAAGCTTTTATAGATATGTGAAGAGAAAAAGATTGGTGAAGTCAAGCATAGGTCCCTTGCAGTCAGAATCAGGGGAATTTATAATGGGGAACAAAGAAATGGCAGACCAATTAAATTCATATTTTGGTTCTGTCTTCAAAAAGGAGGACACAAATAACCTCCCAGAGATGTCGGGGAACATAGGGTCTGATGTAAGGGAGGAACTGAAAGAAATCAATATTTGTAGGGAAATGGTGTTAGGGAAATTGATGGGATTAAAGGCCGATAAATCCCCAGGGCCTGCTAATCTACATCCTAGGGTACTTAAGGAAGTGGCCCTAGAAATAGTAGATGCATTGCTGATCATCTTCCAACATTCAATGGAATCTGGAACAGTATCCATGGATTGGAGGGTAGCTAATGTTACCCCACTGTTCAAAAAAGGTGGTAGAGAGAAAACGGGGAATTACAGACCGGTAAGCCTGACATCGGTAGTGGGGAAAGTGCTAGAGTCCATTATAAAAGATGTAATAGCAGAGCATTTGGAAAACAGTGACAGGATCGGACAAAGTCAACATGGATTTACAAAAGGTAAATCGTGCTTGACTAATCTACTGGAATTTTTTGAGGATGTAACTGGTAAAATAGATAAGGGAGAACAGTGGATGTGGTGTATTTGGACTTTCAGAAGGCTTTTGATAAGATCCCGCAGAAGAGATTAGCATATAAAGTTAAGGCACATGGGATTGGAGGCAAGGCATTGACTTGGATAGAGAACTGGCTGGCAGACAGAAAGCAAAGAGTTGGAATAAACAGGTTTTTTTCCGAGTGGCAAGCAGTGACTGGTGGGGTACCGCAGGGATCAGTGCTAGGACCCCAGCTATTCACAATATATATTAATGATCTAGACAAGGGAACTAGATGTAATATCTCCAAATTTGCAGACGACACAAAGCTGGGTGGGCGTGTGTGCTGTGAGGAGGATGCCGAGAAACTCCAGGATGATTTGGACAGGTTGGGCGATTGGGCAAAAGCATGGCAGATGCAATATAATGTGGATAAATGTGAGGTTATCCACTTTGGTGGCAAAAACAGGAAGGCAGATTATTATCTGAATGGCAATAGATTGGGAGAAGGAGAAGTGCAATGAGACCTGGGTGTCCTTGTACACCAGTCGCTGAAGGTAAGCATGCAGGTGCAGCAGGCAGTTAAGAAGGCAAATGGTATGTTGGCCTTCGTAGCGAGAGGGTTTGAGTACAAGAACAAGGATGTCTTGCTGCAGTTGTGCTGGGCCTTTGTGAGACCACATCTTGAGTATTGTGTGCAGTTTTGGTCGCCTTATCTGAGGAAGGATGTTCTTGCCATTGAAGGAGTGCAGCGAAGATTCACCAGGCTGATACCTGGGATGGCAGGAATGACGTATGAGGAGAGATTGGGACGATTGTGCTTATACTCGCTGGAGTTTAGAAGAATGAGAGGGGATCTCATTGAAACTTATAAAATTCTGACAGGACTGGACAGACTAGATGTAGGAAGGATGTTCCCGATGGTCGGGGAGTCCAGAGCCAGGGGTCACAGTCTAAGGATAAGGGGTAGGCCATTTAGGACAGAAATGAGGAGGAATTTCTTCACCCAGAGAGTGGTGAACCTGTGGAATTCTCTACCACACAAGGCAGTAGAGGCCAATTCATTAAATATATTCAAGAAGGAGTTGGATATATTTCTTAAGGCTAAAGGGATCCAGGGGTATGGGGAGAAGGCAGGGACAGGGTACTGAAATTGGATGATCAGCCATGATCGCATTGAATGGCGGAGCAGGCTCGAGGGGCCGAATGGCCTACTCCTGCTCCTATCTTCTATGTTTCTATGAAACCCTCATCCATGCCTTTGTTACCTCTAGACTTGACTATTCCAACGCACTCCTGGCCGGCCTCCCACATTCTATCCTATGTAAACTTGAACTCATCCAAAACTCAGCTGCCCTGTGTTCTAACTCACACCCAGTCCCGTTCACCCATCACCCCCTGTGCTCACTGCCCCGTGTCCTAACTCACACCCAGTCCCGTTCACCCATCACCCCCTGTGCTCACTGCCCCGTGTCCTAACTCACACCAAGTCCCGTTTACCCATCACCCCGTGCTCACTGCCCCGTGTCCTAACTCACACCAAGTCCCATTCACCCATCACCCCCTGTGCTCGCTGCCCCGTGCCCTAACTCACACCCAGTCCCGTTCACCCATCACCCCCTGTGCTCACTGCCCCATGTCCTAACTCACACCCAGTCCCATTCACCCATCACGCCCTGTGCTCGCTGACCTACATTGGCTCCCGGTTATGTAGTGCCTCAATTTCAAAATTCTCATCCTTGTTTTCACATCCCCCCACGGCCTCGCCCCTCCCTATCTCTGTAATCTCCTTCAACCCCACAACCCCCCCCAGAGATATCTGCGCTCCTCTAATTCTGCCCTCTTGAGCATCTCTGATTATAATTGCTCCACCTTTGGTGGCCATGCCTTCTGTTGCCGAGGCCCTAAGCTCTGGAATTCCCTCCCTGAATCTCTCCGCCTCGCTACCTCTCTCTCCTCTTTTAAGACGCTTCTTAAAACCTACCTCTTTGACCAAGCTTTTGGTCACCTGACCTAATTTCTCCTTATGCGGCTCGGTGTTAAATATTTTGTCTTATAATATTCCTGTGCAGCGCCTTGGGACACTTTACTGTGTTAAAGGCGCTATATAAATACAAGTTGTTGTTGTTTGATGCCTGGCTGGTTTTCTCACCTCATTGTCTGTCTGTTGTCGACAAATTAATAGAATTTAATAGAGACTCGATGGGCCCAATGGCCTCCTTCTGTGTTTGCTATTCTATGATGCTGTGACTTTGGGCTACACATGTGCCGAGATCATAAACTAGCAATGCAAGTATGTCTGCATCATAGAGATGTACTTTGTGTTGGGGAGAGAAGTCGGCAGAACTTATGGTATTTGTGGTGCCTTACCTCAGCCCACCAATCCCACATCTCCCAGTAATGTCATAGCGAGCATAGAGGGGCAGATACAGAAAAGCTCACCCATCAGAATTTTACATCCCTTTAACGTGTGCTTCCTTGCACCTGCCAGAAAGGAATAGAGACCTAGACTGATACCTGGGATGGCAGGAATGACGTATGAGGAGAGATTGGGTAGATTGGGTTTATATTCGCTGGAGTTTAGAAGAATGAGAGGGGATCTCATTGAAACTTATAAAATTCTAACAGGACTAGACAGACTAGATGCAGGAAGGATGTTCCCGATGGCGGGAGAGTCCAGAACCAGGGGTCACAGTCTAAGGATAAGGGGTAAGCCATTTAGGACTGAGATGAGGAGGAATTTCTTCACCCAGAGAGTGGTGAACCTGTGGAATTCTCTACCACACAAAGCAGTTGAGGGCAATTCATTAAATATATTCAAGAAGGAGTTGGATATATTTCTTGAGGCTAAAGGGATATGGGGAGAAGGCAGGGACAGGATACTGAATTTGGATGATCAGCCATGATCTCATTGAATGGCGGAGCAGGCTCGAGGGGCCGAATGGCCTACTCCTGCTCCTATCTTCTATGTTTCTATGGAACGATGTTCTGTCCAGGTTTCTGTATCCTCTCCGAGATGCACAACGCTATCCCTAGAAAGGAATAGGTGCAGGAGGGAGGGCTTTAGATTCCCGAGGCATTGGGACCATCTCTGGGGGAGGTGGGACCTGTACAGGCCGGACGGGTTGCATCTCAACAGGGCCGGGATCAATATCCTCACGGCGGGATTTGCAAGTGCTGTTGGGGAGGGTTTAAACGAGCTTGGCAGGGGGATGGGAACCTGATGTCTTCACAAAGGAGGACACAAATAACCTCCCAGAGATCTCGGGGAACATAGGGTCTAATGAAAGGGAGGAACTGAATGAAATCAGCATTTGTAGGGAAATGGTGTTAGGGAAATTGACGGGATTGAAGGCCGATAAATCCCCAGGGCCTGATAGTCTACATCCTAGGGTACATAAGGAAGTGGCCCTAAAAATAGTAGATGCATTGCTGGTCATCTTCCAAAATTCTATAGACTCTGGAACAGTTCCCATGGATTGGAGGGTAGCTAATGTAACCCCACTATTTAAAAAAGGTGGTAGAGAGAAAACGGGGAATTACAGACCGGTAAGCCTGACATCGGTAGTGGGGAAAATGCGAGAGCCCATTATAAAAGATGTAATAGCAGAGCACTTGGAAAACAGTGACAGGATCGGACAAAGTCAACATGGATTTACAAAAGGTAAATCGTGCTTGACTAATCTACGAGAATTTTTTGAGGATGTAACTGGTAGAATAGATAAGGGAGAACCAGCAGATGTGGTGTATTTGGACTTTCAGAAGGCTTTCGATAAGGTCCCGCATAAGAGATTAGCGTGCAAAGTTAAGGCACATGGGATTGGGGGCAAGGTACTGACTTGGATAGAGAACTGGTTGGCAGACAGGAAGCAAAGAGTTGGAATAAACGGCTCTTTTTCCGAGTGGCAGGCAGTGGCTAGTGGGGTACCGCAGGGATCGGTCCTAGGACCCCAGCAATTCACAATATATATTAATGATCTAGACGAGGGAACTAGATGTAATATCTCCAAGTTTGCAGACGACAAAAAGCTGGGTGGGCGTGTGTGCTGTGAGGAGGATGCCGAGAAACTCCAGTATGATTTGGACAGGTTGGGTGATTGGGCAGATGCATGGCAGATGCAGTATAATGTGGATAAACGCGAGGTTACCTACTTTGGTGGCAAAAACAGGAAGGCAGATTATTATCTGAATGGCAATAGATTGGGAGAAGGGGAAGTGCAACGAGACCTGGGTGTCCTTGTGCACCAGTCGCTGAAGGTAAGCATGCGGATGCAGCAGGCGGTTAAGGAGGCAACTGGTATGTTGGCCTTCATAGCAAGAGGGTTCGAGTACAGGAACAAGGATGTCTTGTTGCAATTGTACAGGGCCTTGGCGAGACCACACCTTGAGTATTGTGTGCAGTTTTTGTCACGATATCTGAGGAAGGATGTTCTTGCCATGGAGGGAGTGCAGCGAAGATTCACCAGGCTGATACCTGGGATGGCAGGAATGACGTATGAGGAGAGATTGTGTCGATTGGGCTTATACTCGCTGGAGTTTAGAAGAATGAGAGGGGATCTCATTGAAACTTATAAAATTCTAACAGGACTAGACAGACTAGATGCAGGAAGGATGTTCCCGATGGCGGGGGAGTCCAGAACCAGGGGTCACGGTCTAAGGATAAGGGGTAGGCCATTTAGGACAGAGATGAGGAGGAATTTCTTCACCCAGAGAGTGGTGAACCTGTGGAATTCTCTACCACAGAAGGCAGTTGAGGCCAATTCATTAAATATATTCAAGAAGGAGTTAGATATATTTCTTAAGGCTAAAGGGATCAAGGGATATGGGGAGAAGGCAGGGACAGGGTACTGAGTTTGGATGATCAGCCATGATCTCATTGAATGGCGGAGCAGGCTCGAGGGGCCGAATGGCCTACTCCTGCTCCTATCTTCTATGTTTCTATGAGAACATAAGAACATAAGAAACAGGAGCAGGAGTAGGCCAATCGGCCCCTCGAGCCTGCTCCGCCATTCAATAAGATCATGGCTGATCTGATCCTAACCGCCAATCTACTATCACAGAACCATCTCCTGAATCTAACAGAATTAGACACACGAAATAGGAGCAGGATCAGGCTACACGGCCCCTGGGCCTGCTCCGCTACCCACAGGGCCATGACCAATCTGAACCTAGACTCATGTCCAAATTCCTGCCCGCTCCCCGTAACCCTTAATTCCCTTTACTTCTAGGAAAATGTCTATTTCTGTTTTAAATTTATGTAATGATGTAGCTTCTACAGCTTTTTGGGGCAGCATATTCCATGGACCTACCACCCTCTGAGTGAAGTAGTTCCTCCTCATCTCAGTTTTGAAAGAGCAGACCCTTATTCTAAGACTATGCCCCCTAGTTCTAGTTTCCACCCGATCCAACCCCTTCACAATCTTATATGTTTCAATAAGATCGCCTCTCATTCTTCTGAACTCCAATGAGTAGAGTCCCAATCTACTCAACCTCTCCTCATATGTCCATCCCCTCATCCCCGGGGTTAACCGAGTGAACCTTCTTTGTACTGACTCGAGAGCAAGTATGTCTTTTCTTAAGTATGGACACCAAAACTGTAAGCAGTATTCGAGGTGCGGTCTCACCAATACCTTGTGCAACTGAAGCAATACCTCCCTATTTTTATATTCTATCCCCCTAGCAATGAAAGCCAACATTCCATTGGCCTTCTTAATCACTTGCTGCACCTGCATACTAACCTTTTGTGTTTCGTGCACCAGGACCCCCAGATGCCTTTGTACTTCAGTACTTTCAAGTTTCTTGCCATTAAGATAATAACTTGCTCTACGATTTTTCCTGCCAAAGTGCATAACCTCACACTTTGCAGTATTGTATTCCATCTGCCAAATCTCTGCCCACTTACTTAGCCTGTCTATGTCCCCTTGCAGGTTTTTTATGTCCTCCTCACTCACTACTTTCCCCCCCATCTTAGTATTGTGGTAAACCACTGTTATTGTTGTTCACCGTTGTTGTTGTTGTTGCACACTGTTGTATCTATGCATGCCTCAGCTGGCTCCGCCCCTGGCTCCACCCACATGCCCAGGTATAAAGGTGACTGCTCTGCAGCCCCCTGCCTTCTTGGAAACCAGTCAACCACGAGAGGCATGCTCTGTTCTTTGTTAATAAAAGCCTTTTAGTTACTCTCCTAACTCTCCGGCCTAGAAATTGAGTTTTGGCGCAGCCAGGGCTTTAGCGCCGGAAGTTAGTGCCGGAGCTAAGTCGCGCTGGTCGGGCCCAAAATTCACCAATTCTGCGCCCAAACGGCTGCCGGCGCTGCTGAGAGCTGTTTGCGCCTGAAAACTGGCGCTACGCGCTGAATATCGGCGCTATTCCGGCGCTGCGGCGCCCGCTGCGGTGCGGCAGGTTCGGGAAGTGCAGGCCTCCTCCTTCCCTTAAGGAGGAGCTGCCTGCACCCGGCCGCGGCCCGCGAAAATCTTTTTAAAAATGAGCCCGGCACCTCGGACAAGTGCCGGGCTTGCTTCTGTTCCGGGGGGGGGGGGGGAAGTCCGGGGAGGGAGCTGCGGCCAGGCGGCCGGCGGGAAAGCGGCCGGCCGCCGCGGTGCCTTTAATGCGCCGGCGCAAAGTCATGTAAGACTCTGTTGCCAGAGTCTTAGTTGCGGCTGCCACGGGCGAGGCGGCCGCAACTGAATTTCGGCGCTGGGGCCCGTCGGCATGGCAACCGGGACGCTGCGCACACCGATGACGTCATCGGTGCCGGCGCAGCGCTACCGGTCTACCGCGGCGGAAGGGCCCCAGGCAATTTCGGCGCCGGCGCCAATTGCAGCGCTAGGCCCTCTAGCGCCGCAAAATCGGCGCTAAGGGCACTGAATTTCTAGGCCTCCGTCTTTTATGAGTAATTAATAGCGCATCAATTTTATTAACAAAAAAAACAAAATGTCGGCACCAAACGCTGAGCAGCAGGCGCTGCAGCAAACGACGGCACCAAACGCTGAGCAGCAGGCGCTGCAGCAAACGACGGCACCAAACGCTGAGCAGCAGGCGCTGCTGCATGCCCTCAGACCAACATGCCTGGACCTAGACCCTCAAGAGGCGGGTTCGTCTACCAAGTTCGCACAATGGCTGCGTTGCTTCGAAGCTTACCTGGAAGCCTCAGCCGTAACACTAGATGGAAACAAACTATAAATCCTGGCCTTCAAGGTGGGCCACCAAGTCTACACGCTCATCCAGGACACGACTACCTACGCGGCGGCTATCGATCTGCTAAAAGGACAATACACACGCCCGGTAAATACGGTTTATGCCAGACACCTCCTGAGATCCCGCAAACAGCAGTCCGGGGAATCGGTGGAGGCATTCCTACGGGCACTACAGATACTCGGCCGAGCCTGCGATTGTAAAGAGGTATCGGCCGCGACACACACGGAGGGACTTATCCGAGATGCTTTCGTTGTGGGCCTCATGTCCGACTACTCCCGGCAGAGACTGCTGGAGAAGGGCGAAATCGACCTGAAGGAGGCAGTGTCCCTCGCGCTCTCGCTAGATGCGGCCCACCAGAATATGGACGCATTCTCCCCTAACCGCTCCGCACCGTGGACGCCGCAACCTTGGGTCACGGGACCGCCACCCCCGGCACCAACTGCTGCAGCGATGTCCAAGGGCCCGAAATGTTACTTTTGTGGCCAGGCAAAACACCCCAGAGCACGCTGCCTGGCGAAAAACGCTACCTGCTCTGGCTGCAGGAAGAAAGGACACTACATCAGCGCCTGCAAAGGTAAAACCGCTAACGCCAGCAGCGCCGCGTGTGAACCGTGGGGGCAGCCATCTTGTCCGCCATCTTGGACACTTCCAGCCGCGTGGGGATCGGGATCATGGGCGCAGCCATTTTGTCCGCCATCTTGGACGCCTCCAACTCCAATCGCGGGTGACCCGGACTCAACCACCGCCTCGTCTGACAACCATAGCGACTCGCTCGACCATACGCTGGCCTCCGTGACGCTGGACCAATCTCTCCCTCACCAACTGTCCAGGTCCATGATGGACATTATGGTAAACGGCTGCGCCACTACCTGCCTTTTCGACAGCGGGAGCATGGAGAGCTTTAACCACCCCGACACGGTGCGCAGTTACTCTCTCCCGGTCCTGCCAATGTGCCATCGGATCTCTATGGCTTCCAAATCCCATTCAGCAGACGTCGGTGGCTACTGTGTCGTGACCCTTTCAGTAAGGGGCACAGAATACAAAAATTTTAAACTTCTTGTCCTGCCCCATCTCTGCGCTGCCGTTCTACTGGGGTTGGATTTTCAGTGCCACCTTAAAAGTGTCACATTAGCGTACGGCGGACCCCTCCCCCCACTCACAGTCTGCAGCCAGCAGCTTTTAAATCGCCCGCCACGCACCATTTGCAGCCTCTCCACGCTTAAAGTCTCCCCCCGCCCCTTGTTCGCTAACCTCACCCGCGACTGTAAGCCCATCGCTACCAAAAGCAGGCGGTACAGTGCCGGGGATAGGAGCTTCATTAAATCAGAAGTAGCAAGACTCCTGAAGGAAGGGATTATTGAGGGTAGCACTAGCCCATGGCGAGCACAAGTGGTGGTAGTGAAGACTGGCGAAAAACAGCGCCTAGTTATTGACTACAGCCAGACGATCAATCGCTACACCCAGCTAGATGCATACCCACTCCCCCGCATATCTGACATGGTCAATCAGATAGCACAATACCAGGTGTTCTCGACGATTGATCTGAAGTCGGCATACCACCAGCTCCCCATCAGGGCTGAGGACCGCCAGTACACAGCTTTTGAAGCTGACGGTCGTCTCTACCACTTCCTCCGAGTCCCCTTCGGCGTCACCAACGGGGTTTCGGTCTTCCAAAGGGAGATGGACCGAATGGTTGACCAGAACGCGCTGCAGGCCACTTTCCCCTATCTAGACAACGTCACCATCTGCGGCCACGACCAGCAGGACCATGACGTTAACCTAGAGAAATTCCTCCGTACGGCCCAGCGGCTGAATCTAACATACAACAAGGACAAATGTATGTTTCGCACCACGCGCCTCGCCATCCTTGACCGCGTAGTGGAGAACGGAGTCATCGGCCCCGACCCCGACAGAATGCGCCCCCTTATGGAGCGCCCCCTTATGGAGCTCCCCCTCCCCCACTGCCAAAAAGCACTGAAGAGATGCCTAGGGTTTTTCTCTTACTATGCTCAGTGGGTGCCCAACTATGCGGACAAAGCCAGGCCCCTCATCAAGTCCACCTCCTTCCCCCTGACAGCAGAGGCATGTGCAGCCTTCACTCTCATAAAAAGAGATATTGCGAAGGCCACAATGCACGCAGTGGATGAGTCCATCCCTTTCCAAGTGGAGAGCGACGCATCCGACTTCGCCCTAACTGCAACCCTTAACCAGGCGGGGAGACCCGTGGCCTTTTTCTCAAGGACCCTCCAGGGCCCCGAGATTCGACACTCCTCTGTCGAAAAGGAGGCCCAGGCCATTGTGGAAGCGGTGCGACATTGGAGGCATTACCTGGCCGGAAAACGATTTACCCTGCTCACTGACCAGCGTTCAGTAGCTTTTATGTTTAACAATAAGCAGAGGGGCAAAATCAAGAACGACAAGATCTTGAGGTGGAGAATTGAACTCTCCACCTACAATTACGATATCTTGTACCGGCCCGGGAAACTCAATGAGCCCCCAGATGCCCTATCACGTGGTGCATGTGCCAACGCGCAGGTTGATAGACTGCAGACCCTCCACAATGACCTCTGTCACCCGGGGGTCACCAGGTTCTTCCATTTCATCAAATCCCATAACCTGCCTGATGTGCCTCAATAATCCCGAGACTCGATGTTGGCGGAACAAAACAAGGCTTTTATTAACTTAGAAGATAACACGCAGTGGAGAGAGGTATCTTCCATCTGGAGCTCTGCAGTACTGGATATGAGGCCAGACTGAGCTGGCTTACATAGAGGCCAGGTATGGGCGGAGCCCTACACACAACACATTCCATACATTCCAATATACAATACAATGGTGAGGGGAAACCTGAAACCAACCACAGTCACAGGCAGTGATGAATGGAATATTTCATCACATTCACCCCTTCTATAGATTTAGTCTGTTCGGGGGTTTGGTAGTCCTCTGCGACCGACGTGGCTGTTGTGGTGTCGCGGGTGTCGGCTGGGTGTCCCCGGTGGCCTCCTGGGTCTCTGCCGGGGGTGCCGCCAGGGTTGTTGAAGGGGTAGTTGGTGGGGGTGCCGTTGGTCGATGTTCTTCCAGGGGTGATGAAAGAGTAGTGGGTGGGTAAGAGTTGCTGTGGTCGTTGTTGCTGCTATTGCCGTGGTAGTTGTCGTTACCGGCTGGGGCGACGTCTTTTATTGACACGGTGTCCTCCCTTCCGTCGGCGTGCCGGACATACGCGTATTGGGGGTTGGCGTGGAGTAGGTGCACTGGCTCCACGAGAGGGTCCGTCTTATGGCCCCTCACATGCCTTCGCACGAATACCGGACCTGGGGTGGAGAGCCATGATGGCATGGATACGCCTGAGGTGGATTTCCGGGGAAAGCTAAACATTCGTTCATGAGGCGTGGCATTAGTGGCAGTACACAATAGCGACCGTATCGAATGGAGCACATCTGAGAGGACTTCCTGCCAGCGGGAGATAGGGAGGCCCTTGGTCCTTAGAGCTAGAGTGACTGCTTTCCATACTGTCCCGTTCTCTCGCTCCACTTGACCGTTACCCCGGGGGTTGTAGCTGGTGGTACGGCTCGTGGCGATACCCCTGGACAGCATGTACTGGCGTAGCTCTTCACTCATGAAGGACACCCCCCTATCCGTGTGGATGTAGCTCGGCATACCGAACAGGCAGAACAGGCTGTTGAGGCATTTAATGACCGTGGCGCTGGTCATGTCTGGGCAGGGGAAGGCGAATGGGAACCGGGAGTATTCGTCCACAATGTTCAGGAAGTAAACATTGCGGTCGATGGACAGGAGGGGACCCTTGAAATCTAAGCTGAGCCGCTCAAAGGGCCGTGTAGCTTTGATTAAGTGGGCTCTATCAGGGCAGTAGAACCGAGGCTTGCACTCAGCGCAAGTGCGGCAGTTCCTGGTCAGAGACCGAACTTCCTCAATCGAGTAGGGTAAGTTGCGGGACTTTATGAAGTGGAACAGCCGCGTGACCCCTGGGTGGCAGAGGTCGTTGTGGAGGGTCTGTAGCCGATCCCCGGTGGCGCTGGCACACATCCCTCGTGAGAGGGCATCTGGGGATTCGTTAAGGGCCCCTGGCCGGTAAATGATGTCATACTCGAAGGTGGAGAGCTCGATCCGCCACCTAAGAATCTTATCATTTTTGATCTTCCCCCTCTGTTTATTATTGAACATAAACGCTACCGACCGCTGGTCGGTAAGTAGGGTGAAGCGTTTGCCGGCTAGGTAGTGGCGCCAGTGGCGCACTGCCTCCACGATGGCTTGGGCCCCCTTTTCCACGGAGGAGTGTCTGATCTCGGGCCCTTGGAGGGTCCTCGAGAAGAAAGCTACGGGCCGCCCCGCCTGGTTGAGGGTGGCCGCCAAGGCAAAGTCAGACGCATCACTTTCCACTTGAAATGGAGTGTTCTCGTCCACTGCCTGTAGCGTGGCCCGCTCAATATCCTGCTTAGTGCTTTTGAAGGCGGCGTGGGCCTCAGCAGAGAGCGGAAAAGAGGATGCTTTCAAGAGGGGGCGGTCTTTGTCGGAGTAGTTAGGGACCCATTGGGAATAATAAGAAAATAACCCCAGGCACCTTTTCAGGGCTTTGGGAGTGTTGGGCAGGGGCAGCTCCCGTAGGGGGCGCAATCGGTCGGGGTCTGGTCCGATTTCCCCATTCTCCACCACGCTGCCTAGTATGCAGAGGCGCGTGGTGTTGAAAACGCATTTGTCCTCGTTGTAGGTGAGGTTGAGTTTTTGTGCGGTTTTCAGGAACCTCTCGAGGTTCGAGTCGTGATCCTGCTGGTTGTGACCGCAGATGGTGACGTTGTCGAGGTAGGGGAAGGTTGCCTGCAAGTGGTGGTCATCGACCATGCGATCCATCTCCCTCTGGAAGACCGAGACCCCATTCGTCACCCCAAAGGGGACTCTGAGGAATTGGTAGAGGCGTCCGTTCGCCTCGAAGGCGGTGTACGGGCGGTCCTCTGGTCTGATAGGGAGCTGGTGGTACGCTGACTTGAGGTCGATGGTGGAGAACACCCGGTGTTGGGCGATTTGGTTCACCATTTCTGATATGCGGGGTAGCGGGTAGGCGTCTAGTTGGGTGTACCTGTTGATCGTTTGGCTATAGTCGATCACCATCCGTTTCTTCTCGCTACCCCTTACCACCACCACTTGGGCGCGCCACGGGCTATTGCTGCATTCAATAATGCGCTCTTTCAGGAGCCTGTCTACCTCGGTCGCGATAAACCGCCTGTCCTCCCAGCTGTACCTCCTGCTTTTGGTCGCTATTGGCCGGTGTTGTGTATGTAATATGTGTGCTACTTTGAACCTATGGACAGGACTGCACTACTTGTTGGGCGTAGTGATACGCAGTACCACTCCTGGCCATAGGGGTATAAATAGTACTGTGGGTACTGATCCCCCTCAGTTCCCGCCTGTGGGCATGAAGTAAAAACCTATGTATAGTCCCTACCTCCAACCAGTAAAGACCTGTTTGAGTTATACGTTTAAGTCTTTGTGTTAATTGTTCAATACAATACACATACTTAACACTGGCGACGAGTCGGTTCGAACCCTGCGGCAGTTATTCCACAGCGGCTTCGTCCAAAGACAGGACGTTGAAGAGAGGTTCCAATCCTCAACACCCCACTGAAAACTGAAGGGCAGCAGAAATCCTGACAGCTTCCAGCGACTGGAAGCGACAGGCATTAGGACCCTGAAGCCTCCATAACCTCGTGGGTAAGCCAGAGCCCGGGAGGGCGCGAGCGGGTAAGCCAGAGCCCGGGAGGGAGTGAGAAAGAGCCGCCGAGCGGGTAAGCCAGAGCCCGGGAGGGAGCGAGCAAGAGCCGCCGAGCGGGTGAGCCAGAGGCCGGGAGCCGCTTCAAGCGGGAGGCGCTTAGCGGGCCAGCGATCGCACCGGTGATAAGGGCTGAGAACCGTTTCGGGCGGGCGGCGCACCAGCGATCGCACAGGAGATAAGAGCCGCAGTCGGGCTAAAAGTCAGCGACGAGAAGCGCGGGAAAACCGCCATTGAAGTGGGCGGGGAGAGCGAGAAGCGCGGGAAAGCCGCCATTTTTCACGGGAAAACCGCTGGGGAAGAAGGCAGAAGCGGGAAAACCGCCATTTTGTGGGCGGAGGACGACGGCAAGAGCGGGAAGCCGCCATCTTGGATAACAGTAAAAAAAAAATCTGAGAAATTGCAAATCTGATAAAGTACTACAATGCCTAAACACGGGAATATTAGCAACTTTGATAGTGACATCGAAGATTGGGCCATATATGTTGAACGAGTTAAAAATTATTGTAAGGCCAATAAAATTCGTGAGGCTGATAAAGCACTAACATTATTAAATTTAATGGGTGCGAAGACATACGGGCAATTGAAACACCTGTTATCACCAGATGAACCGGCGGATAAGACGTTCGATGAGATTGTTACTGTCCTGAAAGATCATCTAAACCCCACGCCGCTGATGCTAGCGGAACGATTTAAATTTTATGACAGAAGGCAGCTACAGCATGAAAGCAATGCTGATTATTTGCTGGAATTGCGTAAATTAGCGAAATATTGCCAGTTTGGAACGGGACTGACAGAGGCACTTCGAGACAAATTTGTGTGTGGTTTATTTAAACAGGATACACAAAAGCGACTGCTCGAGGAGAATGAGCTGACGCTTGAGAAGGCGGTCACTATGGCAGCAGCACACGAAGCCGCAGCGAGAGGCACGGCAGTAATGCAGCTACGGTCACCGGAGCTCAGTGCACACAAATTGGGTGTGAGTTCTGGCAAATGTTATCGTTGTGGAAAGACAACGCATGATCAGAACCAGTGTTGGTTTAAAAACCAAGAATGTAGAACTTGTGGTAGGCTTGGACATATAGCTAGAGTATGCAGGTCAGGGAAGAAGACCAGCAACAAGAAGTCACCGCAAGGAAAATACGCAAAGGTACACAAGGTGACCGAACAGGAGTCCGATTCAGACGCTAGCAGTAATGAACTGGCTAGCTTAAGCTGTAATGAACTGGCTAGCTTAAGAGTACTCAACGCTGGTAAGGGTGCAGACCTCCAGACAATTTGGGTCACTCTTCAGATAGAAGGAGTCCAAGTAAAACTGGAATTGGACACTGGATCGGCATTGACGGTCATAAATAAGAAAGATTACGGAAAGTTATTCCAACATATTCCCCTACAGGATACGGGGATTATATTGAAAACATACACGGGGCAAAGAGTGTACCCCATCGGGAAAATAGAGGTTGCAGTGGTCCACAAGGGCGAAGACAGTCAAATAATGGACTTATATGTGATATCTGAAGGAGGTCCTCCACTACTAGGACGGGAGTGGATTAGGAAAATGAATATGGACTGGCATTTCCTACAAACAATAACGAGTGAGAACTCGGTGAAGATAGTCGGCCCAGACTCTGGAACGGATGATGGTAAGCCCAACTCAGGTGCAAAAGACAAAGTTTCAGCACAGAATTCCACTGAGCAACAACAACATAGTTTAACTGTGGATTCTGAGTCTGGCAAGTCTACTGATGTGCCCATTTCTGAGGGACACCGGGCTCGAACTCAACTCCATTTCAAACTACAACAGCAATTAGAACAAATGCTTCGCCGTTTTGAGCAAGAGTTGAATGCAACGAAAGAGTTCTTTGATATAGAGTTGGGGAATCTGGAAAGACAACAGAAGCAGCTGATGGAGAAAATGGAGCAGGAGCACACAAAACGTCTGATGTCAGAGGAGTTAACGGTCAGCCAACTCCTGCATATGCTGAAGGACAGGACTCTGAAATGGGAAAAACTTGAACATGAACTTCAATATTCAAACGAAAGGGGTTCGGAGCTCTCAAAGGTTATTGGAAGAGCTGAGGTGGCAACACAGACTGAGATGACTGCAACAGAGCAGCCCTTGGATGCCAAAAGTACGCTGACTCACGTCAACGTAGAACAACAGACCGCTGAAACAGCTGCTCCGGTAGAGGGATTGCATAGTCCGATCAATCAATCTCCAAAGGAAGTTGAAGTATTAAAATCACAAATGAGGTCACTAGTAAACGACTTGCTGAAAGCCCAGAAAAAGCTGGATGCAGAGGTACACATGAAGAAGTCTCTTCAGGAAAGATGTCTGGATTTGGAACAAGAGCTGGCTAACGTCCAGCTGGGTATGGAGGAAATAGACGACCCTCTCACTGGTCTAGCTCAGGACGACACCAAATATTACGATGTCCTGTCCTGCCCAGCTTGTAACTTCGACTCCCAAAGTGCAGAAATCATGGAGGAGCACCAAAAGTCTACGGAACATCGGGAGAAGCTGGCTCTACGACGGAAACAGGAGGAAGAGAAGGAGGAACTGCGCATGCAGCTGGCAGCTGTGGCAGCTGACAATGGAGCCCAGAGAGTCTCCAAGAAGCAGAAAAGGAAAAGTAAAAACAGAAGATGACCCATCTGAACCATTATCACCTCTACCAGATCACACACGTGGTCCCTCCGAACGGAGCCAATTCAGTTCGGAAGTTCAAACTGTTAAATCCATGGAAGGACTATTGAATGAGTCACTCCAGCAACGTGAACCGACTACACCACAGAGATTGAATCTGTGAACTGTTTTCCGCAGAGACTGAATCTGTGATCTGTTTTGACATGAAGTTATCTATGTATCTATGTTATTCTGTTATGTAAACCTGAAGTTATATATGTATATATGTTATTACGTTATGTTAAATGGGGAGATGACTGTAAAGCTAGGAAGGGAGGAATGTTGTGTATGTAATATGTGTGCTACTTTGAACCTATGGACAGGACTGCACTACTTGTTGGGCGTAGTGATACGCAGTACCACTCCTGGCCATAGGGGTATAAATAGTACTGTGGGTACTGATCCCCCTCAGTTCCCGCCTGTGGGCATGAAGTAAAGACCTATGTATAGTCCCTACCTCCAACCAGTAAAGACCTGTTTGAGTTATACGTTTAAGTCTTTGTGTTAATTGTTCAATACAATACACATACTTAACAGCCGGCAGTTAGGGGTAAGGTTCGCGAATAGCGAACGCGGCTTTACCTTCAGGGTAGCCAGGCCGCACACTGTGAGGGGCGGCTGGGACCCACCGTACTTGAGCGTGATGCTTTGGTGGTTGCACTGGAAATCCAGGCCCAAGATCACGCTCGCGCATAGATTCTTCATGATTAATACTTTAAAATTATCGTATACAGTCCCGTTAACGGAGAATTGTACCGTGCAGTAACCCAGAATGGTCGATGTCTGGGTTTTATCAGCCATAGAGATGGTACCCCGAGTAGGGACCACCTTTAGGGAGAGCTGTTGTGCCAGTTCAGGGTGGATAAAACTCTCCGTGCTTCCACTGTCAATTAAACATTTAACCCCGCACCTGTTTACCTCGATGTCCACCATTGATTTGGATAGCGGGTGGGGCCTGGTCTGGTCCACTGTGACCGATGCCACTGCAGGGCCCTGATCGAGACAAAATGGCGTCCACGCTGTCTGCTCACAAGATGGCGGACCCCACGAGGTCGGGCAAGATGGCGTCCAAGATGGCCGCTCCCACGGCGCACACGCGGCGGTGGCGGGTTTTGGTTTTCCGGCGGGGTTCCTTCTGCACACCTTCCCGAAGTGCCCCTTCTTACCGCACTTATAGCAGGTGGTGCCTTTCGCCAGGCACAGGTTTCTGGTGTGCTTTGGCTGCCCGCAGAAGTAGCAGTTGGGTCCCCGACGCGTCGCGGCTGTCGTAGGGCTTCTGGGGGGAGCGCGGGGCCCCGACGGTGTTGGGCTGCCGGGCGGGGAAGATGCCTTCCAAGATGGCGGCGCCCTTGGTGCACACGTGACGGCGCGGGCTGAAGAGTAGGCGTCCGAGTTTCTCTGGGCCACATCCAGGGATCGCGCGGTGTCCGCAGCCTGTTTCAGGTCCAATCCCGTTTTTTCCAGCAGTCTTTGCCGGATGTACGTGGAGCTGAGGCCTGCGATAAAGGCATCGCGAACAAGCTCGTCGGTGTACATTGCGGCTTTTACATCTCGGTACTTGCAGTCTTTGCCAAGCATTTTCAGGGTGCCTAGGAACTCCTCCACCGATTCCCCAGGTCGCTGTCCGCGAGTGGCGAGCAGATGCCTAGCATACACCTCATTCGTAGGCTGCTGGTAATGCGCCTTTAAGATGTCGCAGGCGGCCAGGTACGTGTCGGCGTCTTGGATGAGGGGGTAAACCCGGTGGCTTACCCAATTCCGCAGAATTCCGAGTTTCATACTCGCAGCGTCCGTAGCGTCTTTGACGGCTGCGGAATTGTCCAGGAAGAATTCCATACACACAAACCAGTGTCCGAAGCGTGCTGATGCGTCCGGAGCATGCTGATCCAAATCCAAACGTTCGGGTTTCAGGAGTTGATCCATTGTGTTGAAAAATAAGTTAATAAAATTGATGTGCCTCAATAATCCCGAGACTCGATGTTGGCGGAACAAAACAAGGCTTTTATTAACTTAGAAGATAACACGCAGTGGAGAGAGGTATCTTCCATCTGGAGCTCTGCAGTACTGGATATGAGGCCAGACTGAGCTGGCTTACATAGAGGCCAGGTATGGGCGGAGCCCTACACACAACACATTCCATACATTCCAATATACAATACAATGGTGAGGAGAAACCTGAAACCAACCACAGTCACAGGCAATACAATGGTGAGGGGAAACCTGAAACCAACCACAGTCACAGGCAGTGATGAATGGAATATTTCATCACACTGCCCTACGCCATCGAGGAGGTCAGGACCATGACCAGGAACTGCCAAATCTGTGCCGAGTGCAAACCGCATTTTTATAGGCCAGACAGAGCAAGCCTGATCAAGGCCACTCACCCCTTCGAGCGCCTGAGCGTCGATTTTAAAGGGCCCCTCCCCTCCTCTGACCGCAACGTGTACTTCCTCAACATAATTGATGAGTACTCCCGTTTCCCGTTTGCCATCCCTTGCCCAGACATGACCAGTACCACGGTCATTAAATGTCTGAATGACCTTTTCGCCTTGTTCGGCTTCCCTAGCTATATCCATAGCGACCGGGGCTCATCCTTTATGAGCGACGAACTCCGTCAGTACCTGCTCACGAGAGGTATTGCTACAAGCAGAACCACCAGCTACAACCCCCGGGGGAACGGCCAGGTGGAAAGAGAGAACACGACGGTTTGGAAGGCCGTCCTCTTAAACTTAAAATCTAAGGGCCTTCCGACCTCTCGCTGGCAGGAGGTCCTCCCTGCGGCGCTCCACTCCATTCGGTCACTGCTTTGTACGGCCACCAATGCCACCCCCCATGAAAAAATGTTCACTTTCCCCAGGAAGTCCACATCGGGGACCTCGCTACCGACATGGCTGACGTCTCCAGGACCCGTCCTACTGCGGAAGCACGTGAGGTCCCATAAAACAGACCCCCCTGGTCGAGAGGGTGAGCCTCCTCCACACCAACCCCCAGTATGCTTACGTGGCGTACCCAGACGGGCGGGAGGACACAGTCTCCATACGAGACCTCGCACCTTCGGGTGCCCCTGAAACACTACCATTGCCATCCACCACTACCCACAACCCAACCCCTGTAGACGGCATGCCGCAGCCCCAGGACCCGTCATTGACCACCCAACCACTCAATGAGACGCCAGATTCAACGTTGGATGCTGCACCATCACCACCGCCACCACGACGATCAGGACGGCATACAAGGCCACCTGATAGACTCACTTACACGAACCTTTAGTACACTTCACCCCGCCGGACTCAATTTTAACCAAGGGGTGAATGTGGTAAACCACTGTTATTGTTGTTCACCATTGTTGTTGTTGTTGCACACTGTTGTATCTATGCATGCCTCAGCTGGCTCCGCCCCTGGCTCCACCCACATGCCCAGGTATAAAGGTGACTGCTCTGCAGCCCCCTGCCTTCTTGGAAACCAGTCAACCACGAGAGGCGTGCTCTGTTCTTTGTTAATAAAAGCCTTTTAGTTACTCTCCTAACTCTCCGTCTTTTATGAGTAATTAATAGCGCATCAAGTATCATCTGCAAACTTTGATATGTTACACTCGGTCCCCTCCTCCAAATCGTTAATATAGATTGTAAAGGGTTGGGGACCCAGCACTGACCCCTGCGGAACACCACTAGTTACTGATTGCCAGTCTGAGAATGAACCATTTATCCCAACTCTCTGCCTTCTGTTAGATAGCCAATCCTCTATCCATGCCAGAATATTACCCCCAATCCCGTGATTTTTTATCTTAAGCAATAATCTTTTGTGTGGCACCTTGTCAAATGCCTTTTGGAAGTCTAAATACACTACGTACATTGGTTCCCCTTTATCCACCCCATATGTTACTTCCTCAAAGAACTCCAGCAAATTTGTCAAACATGACTTCCCCTTCATAAAACCATGCTGACTTTGTCCTATTAAATTATGATTATCCAAATGTCCTGTTACTGTCTCCTTAATAATGGACTCCAAAATTTTACCTACCACAGATGTTAGGCTAACCGGTCTATAGTTTCCAGCCTTCTGTCTACTGCCCTTTTTAAATAAGGGTGTTACATTAGCAGTTTTCCAGTCTGCCGGGACCTTTGCCGAGTCCAGGGAGTTCTGGAAAATTATTACCAATGCATCCACAATCCCTACCGCCACTTCCCTCAAGACCCTAGGATGTAAGCCATCCGGTCCAGGTGATTTATCCGCCTTGAGTCCCATTATTTCACCGAGTACCACTTCCTTAGTGATTTTGATCGTGTTTAGCTCCTCCCCCCCTATAGCCCCCTGTTTGTCCAGTGTTGGGATATTCTTAGTGTCCTCTACTGTAAAGACTGATACAAAATATTCATTCAGTGTTTTTGCCATCTCCATATTTCCCACCATTAATTTCCCGGTCTCATCCTCTAAGGGACCAACATTTACTTTAGCCACCCTTTTTATATAACTATAAAAACTCTTACTATCAGTTTTGATACTTTTTGCTAATTTACTTTCATAATCTATCTTCCCTTTCTTAATTAATCTTTTTGTTATTTTTTGCTGTCTTTTAAAGTTTTCCCAATCCTCTATCCTCCCACTAGATTTGGCTACCTTATATGCCCTTGTTTTTAGTCGAATACTATCCTTAATTTCTTTACTTAGCCACGGATGGCTGTCTTTTCTTTTACACCCTTTTCTTCTCAGTGGAATATATATTTTTTGGAAGTTGTAAAATAACTCCTTAAATGTACACCACTGATCATGTATCATCTTACCCTTTAATCTATTTTCCCAATCCACCCTACTCAATTCCGCTCTCATACCTTCATAGTCTCCTTTATTCAAGCTTAGCACGCTTGTTTGATATCCAACCTTCTCACCCTCTAATTGAATATGGAATTCAACCATGTTATGGTCACTCATTCCAAGGGGATCCTTTACTAGGACATTTTTAATTAATCCTGTCTCGTTACACAGGACCAGATCTAAGGTTGCTTGCCCCCTGGTCGGTTCAGTTACATACTGCTCAAGAAACCCATCCCTAATACACTCAATGAACTCATCCTCAAGGCAGCCCTGCCCAATTTGATTTGTCCAATTAATATGATAGTTAAAATCCCCCATAATTATAGATGTTCCCTTATTACAAGCCTCAACTATTTCCTGATTGATACTCCGTCCAACAGAGTTTCAACTATTCGGAGGCCTATAGACTACGCCCACTAGTGTTTTTTTCCCCTTATTATTCCTTATCTCCACCCAAACTGTTTCATTATCCTGATCTTTTGACCAATATCATTTCTCTGTATTACAGTGATTCCTTCCTTTATTAACATAGCCACCCCACCTCCCCTTCCTTCCTGCCTGTCCTTCCTGATCGTTAAATAACCTGGTATGTTTAATTCCCAGGCATTGTCACCCTGCAGCCATGTTTCTGTAATGGCCACAAGATCATACCCATATGTAGTTATTTGTGCCATTAACTCGTCTATTTTGTTACGAATGCTACGTGCATTCAGATAGAGAACTTTCAAATATGTTTTGTGACACTTAGTTCCTGCTTTTGCCCTTTTTATTACTTTACCTTTTACTCCATACCTTCTGCCCCTTCCTGACACGCTCTGGTTTTTAATTTCCCCACTGCTACCTAAGTCTATGACCTTCTCTGTTGTCATTTTTATTATTTGCTCTCTAGGAACCTCCCCCCCACTAGTTAGTTTAAAGCCCTCTCTACAGCCCTAGTTATATGATCCGCCAGGACTCTAGTCCCAGCACTGGCCAAGCGAAGCCCGTCCCAACGGAACAGCTCCCTCCTGCCCCAGTACTGGTGCCAGTGTCCCAGGAAGCAAAACCCATTTCTCCCACACTAGTCTTTGAGCCACGCATTTAACTCTCTAATTTTATTTGTCCTAGCCAAATTCGCTCGTGGCTCAGGTAATAATCCAGAGATTATCGCCCTTGAGGTTCTGTCTTTTAATTTGACCCCTAGCTGCTCATACTCCTTTAACAAAACCGGCTTCCTAGTCCTATCTATGTCATTTGTACCAACATGGACCACGACAACTGGATCCACCCCCTCCCACTGCAAGTTTCTTTCCAGACCAGAGGAGATGTCCTTAACCCTGGCACCGGGTAGGCAGCACAGCCTTCGGGACTCTCGCTCTCGGCTGCAGAGAACTCTATCTATCCCCCTAATAATACTATCCCCTGGATTCAGAAGGGAGAGAAACAAACCTGGAAATGGAAAGCAGAAAATTATTAAGTGAGTTTGGAAGGCAGAGGAAACAAAGGCTAGAAAATAGACAACAAAGGGTTTTGGCAGTGTTTAATGATATATACTTCAACCCAAGGAGTCTAGTGAATAAGGCGGATGAGCTGAGGGCACAGATAGTCACGTGGGAATATGATGTCATAGTTATTACTGAAACATGGCTGAAAGAAGGGCAGGAATGGCAGCGCAACATTCCTGGCTACAGGGTTTTCAGACTAGATAGAGAGGGAGATAAAAAAGGAGGGGGTCGCAGTATTGGTTCAAGAAACAATTACAGCTGTGAGGAGGGATGATGTCTTAGCAGGAGCATCAAATGAGGTCGTATGGGTTGAACTGGAGAACATAAAAGGGGTTATCACACTGCTGGGAGTGTACTATAGACCCCCAAACAGCCAGAGGGAGATAGAAGAGCAAATATGTAGGCAAATTTCTGTTAAGTGCAAAAACAATCGGGCAGTAGTAGTAGTGGATTCCAACTACCCTAAAATTAACTGGGACAGAATCAGTGTAAAAGGTATAGAGAGTGCAGAATTCTTAAAATGCATTCAGGAGAAATTTTTTAGCCAGTACGTAGCAAGCCCAACAAGCAAGGGAGCAGTTCTGGACTTAGTTTTAGGGAATGAAGCTGGGCAGGTGGAAGGGGTATCAATGGGAGAGCAGTTTGGTGGTCGTGATCATACTTCAGTTACATTTAGTGTAGTTATGGAAAAGGACAAAGATGGACCAGGAGTGAAAGTTCTCGATTGGGGAAAGGCCAATTTTACTAAGCTAAGATGTGATTTAGCAAAAGTGGACTGGAAACAGCTATTTGAAGGTGTCAGAGCAGTGGGAGGCACTCAAGGAGGAGATAGTGAGGGTTCAGAGCAAGTATGTTCCTACAAAGGAAAAAGGTGGGACTCCCAAATCTAGAGCCCCCTGGATGCCAAGGAGCATACTCTTCGACAGCACCTCCCAAACCTGTGACCTCTACCACCTAGAAGGGCAAGGGCATCAGGCGCATGGGAACACCACCACCTCTAAGTCACACACCATCCTGACTTAGAAGTATATCGGCCGATCCTTCATCGTCACTGGGTCAAAATCCTGGAACTCCCTCCCTAACAGCACTGTGGGAGCACCTTCACCACACGGACTGCAGCGGTTCAAGAAGGCGGCTCACCACCACCTTCTCGAGGGCAACTAGGGATGGGCAATAAATGCTGGCCTTGCCACCGATGCCCACATCCCATAAACAAATAAAAACAATACAGGGTAGGATAAGGCAAAAAAAGGGAAGCTTTTGTCAGCTACCGAGAGCTAAATACTGCAGAAAGCCGAGAGGAGTATAGAAATTAAAAAGGAAATTAGGAAAGCAAAGAGAGGGCATGAAAAAATATTGGCAAGTAAAACACATAAAAAGCAAAAGGATAACTAAAGAAAGAGTAGGGCCTATTAGAGACCAAAAAGGAAGCTTGTGTGTGGAGGCAGAAGACACGGGTATGGTTCTTAATGAATGCTTTGCTTCTGTCTTCACAAAAGAGAGGGACGATGCAGACATTGTAGTTGAGGAGGAGGAGTGTGAAATATTAAATGAGAAAAACATAGTGAGAGGGGAAGTATTAAGGGGTTTAGCATCTTTGAAAGTAGATAAATCCCCAGGCCCGGATGAAATGTATCCCAAACTGTTAAGAGAAGCAAGGGAAGAAATAGCAGAGGCTCTGACCATCATTTTTCAATCCTCTCTGGCTACAGGCGTGGTGCCGGAGGACTGGAGGACTGCTAATGTGGTACCCTTGTTTAAAAAGGGAGAAAGGGATAGAGCAAGTAATTACAGGCCAGTCAGCCTAACCTCGGTGGTGGGAAAATTATTAGAAGAAAGTCTGAGGGACAGCATTAATCGTCATTTAGAAAGACACGGATTAATCATGGACAGTCAGCATGGATTTGTTAAGGGAAGGTCGTGTTTGACTAACTTGACTGAATTTTTTGAGGAGGTAACAAGGAGGGTTGATGAGGGTAGTACATTTGATGTAGTCAAGGGAAAGTGGCAAGTTGGATCCAAAACTGGCTCGGAGACAGGAAGCAGAGGGTAATGGTTGATGGGTGTTTTTGTGACTGGAAGGCTGTTTCCAGTGGGGTTCCACAGGACTCGGTACTGGGTCATTTGCTTTTTGTGGTATGTATCAGTGATTTAAACTTCAATGTAGGGGACATGATTGAGAAATCTGCAGATGATGCAAAAATTGGCCGTGGTTGATAGTGAGGAAGAAAGCTGCAGACTGCAGGAAGATATCAATGGACTGTTCAGGTGGGCAGAACATGGCAAATGGAATTCAATCCAGAGAAGTGTGAGGTAATGCATTTGGGGAGGGCTAGCAAGGCAAGGGAATACACATTAAATGGTAGGACACTGAGATGTGTAGAGGAACAAAGGGACCTTGGAGTGCATGTCCACAGATCCCTGAAGGTAGCAGGACAGGTAGCTAAGGTGGTTAAGAAGGCATACAAGATACTTTCCTTTATTACTCGAGGCATAGAATATAAGAGCAGGGAGGTTATGCTTCAACTGTATAAACACTAGTTAGGCCTCAGCTAGAGTACTGCGTACAGTTCTGGTCACCACATTACAGGAAAGATGTGATTGCACTAGAGAGGGTACAGAGGAGATTTACGAGGATGTTGCCTGGGCTGGGGAATTTTAGCTATGAGGAAAGACTGGATCGGCTGGGGTTGTTTTCTTTGGAACAGAGGAGGCTGAGGGGAGACCTAATTGAGGTGTGTAAAATTATGAGGGGCCTAGATAGAGTGGATAGGAAGGACCTATTTCCCTTAGCAGAGAGGTCAATAACCAGGGGGCATAGATTTAAAGTAATTGGTAGAAGGATTAGAGGGGAGTTGAGGAGGACTTTTTTCACCCAGAGGGTGGTGGGGGTCTGGAACTCACTGCCTGAAAGGGTGGTAGAGGCAGAAACTGATGCACTATCAACAACACCAAAGACTACGAGTTGAACTTATACGAAGTAGGCTTTTGTTGACTAAGAACTGGAGCATGCCTCTGCTAGTGGATCCATCCTAAGAGCTCCCGGGGAAAGGGTGGTGAGTCACCTTTATACCCGGGCTTAGGGGTGGAGCCAGGGGCGGGGACATGCCCGGACCTGTACAGAGTTAACAGTGGTTTACCACACAGACATGTACAGAGTTAGCAGTGGTTTACCACATTCACCCCTCGTTTAAAAAAGAGTCCGGCGGGGTGAAGTGTTTCAAAAGTTCGTATACGAAAGTCTCTCCGGGGGTCTTGTCTGCCGTAATGATCTTCGTGGTGCCGGTTGCGGCGGTTCTTTGCCCGCGGCCGCTTCTCGCGTGGGACGGAGCACTGGCGTGTCGTCCTCTCGGGGTAGGGATGGCACCGGCATGTCGTCAGTTCGTGGTAGACACCCCGGTGGTGCGTCGTGGGTAGTGGTGGTGGGTGGAGGTAGTGGATGGTGATCGATGGTGTTTCGGGTGGTACCTGAGGGTGCGAGGTCTCGAATTGAGACTGTGCCCTCCCGCCCGTCAGGATACGCTTCGTAGGCGTACTGTGGGTTGGCGTGGAGGAGGTGAACCTTTTCGACCAGGGGGTCCGTCTTATGGCTCCTCATTTGTTTCCTGAGCAGGACGGGTCCCAGAGATGTCAGCCATGGCAGTAGTGATGTCCCCGAGGTGGATTTCCTGGGGAAGACGAACATCTTCTCGTGAGGGGTGGCGTTTGTGGCAGTACAGAGCAGTGATCGTATGGAGTGGAGCGCATCGGGGAGGACATCTTGCCAGCGGGAGATTGGGAGGCCCTTGGATTTTAGGGCGAGCATGGCGGTCTTCCACACCGTTGCGTTCTCCCTCTCTACCTGTCCGTTACCCCGGGGGTTGTAGCTGGTAGGCTATGCCCTTCTCGAGCAGGTACTGGCGCAGCTCGTCGCTCATGAACGACGAGCCCCTGTCGCTGTGGATGTAATTGGGGAAGCCAAATATGGCGAACAGGTCGTTGAGGCACCTGATGACTGTGGCGCTGGTCATGTCCGGGCAGGGGATGGCGAAGGGGAAACGGGAGTACTCGTCAATAATATTGAGGAAGTACGTGTTGCGGTCAGAGGAGGGAAGGGGCCCCTTGAAATCGACGCTGAGACGTTCGAAGGGGCGGGTGGCTTTAATCAGGTGTGCCCTGTCTGGCCTATAAAAATGCGGTTTGCATTCGGCGCAGACCTGGCAGTTCCTGGTCATGGTCCTGACCTCCTCAATGGAGTAAGGCAGGTTGCGAGCTTTAATAAAATGGAAGAACCTGGTGACCCCCGGGTGGCAGAGATCATTGTGGAGGGTCCGTAGCCTACCGACTTGTGCGTTGGCACATGTCCCATGGGATAGGGCGTCTGGGGGCTCATTAAGTTTCCCGGGCCGGTATAAGATATCGTAGTTGTAGGTGGATAACTCGATCCTCCACCGCAATATCTTATCATTTTTGATTTTCCCCCTTTGTCTGTTGTTAAACATAAATGCTACTGACCGTTGGTCAGTGAGCAGGGTGAAACGTTTACCGGCCAGGTAATGCCTCCAGTGCCGTACAGCCTCCACTATCGCCTGGGCCTCCTTCTCGACTGAGGAGTGTCGAATTTCGGGGCCCTGGAGGGTCCGTGAAAAGAAGGCCACGGGTCTCCCCGCCTGGTTAAGGGTTGCGGCTAGGGCGAAGTCGGATGCATCGCTCTCCACTTGGAAAGGGATGGACTCATCCACTGCGTGCATTGTGGCCTTCGCAATGTCCTCTTTTATGAGGGTGAAGGCCGCACGGGCCTCTGCCGTCAGGGGGAAGGAGGTTGACTTGATGAGGGGCCGGGCTTTGTCCGCATAGTTGGGCACCCACTGGGCGTAGTAAGGGAAGAACCCGAGGCATCTCTTCAGGGCTTTTAGGCAGTGGGGGAGGGGTAGTTCCAGGAGGGGGCGCATTCGGTCGGGGTCGGGGCCGATGACTCCGCTTTCCACCACGCAGCCAAGAATAGCGAGGCGCGTGGTGCGGAACATGCATTTTTCTCTGTTGTATGTCAGATTCAGCCGTTGGGCCATACGGAGGAATTTTTCTAGGTTGGCGTCGTGGTCATGCCGGTCATGGCCGCAGATGGTGACGTTGTCTAGATAGGGGAAGGTGGCCTGCAGCGCGTTCTGGTCAACCATCCGGTCCATCTCCCTTTGGAAGACCGAGACCCTGTTGGTGACGCCGAAGGGGACTCGGAGGAAGTGGTAGAGGCGACCGTCGGCCTCGAAGGCCGTGTACTGGCGGTCCTCAGGCCTGATGGGGAGCTGGTGGTGTGCCGACTTCAATCAATCGTTGAGAATACCCAGTATTGTGCTATCTGGTTGACCATGTCAGATATGCGGGGAAGTGGGTATGCGTCTAATTGCGTGTATCGATTGATCGTCTGGCTGTAATCAATAACCAGGCGCTGTTTTTCGCCGGTCTTCACTACCACCACTTGGGCTCGCCATGGGCTGGTGCTGCCCTCGATAATCCCTTCCCTCAGGAGTCTTTCTACTTCTGATTTAATAAAGCTCCTATCCCCGGCACTGTACCGCCTGCTTTTAGTTGCAATTGGCTTGCAGTCTTTGGCGAGGTTAGCGAACAACGGGGGGGGTTTGACCTTCAGGGTGGACAGGCTGCATACTTTGCGCGGCACCGTGTTTAAATTCTGCCGGCTGCAGACTGTAAGTGGGGGCAGGGGACCGCCATATGCCATCGTGACGCTCTCCAGATGGCACTGGAAGTCTAATCCTAGCAGTACGGGAGCGCAGAGCTGTGGCAGGATGAGGAATTTAAAATCTCTGTACTCCACGCCGTTCACTGTCAGAGTCGCTACACAGTAGCCGCCGACGTCCGCCGTATGGGACTTTGAGGCCATAAAGACCTGGTGGCGTGTGGGCATAACCGATAGGGAGTAGCGTCGCACCGTGTCGGGGTGGATGAAGCTCTCCGTGCTTCTGCAGTCGAAAAGGCAATTTGTGGAATGGCCATTTACCTTTACGTTCATCATGGGCCTGGCTAGTTGATGGGGCCTAGATTGGTCCAGGGTGATGGAAGCCATCGTCGAGGTCGGTGGGTCGCTGTAGTATTCGCCCGCGCCGGGGGCCTGGTCCCGAAATGGTGTCCAAGATGGCGGCTCCCCCGCGGCTGGTGGTGCCCAAAATGGCGGCCCACACGGCTCACACGTGGTTGGTGGGGTCCAAAATGGCGGCCTGCGCGGTTCACACGCGGCGCTGCTGGAATTGGGGGTCGATTTCGCCCTGCACACTCTCGCGTATTGGCCTTTCTTGCCGCATTTGGAGCAGGTCGCATCCTTTGCTGGGCATTGCTGTCTGGGATGCTTGGCCTGGCCGCAGAAGTAGCATTTCTGGCCTCTGGTCATTGCAGCTGTAGTTGGGCTGCTGGCGGCTTGTGGCCTTACCGGGTCCCAAGATGGCTGCTCCCGTGACATCCACGTGGCCATCCGGTCAGGGGGGTAGGCGTCCATGTTCTGGAGGGCCACATCTAACGAGTTAGCGAGGGCCACCGTCTTCTGCAGGTCGAGCCCCCTCTGTTCCAGCAGCCTCTGCCGAGTATAGTTGGACCTGATGCCGGCTACGTAGGCGTCTCGGATCAGGTCTTCCGTGCATTCCTTGGCCGTCACTGCTTTGCAATTACAGGCCCGGCCGAGGACTCCCAGTGCCAGTAAATATTCGGCGCCCGATTCCCCGGGGCGCTGTTTTCGGGTAGCCAGGAGGTGTCTGGCGTAGACCTCGTTAACAGGCCTCACATATTGTTCCTTTAGCGTCGCGATGGCGGCCGCGTAAGTTGTGGCGTCTCGGATGATCGAGTAGACTCGGTGGCTCACCCGTGAGTTCAAGACAAGCCGTTTCGCGTCATCTGTAGTGACGGTAGTGCTGGAGGCCTCCAGGAAGGCTTCGAAACGGCTCAGCCAGTGTTCAAAGTTATTGGCTGCATCTGCTGCTTGAGGATCCAGGTCTAAACGTTCCGGCTTCAAGATTTGCTCCATGTCGAAAATTTAGTCAATAAAATTGATGCACTATCAACAACACCAAAGACCACAAGTTGAACTTATATGAAGTAGGCATTTATTGACTAAGAACTGGAGCATGCCTCTGCTAGTGGATCCATCCTAAGAGCTTCCGGGGGAAGGGTGGTGAGTCACCTTTATACCCGGGCTTAGGGGTGGAGCCAGGGGCGGAGACATGCCCGGACCTGTACAGAGTTAACAGTGGTTTACCACACAGACATGTACAGAGTTAGCAGTGGTTTACCACAGAAACCTTAACCACATTTAAAAAGTACTTGGATATGCACTCGAAGTGCCAGAACCTACAGGGCTATGGACCAAGAGCTGGAAAGTGGGATTAGGCTGGATCACTCTTTGTCGGCCGACATGGACACGATGGGCCAAATGGCCTCCTACGGAGAAGGTCATAGACTTAGGTAGCAGTGGGGGAATTAAAAAACAGAGCGTGTCAGGAAGGGACAGAAGGTATGGAGTAAAAGGTAAAGTAGTAAAAGGGGAAAAAGCAGGAACTAAGTGTCACAAAACATATTTGAAAGTTCTTTATCTGAATGCACGTAGCATTCGTAACAAAATGGACGAGTTAACGGCACAAATAACTACATATGGGTATAATCTTGTGGCCATTACAGAAACATGGCTGCAGGGTGACCATGACCGGGAATTAAATATACCAGGTTATTTAACAATCAGGAAGGACAGGAAGGAAGGAAGGGGAGGTGGGGTGGCTATATTAATAAAGGAAGGAATCACTGTAATACAGAGAAATGATATTGGTCAAAGGATCAGGATAGTGAAACAGTTTGGGTGGAGATAAGGAATAATAAGGGGAAAAAAACACTAGTGGGCATAGTCTATAGGCCTCCAAACAGTTGCAACTCTGTTGGATGGAGTATTAATCAGGAAATAGTTGAGGCTTGTAATAAGGGAACAGCTATAATTATGGGGGATTTTAACTATCATATTAACTGGACAAATCAAATTGGGCAGGGCAGCCTTGAGGATGAGTTCATTGAGTGTATTAGGGATGGGTTTCTTGAGCAGTATGTAACTAAACCGACCAGGGGGCAAGCAACCTTAGATTTGGTCCTGTGTAATGAGACAGCATTAATTAATAATGTCCCAGTAAAGGATCCCCTTGGAATGAGTGACAATAACATGGTTGAATTCCATATTCAATTAGAGGGTGAGAAGGTTGGATCTCAGACAAGCGTGCTGAGCTTGAATAAAGGAGACTATGAAGGTATGAGAGCGGAATTGATTAGAGTGGACTGGGAAAATAGATTAATGGGTAAGACGGTACATGATCAGTGGTGTACATTCAATGAGTTATTTTATAACTTCCAAAAAATATATATTCCACTGAGGAAAAAAGGGTGTAAAAGAAAAGATAGCCATCCGTGGCTAAGTAAAGTAATTAAGGATAGTATCCGACTAAAAACAAGGGCATATAAGGTAGCCAAATCTAGTGGGAGGATAGAAGATTGGGAAGTCTTTAAAAGACAGCAAAATAACTAAAAGATTGATTAAGAAAGGGAAGATAGATTATGAAAGTAAATTAGCAAAAAATACAAAAACAGATAGCAAAAGTTTCTATAGTTATATAAAAAGAAAAAGGGTGGCTAAAGTAAATGTTGGTCCCTTAGAGGATGAGACCGGGAAATTAATGCTGGGAAACATGGAAATGACAAAAACGCTGAACAATTATTTTGTATCAGTCTTTATGGTAGAGGACACTAAGAATATCCCAACATTGGACAAACAGGGGGCTCTGGGGTGGAGGAGCTAAATACGATTAAAATCACTAAGGAAGTGGTACTTGGTAAAATAATGGGACTCAAGGCGAATAAATCCCCTGGACCTGATGGCTTGCATCCTAGGGTCTTGAGGGAAGTGGCGGTAGGGATTGTGGATGCATTGGTAATAATTTTCCAAAACTCCCTGGGCTCAGCAAAGGTCCCGGCAGATTGGAAAACTGCTAATGTAACATCCTTATTTAAAAAGGGTAGTAGACAGAAGGCTGGAAACTATAGACCGGTTAGCCTAACATCTGTGGTAGGTAAAATTTTAGAGTCCATTATTAAGGAGACAGTAACAGGACATTTGGATAAACATAATTTAATAGCCATGGTGTGGCGATGCCGGTGTTGGACTGGGGTGGACAAATGTAAGAAATCACACAACACCAGGTTACAGTCCAACAGCTTTATTTGAAATCACAAGCTTTCGGAGCACTGCTCCTTCGTCAGGTGAAGTCTTCACCTGACGAAGGAGCAGCGCTCCGAAAGCTTGTGATTTCAAATAAAGCTGTTGGACTATAACCTGGTGTTGTGTGATTTCTTACATAATTTAATAGGACAAAGTCAGCATGGTTTTATGAAGGGGAAGTCATGTTTGACAAATTTGCTTGAGTTCTTTGAGGAAGTAACATACAGGGTGGATAAAGGGGAACCAGTGGACGTATTGTATTTAGACTTCCAAAAGGCATTTGACAAGGTGCCACACAAAAGATTATTGCTCAAGATAAAAAATCACGGGATTGGGGGTAATATTCTGGCATGGGTGGAGGATTGGCTATCTAACAGAAAGCAGAGAGTTGGGATAAATGGTTCGTTCTCAGACTGGCAATCAGTAACTAGTGGTGTTCCGCAGGGGTCAGTGCTGGGTCCCCAACTCTTTACAATCTATATTAACGATTTGGAGGAGGGGACCGAGTGTAACATATCAAAGTTTGCAGATGATACAAAGATGGGAAGGAAAGTAGTAAGTGAGGAGGACATAAAAAACCTGCAAAGGGACATAGACAGGCTAAGTAAGTGGGCAGAGATTTGGCAGATTGAATACAATACTGGAAAGTGTGAGGTTATGCACTTTGGCAGGAAAAATCATAGAGCAAGTTATTATCTTAATGGCAAGAAACTGGAAAGTACTGCAGTACAAAGGGATCTGGGGGTCCTGGTGCACGAAACTCAAAAAGTTAGTATGCAGGTGCAGCAAGTGATCAAGAAGGCCAATGGAATGTTGGCTTTCATTGCTAGGGGGATAGAATATAAAAATAGGGAGGTATTGCTTCAGTTGTACAAGGTATTGGTGAGACCGCACCTGGAATACTGCATACAGTTTTGGTGTCCATACTTAAGAAAAGACATACTTGCTCTCGAGTCAGTACAAAGAAGGTTCACTCGGTTAATCCCGGGGATGAGGGGGTGGTCATATGAGGAGAGGTTGAGTAGATTGGGACTCTACTCATTGGAGTTCAGAAGAATGAGAGGCGATCTTATTGAAACATATAAGATTGTGAAGGGGCTTGATCGGGTGGATGCGGTGAGGATGTTCCCAATGATGGGTGAAACTAGAACTAGGGGGCATAATCTTAGAATAAGGGGCTGCTCTTTCAAAACTGAGATGAGGAGAAACTTCTTCACTCAGAGGGTAGTAGGTCTGTGGAATTTGCTGCCCCAGAAAGCTGTGGAAGCTGCATCATTAAATAAATTTAAAACAGAAATAGACAGTTGCTTAGAAGTAAAGGGAATTAAGGGTTACGGGGAGCGGGCAGGAAATTGGACATGAGTCTAGGTTCGGAACGGTCATGGCCCTGTGGGTAGTGGAGCGGGCCCAGGGGCCGTGTAGCCTGGTTTTGCTCCTACTTCTTGTGTTCTAATTATGTGATAGATTTCAGGAGATGGTTCTATTCCTGTTCCTGGCTGGGGTGGAGATCACCTTTTACAGAAGGTAAGTACTGTAGAAAATATAGGGACAGTGATCTCCTGGACGAGTTTCGATCGCCTAGATGGGTCGGAGAGGAATTTCCCAGATTTTTTCTCCCAAATTGGCCAATGGTTTTTTTAGCTGGTTTTTCGCCTCTCCCAGGCGATCACATGGGTTCGGGTGGGATGTAGAGTGATAGAAGATTTGAGGTTAGGATCAGATCAGCCATGATCTTATTGAATGGTGGAGTAGTCTCGAGGGGCCGATTGGCCTACTCCTGCTCCTATTTCTTATGTTCTTATGTTCTTCTATGCCGTAAATTTTTATGATTCTATGAATTGTGCTACGCCATCAGGAAAAAAAATCTAATTGCACTCTTGAGTTTTGCTTGGACTTGCATCCTGCAGCTTTAGAGTTAGTTTTAGTTGAGTAACCTGTGCATGTGAATGTTGTCTGTCATGAATCATGCATGTTCATCTTTTCTTCAAGCACGTTCAATTCGTGAGATACGCAGGCCCTGAATTTCCTCCGATTTTCGGCCTCTGCATCACCATAACATCATTGGAAGTGCGGCAGAATGTCCGTTTATCTATCTAGAGATTTGGGTAACCAAGGCTTCCGCTCCACTTCCAACACCGCAGGTCTGAGGAAACTCGGGGCCATCGAGTCTCGGGACCCAACATTAAGATGGATGATCTGAAAATCATCGGCAGTGTGCACTGATTTCCAATATGTGCTCCCAGTGGGCAAGGGGCCTCATGGGAGTGCAGACTTGTAAAATTTTCCCACATTGCACTGCCTGAAAGTGTGCTGGCAGCAGATTCAACAGTAACTTTCAAACGGGAATTGGATGTACATTTGAATAGGAAACATTTGCAGAGCTATGGGGAAAGAGCAGGGGGTGGGGGGGAGTGGGACTAATCGGAGAGCTCTTGCAGAGATCCAGCACAGGCATGACGGGCCGAATGGCCTCCTTCTGTGCTGTAAGATTCTATAACACTATGATTCTTCTTAACTCTGAGCCCTCCCTCAGGCACCTGTGTGCTTTTCTGAGGCAGATATAAAGGAAACTCTCGATATACCGGCACCTAAATAACCGGAAATCTCGGTTAACCGGCAAAATTCAGGAGTAGGTTCAGCTAAGTTTTACTTCATATTAGTGGCCGTTCCTCGATCTGTGGCTGTGCAATCGGGGTTCCTGCACATGTTGCTAAGCAACAGGGATGCTTGGTCTGTGGCCGGGATTCCTGTACATGTTGCTAAGCAACAGGGAAGCCTGGATTTGTTGCTGTGTACGGAGCTCTCGTACCTTTTAACTATACCTCTCTGTAATCCGGACTTTTTGATAAACCGGCACCACGCCGGTCCCGTCGGTGCCGGATAAAAAAGAGTTTCCTGTAATTCATTTTACAATGATGTTAGTTTCCCAGTCGGTGTCATCACAAGACCGTGCCCTCAAGGCATTCACTTGTCCCGCTGGATACAGTAACGGTTTCCCATTTTCTGCTGCAGGATCGAAGGCTGCTTCCCGTATTGTTCAGAGGACAAGCTGCTGGATGAAATAACGTACCGTTGTGTCCACCTGGATGACTGTAAGTTCTCCAAATGTTGTGTTGCCAAAGTGGCGTTTCTTTACTGACTGGGAATGTTCGGTGCCTGAACTCATATTACGTGTCCCGTGGCGCTGCAGAAAGGGTAGGTGAATATTGCCCCTGTAGAGTTGTCTGAACAGAGCTCGACCTTGATCATTGACTCGGGGTTTACTGACAGTGTTTCTGTAAATGTCTTCGCTCCTGATTGCCTGCTGTCCGTTTCAGACACCGCAAGCCTCCCGTCTTCATTTTACCTTCTGAGTGAAATAAATGGGTATTGCTGAGCTGTCCGCACTTGCTGTTTCTAAGCTCTGCCCCTTACAGTGCAATGATGGAAAAGCCTGCAAGCCTCTGAAGTAACTGAATCCTTTTTATATAGTTTCTTAAAAACAACAGATCATAGAATAGAGTCATAGAATAGTACAGCACAGAAGGAGGCCATTCGGCCCATTGATTCTGCGCCGGCTCTTTCGAAGAGCAATCCAGTTAGTCCCCCTCCCCCGCTCTTTCCCTTGCTGCAGCGAGATCAACAGACAAGTTTCGCGGCACAGTTAGCTCTCACTGTGGCACAGACAGTGATCAAAGTATTCTGAGCCTCTTGGGGTGCAGGTGGCACTTCTATCAGGTCCCCAAGTTCTGGGATGATACGGGACCGGCTGAGTCTTTGTCATGGGTTCCTTAGCAACCTGGTCCTGCAAAGAGGAAGGCTCCTGTGGGGATCTGATGGATTGCTCCTCCCTGCTGTTGCCAATAGAGAAAGCAGCCTCTGAGGCACACACAACAGCTTCCCCACTTGTACTGGGAACAAGGTCCTGGTTACCGGTAACCAGTAGATTGGACCTCATGGAATTAATTTGGGGTAGAAACTGGAATTGCTGCATTTCCACCCTATTCAGAAAGTATGCTGAGGTGCGCCCAGGTGGTTTCTCTATCTGCCCCTGGTGCACGCCACAGACAGTTTTGGCAGGGTCGGGGGGGGGGTGTTTAAAGAGAGTGTTCCTGGGTTTCCACAGGAATTTTTCCTGCATTGCCCTTGATCGGCCCAGCAGGACCTATGTTTACTAAGAGCAACCATTGTGGGCCAGAGAGATCAACTATCTGAATACAGTGTCCTCATTCCCTGAGAGATCAACTATCTGAATACAGTGTCCTCATTCTCTGAGACATCAACTATCTGAATACAGTGTCCTCATTCCCTGAGAGATCAACTATCTGAATACAGTGTCCTCATTCTCTGAGAGATCAACCATCTGAATAAAGTGTCTTCATTCCCTGAGAGATCAACTATCTGAATACAGTGTCCTCATTCTCTGAGACATCAACTATCTGAATACAGTGTCCGCATTCTCTGAGACATCAACTATCTGAATACAGTGTCCGCATTCTCTGAGAGATCAACTATCTGAATACAGTGTCCTCATTCCCTGAGGGATCAACTATCTGAATACAGTGTCCGCATTCTCTGAGAGATCAACTATCTGAATAAAGTGTCTTCATTCCCTGAGAGATCAACTATCTGAATACAGTGTCCTCATTCTCTGAGACATCAACTATCTGAATACAGTGTCCTCATTCTCTGAGAGATCAACTATCTGAATACAGAATAACAACAGAAAATGCTGGAAAAACTCAGCAGGTCAGGCAACATCCATGGACAGAAATTTGAGTTGACGTTTCGGGTCGACCCCTTCTTCAAAACTGGAAAGAAAAGATAGATCGGAGGCAGGGCTGCGATCGGACAAAAGAATAAAAGAAACAAAAGAAGTAAAAAAGAGACAACAAAAAGGTGTTAGAAGCTAGAAGAGATGGTAATAGGCTGAGATTGGGTGTAAAGTGTATTGGCAGGGCAAGGGATAGCTGCCAGGTGTGAGAGCGAAACAAAAGGAAAGGGGGGGGTGAAAGAAGTGGAAAAATTAACAGAAAAAATGAAATGGGGGCCGAGGTTATGATCTGAAATTGTTGAACTCGAAATTGAGTCCGGAAGCCTGCAGAGTGCCGAATCGGAAGATGAGGTGCTGTTCCTCGAATACAGTGTCCTCATTCCCTGAGAGATCAACTATCTGAATACAGTGTCCTCATTCCCTGAGAGATCAACTATCTGAATACAGTGTCCTCATTCCCTGAGAGATCAACTATCTGAATACAGTGTCCTCATTCTCTGAGAGATCAACTATCTGAATACAGTGTCCTCATTCTCTGAGACATCAACTATCTGAATACAGTGTCCTCATTCCCTGAGAGATCAACTATCTGAATACAGTGTCCTCATTCTCTGAGAGATCAACTATCTGAATACAGTGTCCTCATTCTCTGAGACATCAACTATCTGAATACAGTGTCCTCATTCCCTGAGAGATCAACTATCTGAATACAGTGTCCTCATTCCCTGAGAGATCAACTATCTGAATACAGTGTCCTCATTCCCTGAGAGATCAACTATCTGAATACAGTGTCCTCATTCCCTGAGAGATCAACTATCTGAATACAGTGTCCTCATTCTCTGAGAGATCAACTATCTGAATACAGTGTCCTCATTCTCTGAGACATCAACTATTTGAATACAGTGTCCTCATTCCCTGAGAGATCAACTATCTGAATACAGTGTCCTCATTCTCTGAGAGACCAACTATCTGAATACAGTGTCCTCATTCCCTAAGAGATCAACTATCTGAATACAGTGTCGTCATTCTCTGAGATCAACTATCTGAATACAGTGCCCTCATTCTCTGAGAGATCAACTATCTGAATACAGTGTCCTCATTCTCTGAGAGATCAACTATCTGAATACAGTGTCCTCATTCCCTGAGAGATCAACTATCTGAATACAGTGTCCTCATTCTCTGAGAGATAACTATCTGAATACAGTGTCCTCATTCCCTGAGAGATCAACTATCTGAATACAGTGTCCTCATTCTCTGAGGGATCAACTATCTGAATACAGTGTCCTCATTCCCTGAGGGATCAACTACCTGAATACAGTGTCCTCATTCCCTGTGGGATCAACTATCTGAATACAGTGTCCTCATTCTCTGAGGGATCAACTATCTGAATACAGTGTCTTCATTCCCTGAGGGATCAACTATCTGAATACAGTGTCCTCATTCTCTGAGGGATCAACTATCTGAATACAGTGTCTTCAGTCCCTGAGGGATCAACTACCTGAATACAGTGTCTTCATTCCCTGAGGGATCAACTATCTGAATACAGTGTCCTCACTCTCTGAGGGATCAACTATCTGAATACAGTGTCTTCATTCCCTGAGGGATGAACTATCTGAATACAGTGTCCTCATTCCCTGAGGGATCAACTATCTGAATACAGTGTCCTCATTCTCTGAGGGATCAACTATCTGAATACAGTGTCTTCATTCCCTGAGGGATCAACTACCTGAATACAGTGTCCTCATTCTCTGAGGGATCAACTATCTGAATACAGTGTCTTCATTCCCTGAGGGATCAACTATCTGAATACAGTGTCCTCATTCCCTGAGGGATCAACTATCTGAATACAGTGTCCTCATTCTCTGAGGGATCAACTATCTGAATACAGTGTCCTCATTCTCTGAGGGATCAACTATCGGAATACAGTGTCCTCATTCTCTGAGGGATCAACTATCTGAATACAGTGTCCTCATTCTCTGAGACATCAACTATCTGAATACAGTGTCCTCATTCTCTGAGAGATCAACTATCTGAATACAGTGTCCTCATTCCCTGAAAGAGCAACTATCTGAATACAGTGTCCTCATTCTCTGAGAGACCAACTATCTGAATACAGTGTCCTCATTCCCTGAGAGATCAACTATCTGAATACAGTGTCCTCATTCCCTAAGAGATCAACTATCTGAATACAGTGTCGTCATTCTCTGAGATCAACTATCTGAATACAGTGTCCACATTCCCTGAGAGATCAACTACCTGAATACAGTGCCCTCATTCTCTGAGAGATCAACTATCTGAATACAGTGTCCTCATTCCCTGAGGGATCAACCATCTGAATACAGTGTCCTCATTCTCTGAGAGATCAACTATCTGAATACAGTGTCCTCATTCTCTGAGAGATCAACTATCTGAATACAGTGTCCTCATTCCCTGAGAGATCAACTATCTGAATACAGTGTCCTCATTCTCTGAGAGATCAACTATCTGAATACAGTGTCCTCATCCCTGAGAGATCAACTATCTGAATACAGTGTCCTCATTCTCTGAGGGATCAACTATCTGAATACAGTGTCCTCATTCCCTGAGGGATCAACTATCTGAATACAGTGTCCTCATTCCCTGTGGGATCAACTATCTGAATACAGTGTCCTCACTCTCTGAGGGATCAACTATCTGAATACAGTGTCTTCATTCCCTGAGGGATCAACTATCTGAATACAGTGTCCTCATTCCCTGAGGGATCAACTATCTGAATACAGTGTCTTCATTCTCTGAGGGATCAACTATCTGAATACAGTGTCTTAATTCCCTGAGGGATCAACTATCTGAATACAGTGTCCTCATTCTCTGAGAGATCAACTATCTGAATACAGTGTCTTCATTCCCTGAGGGATCAACTATCTGAATACAGTGTCCGCATTCTCTGAGAGATCAACTATCTGAATAAAGTGTCTTCATTCCCTGAGAGATCAACTATCTGGATACAGTGTCCTCATTCTCTGAGACATCAACTATCTGAATACAGTGTCCTCATTCTCTGAGAGATCAACTATCTGAATACAGAATAACAACAGAAAATGCTGGAAAAACTCAGCAGGTCAGGCAACATCCATGGACAGAAATTTGAGTTGACGTTTCGGGTCGACCCCTTCTTCAAAACTGGAAAGAAAAGATAGATCGGAGGCAGGGCTGCGATCGGACAAAAGAATAAAAGAAACAAAAGAAGTAAAAAAGAGACAACAAAAAGGTGTTAGAAGCTAGAAGAGATGGTAATAGGCTGAGATTGGGTGTAAAGTGTATTGGCAGGGCAAGGGATAGCTGCCAGGTGTGAGAGCGAAACAAAAGGAAAGGGGGGGGTGAAAGAAGTGGAAAAATTAACAGAAAAAATGAAATGGGGGCCGAGGTTATGATCTGAAATTGTTGAACTCGAAATTGAGTCCGGAAGCCTGCAGAGTGCCGAATCGGAAGATGAGGTGCTGTTCCTCGAATACAGTGTCCTCATTCCCTGAGAGATCAACTATCTGAATACAGTGTCCTCATTCCCTGAGAGATCAACTATCTGAATACAGTGTCCTCATTCCCTGAGAGATCAACTATCTGAATACAGTGTCCTCATTCTCTGAGAGATCAACTATCTGAATACAGTGTCCTCATTCTCTGAGACATCAACTATCTGAATACAGTGTCCTCATTCCCTGAGAGATCAACTATCTGAATACAGTGTCCTCATTCTCTGAGAGATCAACTATCTGAATACAGTGTCCTCATTCTCTGAGACATCAACTATCTGAATACAGTGTCCTCATTCCCTGAGAGATCAACTATCTGAATACAGTGTCCTCATTCCCTGAGAGATCAACTATCTGAATACAGTGTCCTCATTCCCTGAGAGATCAACTATCTGAATACAGTGTCCTCATTCCCTGAGAGATCAACTATCTGAATACAGTGTCCTCATTCTCTGAGAGATCAACTATCTGAATACAGTGTCCTCATTCTCTGAGACATCAACTATTTGAATACAGTGTCCTCATTCCCTGAGAGATCAACTATCTGAATACAGTGTCCTCATTCTCTGAGAGACCAACTATCTGAATACAGTGTCCTCATTCCCTAAGAGATCAACTATCTGAATACAGTGTCCTCATTCCCTAAGAGATCAACTATCTGAATACAGTGTCGTCATTCTCTGAGATCAACTATCTGAATACAGTGCCCTCATTCTCTGAGAGATCAACTATCTGAATACAGTGTCCTCATTCTCTGAGAGATCAACTATCTGAATACAGTGTCCTCATTCCCTGAGAGATCAACTATCTGAATACAGTGTCCTCATTCTCTGAGGGATCAACTATCTGAATACAGTGTCCTCATTCCCTGAGGGATCAACTACCTGAATACAGTGTCCTCATTCCCTGTGGGATCAACTATCTGAATACAGTGTCCTCATTCTCTGAGGGATCAACTATCTGAATACAGTGTCTTCATTCCCTGAGGGATCAACTATCTGAATACAGTGTCCTCATTCCCTGAGGGATCAACTATCTGAATACAGTGTCCTCATTCTCTGAGGGATCAACTATCTGAATACAGTGTCTTCATTCCCTGAGGGATCAACTACCTGAATACAGTGTCCTCATTCTCTGAGGGATCAACTATCTGAATACAGTGTCTTCATTCCCTGAGGGATCAACTATCTGAATACAGTGTCCTCATTCCCTGAGGGATCAACTATCTGAATACAGTGTCCTCATTCTCTGAGGGATCAACTATCTGAATACAGTGTCCTCATTCTCTGAGGGATCAACTATCGGAATACAGTGTCCTCATTCTCTGAGGGATCAACTATCTGAATACAGTGTCCTCATTCTCTGAGACATCAACTATCTGAATACATTGTCCTCATTCCCTGAAAGAGCAACTATCTGAATACAGTGTCCTCATTCTCTGAGAGACCAACTATCTGAATACAGTGTCCTCATTCCCTGAGAGATCAACTATCTGAATACAGTGTCCTCATTCCCTAAGAGATCAACTATCTGAATACAGTGTCGTCATTCTCTGAGATCAACTATCTGAATACAGTGTCCACATTCCCTGAGAGATCAACTACCTGAATACAGTGCCCTCATTCTCTGAGAGATCAACTATCTGAATACAGTGTCCTCATTCCCTGAGGGATCAACCATCTGAATACAGTGTCCTCATTCTCTGAGAGATCAACTATCTGAATACAGTGTCCTCATTCTCTGAGAGATCAACTATCTGAATACAGTGTCCTCATTCCCTGAGAGATCAACTATCTGAATACAGTGTCCTCATTCTCTGAGAGATCAACTATCTGAATACAGTGTCCTCATCCCTGAGAGATCAACTATCTGAATACAGTGTCCTCATTCTCTGAGGGATCAACTATCTGAATACAGTGTCCTCATTCCCTGAGGGATCAACTATCTGAATACAGTGTCCTCATTCCCTGTGGGATCAACTATCTGAATACAGTGTCCTCACTCTCTGAGGGATCAACTATCTGAATACAGTGTCTTCATTCCCTGAGGGATCAACTATCTGAATACAGTGTCCTCATTCCCTGAGGGATCAACTATCTGAATACAGTGTCCTCATTCTCTGAGGGATCAACTATCTGAATACAGTGTCTTCATTCCCTGAGGGATCAACTATCTGAATACAGTGTCCTCATTCTCTGAGGGATCAACTATCTGAATACAGTGTCTTCTTTCCCTGAGGGATCAACTATCTGAATACAGTGTCCTCATTCCCTGAGAGATCAACTATCTGAATACAGTGTCCTCATTCTCTGAGGGATCAACTATCTGAATACAGTGTCCTCATTCTCTGAGGGATCAACTATCGGAATACAGTGTCCTCATTCTCTGAGGGATCAACTACCTGAATACAGTGTCCTCATTCTCTGAGGGATCAACTATCTGAATACAGTGTCCTCATTCTCTGAGAGACCAACTATCTGAATACAGAGTCCTCATTCTCTGAGAGATCAACTATCTAAATACAGTGTCCTCATTCTCTGAGAGATCAACGATCTGAATACAGTGTAGTCATTCTCTGAGAGACCAACTATCTGAATACAGTGTCCTCATTCTCTGAGAGATCAACTATCTGAATACAGTGTCCTCATTCTCTGAGAGATCAACTATCTGAATACAGTGTCCTCATTCTCTGAGAGATCAACTATCTGAATACAGTGTCCTCATTCTCTGAGGGATCAACTATCTGAATACAGTGTCCTCATTCTCTGAGTGATCAATTATCTGAATACAGTTTCCTCATTCCCTGAGAGATCAACTATCTGAATACAGTGTCCTCATTCTCTGAGAGATCAACTATCTGAATACAGTGTCCTCATTCCCTGAGGGATCAACTATCTGAATACAGTGTCCTCATTCTCTGAGAGATCAACTATCTGAATACAGTGTCCTCATTCTCTGAGGGATCAACTATCTGAATACAGTGTCCTCATTCCCTGAGGGATCAACTATCTGAATACAGTGTCCTCATTCCCTGAGAGATCAACTATCTGAATACAGTGTCCTCATTCTCTGAGAGACCAAATATCTGAATACAGTGTCCTCATTCTCTGAGAGATCAACTATCTGAATACAGTGTCCTCATTCCCTGAGAGATCAACTATCTGAATACAGTGTCCTCATTCTCTGAGAGATCAACTATCTGAATACAGTGTCCTCATTCTCTGAGACATCAACTATCTGAATACAGTGTCCTCATTCCCTGAGAGATCAACTATCTGAATACAGTGTCCTCATTCTCTGAGAGATCAACTATCTGAATACAGTGTCCTCATTCCCTGAGAGATCAACTATCTGAATACAGTGTCCTCATTCCCTGAGAGATCAACTATCTGAATACAGTGTCCTCATTCCCTGAGAGATCAACTATCTGAATACAGTGTCCTCATTCCCTGAGAGATCAACTATCTGAATACAGTGTCCTCATTCCCTAAGAGATCAACTATCTGAATACAGTGTCCTCATTCCCTGAGAGATCAACTATCTGAATACAGTGTCCTCATTCTCTGAGACATCAACTATCTGATTACAGTGTCCTCATTCCCTGAGAGATCAACTATCTGAATACAGTGTCCTCATTCCCTGAGAGATCAACTATCTGAATACAGTGTCCTCATTCCCTGAGAGATCAACTATCTGAATACAGTGTCCTCATTCCCTGAGAGATCAACTATCTGAATACAGTGTCCTCATTCCCTGAGAGATCAACTATCTGAATACAGTGTCCTCATTCTCTGAGAGATCAACTATCTGAATACAGTGTCCTCATTCTCTGAGACATCAACTATTTGAATACAGTGTCCTCATTCCCTGAGAGATCAACTATCTGAATACAGTGTCCTCATTCTCTGAGAGACCAACTATCTGAATACAGTGTCCTCATTCCCTAAGAGATCAACTATCTGAATACAGTGTCCTCATTCCCTAAGAGATCAACTATCTGAATACAGTGTCGTCATTCTCTGAGATCAACTATCTGAATACAGTGTCCTCATTCTCTGAGAGATCAACTATCTGAATACAGTGTCCTCATTCCCTGAGAGATCAACTATCTGAATACAGTGTCCTCATTCTCTGAGGGATCAACTATCTGAATACAGTGTCCTCATTCCCTGAGGGATCAACTACCTGAATACAGTGTCCTCATTCCCTGTGGGATCAACTATCTGAATACAGTGTCCTCATTCTCTGAGGGATCAACTATCTGAATACAGTGTCTTCATTCCCTGAGGGATCAACTATCTGAATACAGTGTCCTCATTCCCTGAGGGATCAACTATCTGAATACAGTGTCCTCATTCTCTGAGGGATCAACTATCTGAATACAGTGTCTTCATTCCCTGAGGGATCAACTATCTGAATACAGTGTCCTCATTCTCTGAGGGATCAACTATCTGAATACAGTGTCTTCATTCCCTGAGGGATCAACTATCTGAATACAGTGTCCTCATTCCCTGAGGGATCAACTATCTGAATACAGTGTCCTCATTCTCTGAGGGATCAACTATCTGAATACAGTGTCCTCATTCTCTGAGGGATCAACTATCAGAATACAGTGTCCTCATTCTCTGAGGGATCAACTATCTGAATACAGTGTCCTCATTCTCTGAGACATCAACTATCTGAATACAGTGTCCTCATTCCCTGAAAGAGCAACTATCTGAATACAGTGTCCTCATTCCCTGAAAGACCAACTATCTGAATACAGTGTCCTCATTCCCTGAGAGATCAACTATCTGAATACCGTGTCCTCATTCCCTAAGAGATCAACTATCTGAATACAGTGTCGTCATTCTCTGAGATCAACTATCTGAATACAGTGTCCTCATTCCCTGAGAGATCAACTACCTGAATACAGTGCCCTCATTCTCTGAGAGATCAACTATCTGAATACAGTGTCCTCATTCCCTGAGGGATCAACCATCTGAATACAGTGTCCTCATTCTCTGAGAGATCAACTATCTGAATACAGTGTCCTCATTCTCTGAGAGATCAACTATCTGAATACAGTGTCCTCATTCCCTGAGAGATCAACTATCTGAATACAGTGTCCTCATTCTCTGAGAGATCAACTATCTGAATACAGTGTCCTCATCCCTGAGAGATCAACTATCTGAATACAGTGTCCTCATTCTCTGAGGGATCAACTATCTGAATACAGTGTCCTCATTCCCTGAGGGATCAACTATCTGAATACAGTGTCCTCATTCCCTGTGGGATCAACTATCTGAATACAGTGTCCTCACTCTCTGAGGGATCAACTATCTGAATACAGTGTCTTCATTCCCTGAGGGATCAACTATCTGAATACAGTGTCCTCATTCCCTGAGGGATCAACTATCTGAATACAGTGTCCTCATTCTCTGAGGGATCAACTATCTGAATACAGTGTCTTCATTCCCTGAGGGATCAACTATCTGAATACAGTGTCCTCATTCTCTGAGGGATCAACTATCTGAATACAGTGTCTTCATTCCCTGAGGGATCAACTATCTGAATACAGTGTCCTCATTCCCTGAGGGATCAACTATCTGAATACAGTGTCCTCATTCCCTGAGAGATCAACTATCTGAATACAGTGTCCTCATTCTCTGAGGGATCAACTATCTGAATACAGTGTCCTCATTCTCTGAGGGATCAACTATCGGAATACAGTGTCCTCATTCTCTGAGGGATCAACTACCTGAATACAGTGTCCTCATTCTCTGAGGGATCAACTATCTGAATACAGTGTCCTCATTCTCTGAGAGACCAACTATCTGAATACAGTGTCCTCATTCTCTGAGGATCAACTATCTGAATACAGTGTCCTCATTCTCTGAGAGATCAACTATCTGAATACAGTGTCCTCATTCTCTGAGAGATCAACTATCTGAATACAGTGTCCTCATTCTCTGAGAGACCAACTATCTGAATACAGTGTCCTCATTCTCTGAGAGATCAACTATCTGAATACAGTGTCCTCATTCTCTGAGAGATCAACTATCTGAATACAGTGTCCTCATTCTCTGAGAGATCAACTATCTGAATACAGTGTCCTCATTCTCTGAGGGATCAACTATCTGAATACAGTGTCCTCATTCTCTGAGTGATCAACTATCTGAATACAGTTTCCTCATTCCCTGAGAGATCAACTATCTGAATACAGTGTCCTCATTCTCTGAGAGATCAACTATCTGAATACAGTGTCCTCATTCCCTGAGGGATCAACTATCTGAATACAGTGTCCTCATTCTCTGAGAGATCAACTATCTGAATACAGTGTCCTCATTCTCTGAGGGATCAACTATCTGAATACAGTGTCCTCATTCCCTGAGGGATCAACTATCTGAATACAGTGTCCTCATTCCCTGAGAGAGCAACTATCTGAATACAGTGTCCTCATTCTCTGAGAGACCAACTATCTGAATACAGTGTCCTCATTCCCTGAGAGATCAACTATCTGAATACCGTGTCCTCATTCCCTAAGAGATCAACTATCTGAATACAGTGTCCTCATTCTCTGAGAGATCAACTATCTGAATACAGTGTCCTCATTCTCTGAGATCAACTATCTGAATACAGTGTCCTCATTCCCTGAGAGATCAACTATCTGAATACAGTGTCCTCATTCTCTGAGAGACCAACTATCTGAATACAGTGTCCTCATTCCCTGAGAGATCAACTATCTGAATACAGTGTCCTCATTCCCTGAGAGATCAACTATCTGAATACAGTGTCCTCATTCCCTAAGAGATCAACGATCTGAATACAGTGTCCTCATTCCCTGAGAGATCAACTATCTGAATACAGTGTCCTCATTCTCTGAGACATCAACTATCTGAATACAGTGTCCTCATTCCCTGAGAGATCAACTATCTGAATACAGTGTCCTCATTCCCTGAGAGATCAACTATCTGAATACAGTGTCCTCATTCCCTGAGAGATCAACTATCTGAATACAGTGTCCTCATTCCCTGAGAGATAAACTATCTGAATACAGTGTCCTCATTCCCTGAGAGATCAACTATCTGAATACAGTGTCCTCATTCTCTGAGAGATCAACTATCTGAATACAGTGTCCTCATTCTCTGAGACATCAACTATTTGAATACAGTGTCCTCATTCCCTGAGAGATCAACTATCTGAATACAGTGTCCTCATTCTCTGAGAGACCAACTATCTGAATACAGTGTCCTCATTCCCTAAGAGATCAACTATCTGAATACAGTGTCCTCATTCCCTAAGAGATCAACTATCTGAATACAGTGTCGTCATTCTCTGAGATCAACTATCTGAATACAGTGTCCTCATTCTCTGAGAGATCAACTATCTGAATACAGTGTCCTCATTCCCTGAGAGATCAACTATCTGAATACAGTGTCCTCATTCCCTGAGGGATCAACTACCTGAATACAGTGTCCTCATTCCCTGTGGGATCAACTATCTGAATACAGTGTCCTCATTCTCTGAGGGATCAACTATCTGAATACAGTGTCTTCATTCCCTGAGGGATCAACTATCTGAATACAGTGTCCTCATTCCCTGAGGGATCAACTATCTGAATACAGTGTCCTCATTCTCTGAGGGATCAACTATCTGAATACAGTGTCTTCATTCCCTGAGGGATCAACTATCTGAATACAGTGTCCTCATTCTCTGAGGGATCAACTATCTGAATACAGTGTCTTCATTCCCTGAGGGATCAACTATCTGAATACAGTGTCCTCATTCCCTGAGGGATCAACTATCTGAATACAGTGTCCTCATTCTCTGAGGGATCAACTATCTGAATACAGTGTCCTCATTCTCTGAGGGATCAACTATCGGAATACAGTGTCCTCATTCTCTGAGGGATCAACTATCTGAATACAGTGTCCTCATTCTCTGAGACATCAACTATCTGAATACAGTGTCCTCATTCCCTGAAAGAGCAACTATCTGAATACAGTGTCCTCATTCCCTGAAAGACCAACTATCTGAATACAGTGTCCTCATTCCCTGAGAGATCAACTATCTGAATACCGTGTCCTCATTCCCTAAGAGATCAACTATCTGAATACAGTGTCGTCATTCTCTGAGATCAACTATCTGAATACAGTGTCCTCATTCCCTGAGAGATCAACTACCTGAATACAGTGCCCTCATTCTCTGAGAGATCAACTATCTGAATACAGTGTCCTCATTCCCTGAGGGATCAACCATCTGAATACAGTGTCCTCATTCTCTGAGAGATCAACTATCTGAATACAGTGTCCTCATTCTCTGAGAGATCAACTATCTGAATACAGTGTCCTCATTCCCTGAGAGATCAACTATCTGAATACAGTGTCCTCATTCTCTGAGAGATCAACTATCTGAATACAGTGTCCTCATCCCTGAGAGATCAACTATCTGAATACAGTGTCCTCATTCTCTGAGGGATCAACTATCTGAATACAGTGTCCTCATTCCCTGAGGGATCAACTATCTGAATACAGTGTCCTCATTCCCTGTGGGATCAACTATCTGAATACAGTGTCCTCACTCTCTGAGGGATCAACTATCTGAATACAGTGTCTTCATTCCCTGAGGGATCAACTATCTGAATACAGTGTCCTCATTCCCTGAGGGATCAACTATCTGAATACAGTGTCCTCATTCTCTGAGGGATCAACTATCTGAATACAGTGTCTTCATTCCCTGAGGGATCAACTATCTGAATACAGTGTCCTCATTCTCTGAGGGATCAACTATCTGAATACAGTGTCTTCATTCCCTGAGGGATCAACTATCTGAATACAGTGTCCTCATTCCCTGAGGGATCAACTATCTGAATACAGTGTCCTCATTCCCTGAGAGATCAACTATCTGAATACAGTGTCCTCATTCTCTGAGGGATCAACTATCTGAATACAGTGTCCTCATTCTCTGAGGGATCAACTATCGGAATACAGTGTCCTCATTCTCTGAGGGATCAACTACCTGAATACAGTGTCCTCATTCTCTGAGGGATCAACTATCTGAATACAGTGTCCTCATTCTCTGAGAGACCAACTATCTGAATACAGTGTCCTCATTCTCTGAGAGATCAACTATCTGAATACAGTGTCCTCATTCTCTGAGAGATCAACTATCTGAATACAGTGTCCTCATTCTCTGAGAGACCAACTATCTGAATACAGTGTCCTCATTCTCTGAGAGATCAACTATCTGAATACAGTGTCCTCATTCTCTGAGAGATCAACTATCTGAATACAGTGTCCTCATTCTCTGAGAGATCAACTATCTGAATACAGTGTCCTCATTCTCTGAGGGATCAACTATCTGAATACAGTGTCCTCATTCTCTGAGTGATCAACTATCTGAATACAGTTTCCTCATTCCCTGAGAGATCAACTATCTGAATACAGTGTCCTCATTCTCTGAGAGATCAACTATCTGAATACAGTGTCCTCATTCCCTGAGGGATCAACTATCTGAATACAGTGTCCTCATTCTCTGAGAGATCAACTATCTGAATACAGTGTCCTCATTCTCTGAGGGATCAACTATCTGAATACAGTGTCCTCATTCCCTGAGGGATCAACTATCTGAATACAGTGTCCTCATTCCCTGAGAGAGCAACTATCTGAATACAGTGTCCTCATTCTCTGAGAGACCAACTATCTGAATACAGTGTCCTCATTCCCTGAGAGATCAACTATCTGAATACCGTGTCCTCATTCCCTAAGAGATCAACTATCTGAATACAGTGTCCTCATTCTCTGAGAGATCAACTATCTGAATACAGTGTCCTCATTCTCTGAGATCAACTATCTGAATACAGTGTCCTCATTCCCGGAGAGATCAACTACCTGAATACAGTGCCCTCATTCTCTGAGAGATCAACTATCTGAATACAGTGTCCTCATTCTCTGAGGGATCAACTATCTGAATACAGTGTCCTCATTCCCTGAGGGATCAACTATCTGAATACAGTGTCCTCATTCCCTGAGAGATCAACTATCTGAATACAGTGTCCTCATTCTCTGAGAGACCAAATATCTGAATACAGTGTCCTCATTCTCTGAGAGATCAACTATCTGAATACAGTGTCCTCATTCCCTGAGGGATCAACTATCTGAATACAGTGTCCTCATTCTCTGAGAGATCAACTATCTGAATACAGTGTCCTCATTCTCTGAGAGATCAACTATCTGAATACAGTGTCCTCATTCGCTGAGAGTTCAACTATCTGAATACAGTGTCCTCATTCCCTGAGGGATCAACTATCTGAATACAGTGTCCTCATTCGCTGAGAGTTCAACTATCTGAATACAGTGTCCTCATTCCCTGAGAGATCAACTATCTGAATACAGTGTCCTCATTCCCTGAGAGATCAACTATCTGAATACAGTGTCCTCATTCTCTGAGAGACCAACTATCTGAATACAGTGTCCTCATTCCCTGAGAGATCAACTATCTGAATACAGTGTCCTCATTCTCTGAGACATCAACTATCTGAATACAGTGTCCTCATTCTCTGAGACATCAACTATCTGAATACAGTGTCCTCATTCCCTGAGAGATCAACTATCTGAATACAGTGTCCTCATTCTCTGAGAGATCAACTATCTGAATACAGTGTCCTCATTCCCTGAGAGATCAACTATCTGAATACAGTGTCCTCATTCCCTGAGAGATCAACTATCTGAATACAGTGTCCTCATTCCCTGAGACATCAACTATCTGAATACAGTGTCCTCATTCTCTGAGAGATCAACTACCTGAATACAGTGCCCTCATTCTCTGAGAGATCAACTATCTGAATACAGTGTCCTCATTCCCTGAGGGATCAACTATCTGAATACAGTGTCCTCATTCTCTGAGAGATCAACTATCTGAATACAGTGTCCTCATTCCCTGAGAGATCAACTATCTGAATACAGTGTCCTCATTCTCTGAGAGACCAACTATCTGAATACAGTGTCCTCATTCCCTGAGAGATCAACTATCTGAATACAGTGTCCTCACTCCCTGAGGGATCAACTATCTGAATACAGTGTCCTCATTCTCTGAGAGACCAACTATCTGAATACAGTGTCCTCATTCCCTGTGAGATCAACTACCTGAATACAGTGTCCTCATTCCCTAAGAGATCAACTATCTGAATACAGTGTCCTCATTCTCTGAGACATCAACTATCTGAATACAGTGTCCTCATTCTCTGAGAGATCAACTATCTGAATACAGAATAACAACAGAAAATGCTGGAAAAACTCAGCAGGTCAGGCAACATCCATGGACAGAAATTTGAGTTGACGTTTCGGGTCGACCCCTTCTTCAAAACTGGAAAGAAAAGATAGATCGGAGGCAGGGCTGCGATCGGACAAAAGAATAAAAGAAACAAAAGAAGTAAAAAAGAGACAACAAAAAGGTGTTAGAAGCTAGAAGAGATGGTAATAGGCTGAGATTGGGTGTAAAGCGTATTGGCAGGGCAAGGGATAGCTGCCAGGTGTGAGAGCGAAACAAAAGGAAAGGGGGGGGTGAAAGAAGTGGAAAAATTAACAGAAAAAATGAAATGGGGGCCGAGGTTATCATCTGAAATTGTTGAACTCGAAATTGAGTCCGGAAGCCTGCAGAGTGCCTAATCGGAAGATGAGGTGCTGTTCCTCGAATACAGTGTCCTCATTCCCTGAGAGATCAACTATCTGAATACAGTGTCCTCATTCCCTGAGGGATCAACTATCTGAATACAGTGTCCTCATTCCTGGAGAGATCAACTATCTGAATACAGTGTCCTCATTCCCTGAGAGATCAACTATCTGAATACAGTGTCCTCATTCTCTGAGGGATCAACTATCTGAATACAGTGTCCTCATTCCCTGAGAGATCAACTATCTGAATACAGTGTCCTCATTCTCTGAGAGATCAACTATCTGAATACAGTGTCCTCATTCTCTGAGACATCAACTATCTGAATACAGTGTCCTCATTCCCTGAGAGATCAACTATCTGAATACAGTGTCCTCATTCCCTGAGAGATCAACTATCTGAATACAGTGTCCTCATTCCCTGAGAGATCAACTATCTGAATACAGTGTCCTCATTCTCTGAGGGATCAACTATCTGAATACAGTGTCCTCATTCCCTGAGGGATCAACTATCTGAATACAGTGTCCTCATTCCCTGAGAGATCAACTATCTGAATACAGTGTCCTCATTCCCTGAGACATCAACTATCTGAATACAGTGTCCTCATTCTCTGAGAGATCAACTACCTGAATACAGTGCCCTCATTCTCTGAGAGATCAACTATCTGAATACAGTGTCCTCATTCCCTGAGGGATCAACTATCTGAATACAGTGTCCTCATTCTCTGAGAGATCAACTATCTGAATACAGTGTCCTCATTCCCTGAGAGATCAACTATCTGAATACAGTGTCCTCATTCTCTGAGAGACCAACTATCTGAATACAGTGTCCTCATTCCCTGAGAGATCAACTATCTGAATACAGTGTCCTCACTCCCTGAGGGATCAACTATCTGAATACAGTGTCCTCATTCTCTGAGAGACCAACTATCTGAATACAGTGTCCTCATTCCCTGTGAGATCAACTACCTGAATACAGTGTCCTCATTCCCTAAGAGATCAACTATCTGAATACAGTGTCCTCATTCTCTGAGACATCAACTATCTGAATACAGTGTCCTCATTCTCTGAGAGATCAACTATCTGAATACAGAATAACAACAGAAAATGCTGGAAAAACTCAGCAGGTCAGGCAACATCCATGGACAGAAATTTGAGTTGACGTTTCGGGTCGACCCCTTCTTCAAAACTGGAAAGAAAAGATAGATCGGAGGCAGGGCTGCGATCGGACAAAAGAATAAAAGAAACAAAAGAAGTAAAAAAGAGACAACAAAAAGATGTTAGAAGCTAGAAGAGATGGTAATAGGCTGAGATTGGGTGTAAAGCGTATTGGCAGGGCAAGGGATAGCTGCCAGGTGTGAGAGCGAAACAAAAGGAAAGGGGGGGGTGAAAGAAGTGGAAAAATTAACAGAAAAAATGAAATGGGGGCCGAGGTTATCATCTGAAATTGTTGAACTCGAAATTGAGTCCGGAAGCCTGCAGAGTGCCTAATCGGAAGATGAGGTGCTGTTCCTCGAATACAGTGTCCTCATTCCCTGAGAGATCAACTATCTGAATACAGTGTCCTCATTCCCTGAGGGATCAACTATCTGAATACAGTGTCCTCATTCCTGGAGAGATCAACTATCTGAATACAGTGTCCTCATTCCCTGAGAGATCAACTATCTGAATACAGTGTCCTCATTCTCTGAGGGATCAACTATCTGAATACAGTGTCCTCATTCCCTGAGAGATCAACTATCTGAATACAGTGTCCTCATTCTCTGAGAGATCAACTATCTGAATACAGTGTCCTCATTCTCTGAGACATCAACTATCTGAATACAGTGTCCTCATTCCCTGAGAGATCAACTATCTGAATACAGTGTCCTCATTCCCTGAGAGATCAACTATCTGAATACAGTGTCCTCATTCCCTGAGAGATCAACTATCTGAATACAGTGTCCTCATTCTCTGAGTGATCAACTATCTGAATACAGTGTCCTCATTCTCTGAGACATCAACTATCTGAATACAGTGTCCTCATTCTCTGAGGGATCAACTATCTGAATACAGTGTCCTCATTCTCTGAGAGATCAACTATCTGAATACAGTGTCCTCATTCCCTGAGAGATCAACTATCTGAATACAGTGTCCTCATTCTCTGAGAGACCAACTATCTGAATACAGTGTCCTCATTCCCTGAGAGATCAACTATCTGAATACAGTGTCCTCATTCCCTGAGAGATCAACTACCTGAATACAGTGCCCTCATTCTCTGAGAGATCAACTATCTGAATACAGTGTCCTCATTCCCTGAGGGATCAACTATCTGAATACAGTGTCCTCATTCTCTGAGAGATCAACTATCTGAATACAGTGTCCTCATTCCCTGAGAGATCAACTATCTGAATACAGTGTCCTCATTCTCTGAGAGACCAACTATCTGAATACAGTGTCCTCATTCCCTGAGAGATCAACTATCTGAATACAGTGTCCTCATTCCCTGAGAGATCAACTATCTGAATACAGTGTCCTCATTCCCTAAGAGATCAACTATCTGAATACAGTGTCCTCATTCTCTGAGGAATCAACTATCTGAATACAGTGTCCTCATTCCCTGAGATCAACTATCTGAATACAGTGTCCTCATTCCCTGTGGGATCAACTATCTGAATACAGTGTCCTCATTCTCTGAGGGATCAACTATCTGAATACAGTGTCTTCATTCCCTGAGGGATCAACTATCTGAATACAGTGTCCTCATTCTCTGAGGGATCAACTATCTGAATACAGTGTCCTCATTCTCTGAGGGATCAACTATCTGAATACAGTGTCCTCATTCTCTGAGGGATCAACTATCTGAATACAGTGTCCTCATTCTCTGAGGGATCAACTATCTGAATACAGTGTCCTCATTCTCTGAGAGACCAACTATCTGAATACAGTGTCCTCATTCTCTGAGAGACCAACTATCTGAATGCAGTGTCCTCATTCTCTGAATGATCAACTATCTGAATACAGTTTCCTCATTCCCTGAGAGATCAACTACCTGAATACAGTGCCCTCATTCCCTGAGGGATCAACTATCTGAATACAGTGTCCTCATTCCCTGTGGGATCAACTATCTGAATACAGTGTCCTCATTCCCTGAGGGATCAACTATCTGAATACAGTGTCCTCATTCTCTGAGGGATCAACTATCTGAATACAGTGTCCTCATTCTCTGAGGGATCAACTATCTGAATACAGTGTCCTCATTCTCTGAGGGATCAACTATCTGAATACAGTGTCCTCATTCTCTGAGAGACCAACTATCTGAATACAGTGTCCTCATTCCCTGAGAGATCAACTATCTGAATACAGTGTCCTCATTCCCTGAGAGATCAACTATCTGAATACAGTGTCCTCATTCTCTGAGAGACCAACTATCTGAATACAGTGTCCTCATTCTCTGAGAGACCAACTATCTGAATACAGTGTCCTCATTCTCTGAGAGACCAACTATCTGAATACAGTGTCCTCATTTCCTGAGAGATCAACTATCTGAATACAGTGTCCTCATTCCCTGAGAGATCAACTATCTGAATACAATGTCCTCATTCCCTGAGAGATAAACTATCTGAATACAGTGTCCTCATTCTCTGAGGGATCAACTATCTGAATACAGTGTCCTCATTCCCTGAGAGATCAACTATCTGAATACAGTGTCCTCATTCTCTGAGAGATCAACTATCTGAATACAGTGTCCTCATTCTCTGAGACATCAACTATCTGAATACAGTGTCCTCATTCCCTGAGAGATCAACTATCTGAATACAGTGTCCTCATTCCCTGAGAGATCAACTATCTGAATACAGTGTCCTCATTCCCTGAGAGATCAACTATCTGAATACAGTGTCCTCATTCCCTGAGAGATCAACTATCTGAATACAGTGTCCTCATTCTCTGAGAGATCAACTATCTGAATACAGTGTCCTCATTCTCTGAGACATCAACTATCTGAATACAGTGTCCTCATTCTCTGAGGGATCAACTATCTGAATACAGTGTCCTCATTCTCTGAGAGATCAACTATCTGAATACAGTGTCCTCATTCCCTGAGAGATCAACTATCTGAATACAGTGTCCTCATTCTCTGAGAGATCAACTATCTGAATACAGTGTCCTCATTCCCTGAGAGATCAACTACCTGAATACAGTGCCCTCATTCTCTGAGAGATCAACTATCTGAATACAGTGTCCTCATTCCCTGAGGAATCAACTATCTGAATACAGTGTCCTCATTCTCTGAGAGATCAACTATCTGAATACAGTGTCCTCATTCCCTGAGAGATCAACTATCTGAATACAGTGTCCTCATTCTCTGAGAGACCAACTATCTGAATACAGTGTCCTCATTCCCTGAGAGATCAACTATCTGAATACAGTGTCCTCATTCCCTAAGAGATCAACTATCTGAATACAGTGTCCTCATTCTCTGAGGGATCAACTATCTGAATACAGCGTCCTCATTCTCTGAGAGATCAACTACCTGAATACAGTGTCCTAATTCTCTGAGAGATCAACTATCTGAATACAGTGTCCTCATTCCCTGAGAGATCAACTATCTGAATACAGTGTCCTCATTCTCTGAGGAATCAACTATCTGAATACAGTGTCCTCATTCCCTGAGATCAACTATCTGAATACAGTGTCCTCATTCCCTGTGGGATCAACTATCTGAATACAGTGTCCTCATTCTCTGAGGGATCAACTATCTGAATACAGTGTCTTCATTCCCTGAGGGATCAACTATCTGAATACAGTGTCCTCATTCTCTGAGGGATCAACTATCTGAATACAGTGTCCTCATTCTCTGAGGGATCAACTATCTGAATACAGTGTCCTCATTCTCTGAGGGATCAACTATCTGAATACAGTGTCCTCATTCTCTGAGGGATCAACTATCTGAATACAGTGTCCTCATTCTCTGAGAGATCAACTATCTGAATACAGTGTCCTCATTCTCTGAGAGATCAACTATCTGAATACAGTGTCCTCATTCCCTGAGAGATCAACTATCTGAATACAGTGTCCTCATTCTCTGAGAGATCAACTATCTGAATACAGTGTCCTCATCCCTGAGAGATCAACTATCTGAATACAGTGTCCTCATTCTCTGAGGGATCAACTATCTGAATACAGTGTCCTCATTCCCTGAGGGATCAACTATCTGAATACAGTGTCCTCATTCCCTGTGGGATCAACTATCTGAATACAGTGTCCTCACTCTCTGAGGGATCAACTATCTGAATACAGTGTCTTCATTCCCTGAGGGATCAACTATCTGAATACAGTGTCCTCATTCCCTGAGGGATCAACTATCTGAATACAGTGTCCTCATTCTCTGAGGGATCAACTATCTGAATACAGTGTCTTCATTCCCTGAGGGATCAACTATCTGAATACAGTGTCCTCATTCTCTGAGGGATCAACTATCTGAATACAGTGTCTTCATTCCCTGAGGGATCAACTATCTGAATACAGTGTCCTCATTCCCTGAGGGATCAACTATCTGAATACAGTGTCCTCATTCCCTGAGAGATCAACTATCTGAATACAGTGTCCTCATTCTCTGAGGGATCAACTATCTGAATACAGTGTCCTCATTCTCTGAGGGATCAACTATCGGAATACAGTGTCCTCATTCTCTGAGGGATCAACTACCTGAATACAGTGTCCTCATTCTCTGAGGGATCAACTATCTGAATACAGTGTCCTCATTCTCTGAGAGACCAACTATCTGAATACAGTGTCCTCATTCTCTGAGAGATCAACTATCTGAATACAGTGTCCTCATTCTCTGAGAGATCAACTATCTGAATACAGTGTCCTCATTCTCTGAGAGACCAACTATCTGAATACAGTGTCCTCATTCTCTGAGAGATCAACTATCTGAATACAGTGTCCTCATTCTCTGAGAGATCAACTATCTGAATACAGTGTCCTCATTCTCTGAGAGATCAACTATCTGAATACAGTGTCCTCATTCTCTGAGGGATCAACTATCTGAATACAGTGTCCTCATTCTCTGAGTGATCAACTATCTGAATACAGTTTCCTCATTCCCTGAGAGATCAACTATCTGAATACAGTGTCCTCATTCTCTGAGAGATCAACTATCTGAATACAGTGTCCTCATTCCCTGAGGGATCAACTATCTGAATACAGTGTCCTCATTCTCTGAGAGATCAACTATCTGAATACAGTGTCCTCATTCTCTGAGGGATCAACTATCTGAATACAGTGTCCTCATTCCCTGAGGGATCAACTATCTGAATACAGTGTCCTCATTCCCTGAGAGAGCAACTATCTGAATACAGTGTCCTCATTCTCTGAGAGACCAACTATCTGAATACAGTGTCCTCATTCCCTGAGAGATCAACTATCTGAATACCGTGTCCTCATTCCCTAAGAGATCAACTATCTGAATACAGTGTCCTCATTCTCTGAGAGATCAACTATCTGAATACAGTGTCCTCATTCTCTGAGATCAACTATCTGAATACAGTGTCCTCATTCCCTGAGAGATCAACTACCTGAATACAGTGCCCTCATTCTCTGAGAGATCAACTATCTGAATACAGTGTCCTCATTCTCTGAGGGATCAACTATCTGAATACAGTGTCCTCATTCCCTGAGGGATCAACTATCTGAATACAGTGTCCTCATTCCCTGAGAGATCAACTATCTGAATACAGTGTCCTCATTCTCTGAGAGACCAAATATCTGAATACAGTGTCCTCATTCTCTGAGAGATCAACTATCTGAATACAGTGTCCTCATTCCCTGAGGGATCAACTATCTGAATACAGTGTCCTCATTCTCTGAGAGATCAACTATCTGAATACAGTGTCCTCATTCTCTGAGAGATCAACTATCTGAATACAGTGTCCTCATTCGCTGAGAGTTCAACTATCTGAATACAGTGTCCTCATTCCCTGAGGGATCAACTATCTGAATACAGTGTCCTCATTCGCTGAGAGTTCAACTATCTGAATACAGTGTCCTCATTCCCTGAGAGATCAACTATCTGAATACAGTGTCCTCATTCCCTGAGAGATCAACTATCTGAATACAGTGTCCTCATTCTCTGAGAGACCAACTATCTGAATACAGTGTCCTCATTCCCTGAGAGATCAACTATCTGAATACAGTGTCCTCATTCTCTGAGACATCAACTATCTGAATACAGTGTCCTCATTCTCTGAGACATCAACTATCTGAATACAGTGTCCTCATTCCCTGAGAGATCAACTATCTGAATACAGTGTCCTCATTCTCTGAGAGATCAACTATCTGAATACAGTGTCCTCATTCCCTGAGAGATCAACTATCTGAATACAGTGTCCTCATTCCCTGAGAGATCAACTATCTGAATACAGTGTCCTCATTCCCTGAGACATCAACTATCTGAATACAGTGTCCTCATTCTCTGAGAGATCAACTACCTGAATACAGTGCCCTCATTCTCTGAGAGATCAACTATCTGAATACAGTGTCCTCATTCCCTGAGGGATCAACTATCTGAATACAGTGTCCTCATTCTCTGAGAGATCAACTATCTGAATACAGTGTCCTCATTCCCTGAGAGATCAACTATCTGAATACAGTGTCCTCATTCTCTGAGAGACCAACTATCTGAATACAGTGTCCTCATTCCCTGAGAGATCAACTATCTGAATACAGTGTCCTCACTCCCTGAGGGATCAACTATCTGAATACAGTGTCCTCATTCTCTGAGAGACCAACTATCTGAATACAGTGTCCTCATTCCCTGTGAGATCAACTACCTGAATACAGTGTCCTCATTCCCTAAGAGATCAACTATCTGAATACAGTGTCCTCATTCTCTGAGACATCAACTATCTGAATACAGTGTCCTCATTCTCTGAGAGATCAACTATCTGAATACAGAATAACAACAGAAAATGCTGGAAAAACTCAGCAGGTCAGGCAACATCCATGGACAGAAATTTGAGTTGACGTTTCGGGTCGACCCCTTCTTCAAAACTGGAAAGAAAAGATAGATCGGAGGCAGGGCTGCGATCGGACAAAAGAATAAAAGAAACAAAAGAAGTAAAAAAGAGACAACAAAAAGGTGTTAGAAGCTAGAAGAGATGGTAATAGGCTGAGATTGGGTGTAAAGCGTATTGGCAGGGCAAGGGATAGCTGCCAGGTGTGAGAGCGAAACAAAAGGAAAGGGGGGGGTGAAAGAAGTGGAAAAATTAACAGAAAAAATGAAATGGGGGCCGAGGTTATCATCTGAAATTGTTGAACTCGAAATTGAGTCCGGAAGCCTGCAGAGTGCCTAATCGGAAGATGAGGTGCTGTTCCTCGAATACAGTGTCCTCATTCCCTGAGAGATCAACTATCTGAATACAGTGTCCTCATTCCCTGAGGGATCAACTATCTGAATACAGTGTCCTCACTCCTGGAGAGATCAACTATCTGAATACAGTGTCCTCATTCCCTGAGAGATCAACTATCTGAATACAGTGTCCTCATTCTCTGAGGGATCAACTATCTGAATACAGTGTCCTCATTCCCTGAGAGATCAACTATCTGAATACAGTGTCCTCATTCTCTGAGAGATCAACTATCTGAATACAGTGTCCTCATTCTCTGAGACATCAACTATCTGAATACAGTGTCCTCATTCCCTGAGAGATCAACTATCTGAATACAGTGTCCTCATTCCCTGAGAGATCAACTATCTGAATACAGTGTCCTCATTCCCTGAGAGATCAACTATCTGAATACAGTGTCCTCATTCTCTGAGGGATCAACTATCTGAATACAGTGTCCTCATTCCCTGAGGGATCAACTATCTGAATACAGTGTCCTCATTCCCTGAGAGATCAACTATCTGAATACAGTGTCCTCATTCCCTGAGACATCAACTATCTGAATACAGTGTCCTCATTCTCTGAGAGATCAACTACCTGAATACAGTGCCCTCATTCTCTGAGAGATCAACTATCTGAATACAGTGTCCTCATTCCCTGAGGGATCAACTATCTGAATACAGTGTCCTCATTCTCTGAGAGATCAACTATCTGAATACAGTGTCCTCATTCCCTGAGAGATCAACTATCTGAATACAGTGTCCTCATTCTCTGAGAGACCAACTATCTGAATACAGTGTCCTCATTCCCTGAGAGATCAACTATCTGAATACAGTGTCCTCACTCCCTGAGGGATCAACTATCTGAATACAGTGTCCTCATTCTCTGAGAGACCAACTATCTGAATACAGTGTCCTCATTCCCTGTGAGATCAACTACCTGAATACAGTGTCCTCATTCCCTAAGAGATCAACTATCTGAATACAGTGTCCTCATTCTCTGAGACATCAACTATCTGAATACAGTGTCCTCATTCTCTGAGAGATCAACTATCTGAATACAGAATAACAACAGAAAATGCTGGAAAAACTCAGCAGGTCAGGCAACATCCATGGACAGAAATTTGAGTTGACGTTTCGGGTCGACCCCTTCTTCAAAACTGGAAAGAAAAGATAGATCGGAGGCAGGGCTGCGATCGGACAAAAGAATAAAAGAAACAAAAGAAGTAAAAAAGAGACAACAAAAAGGTGTTAGAAGCTAGAAGAGATGGTAATAGGCTGAGATTGGGTGTAAAGCGTATTGGCAGGGCAAGGGATAGCTGCCAGGTGTGAGAGCGAAACAAAAGGAAAGGGGGGGGTGAAAGAAGTGGAAAAATTAACAGAAAAAATGAAATGGGGGCCGAGGTTATCATCTGAAATTGTTGAACTCGAAATTGAGTCCGGAAGCCTGCAGAGTGCCTAATCGGAAGATGAGGTGCTGTTCCTCGAATACAGTGTCCTCATTCCCTGAGAGATCAACTATCTGAATACAGTGTCCTCATTCCCTGAGGGATCAACTATCTGAATACAGTGTCCTCATTCCTGGAGAGATCAACTATCTGAATACAGTGTCCTCATTCCCTGAGAGATCAACTATCTGAATACAGTGTCCTCATTCTCTGAGGGATCAACTATCTGAATACAGTGTCCTCATTCCCTGAGAGATCAACTATCTGAATACAGTGTCCTCATTCTCTGAGAGATCAACTATCTGAATACAGTGTCCTCATTCTCTGAGACATCAACTATCTGAATACAGTGTCCTCATTCCCTGAGAGATCAACTATCTGAATACAGTGTCCTCATTCCCTGAGAGATCAACTATCTGAATACAGTGTCCTCATTCCCTGAGAGATCAACTATCTGAATACAGTGTCCTCATTCTCTGAGTGATCAACTATCTGAATACAGTGTCCTCATTCTCTGAGACATCAACTATCTGAATACAGTGTCCTCATTCTCTGAGGGATCAACTATCTGAATACAGTGTCCTCATTCTCTGAGAGATCAACTATCTGAATACAGTGTCCTCATTCCCTGAGAGATCAACTATCTGAATACAGTGTCCTCATTCTCTGAGAGACCAACTATCTGAATACAGTGTCCTCATTCCCTGAGAGATCAACTATCTGAATACAGTGTCCTCATTCCCTGAGAGATCAACTACCTGAATACAGTGCCCTCATTCTCTGAGAGATCAACTATCTGAATACAGTGTCCTCATTCCCTGAGGGATCAACTATCTGAATACAGTGTCCTCATTCTCTGAGAGATCAACTATCTGAATACAGTGTCCTCATTCCCTGAGAGATCAACTATCTGAATACAGTGTCCTCATTCTCTGAGAGACCAACTATCTGAATACAGTGTCCTCATTCCCTGAGAGATCAACTATCTGAATACAGTGTCCTCATTCCCTGAGAGATCAACTATCTGAATACAGTGTCCTCATTCCCTAAGAGATCAACTATCTGAATACAGTGTCCTCATTCTCTGAGATCAGCTATCTGAATACAGCGTCCTCATTCTCTGAGAGATCAACTACCTGAATACAGTGTCCTAATTCTCTGAGAGATCAACTATCTGAATACAGTGTCCTCATTCCCTGAGAGATCAACTATCTGAATACAGTGTCCTCATTCTCTGAGGAATCAACTATCTGAATACAGTGTCCTCATTCCCTGAGATCAACTATCTGAATACAGTGTCCTCATTCCCTGTGGGATCAACTATCTGAATACAGTGTCCTCATTCTCTGAGGGATCAACTATCTGAATACAGTGTCTTCATTCCCTGAGGGATCAACTATCTGAATACAGTGTCCTCATTCTCTGAGGGATCAACTATCTGAATACAGTGTCCTCATTCTCTGAGGGATCAACTATCTGAATACAGTGTCCTCATTCTCTGAGGGATCAACTATCTGAATACAGTGTCCTCATTCTCTGAGGGATCAACTATCTGAATACAGTGTCCTCATTCTCTGAGAGACCAACTATCTGAATACAGTGTCCTCATTCTCTGAGAGACCAACTATCTGAATGCAGTGTCCTCATTCTCTGAATGATCAACTATCTGAATACAGTTTCCTCATTCCCTGAGAGATCAACTACCTGAATACAGTGCCCTCATTCCCTGAGGGATCAACTATCTGAATACAGTGTCCTCATTCCCTGTGGGATCAACTATCTGAATACAGTGTCCTCATTCCCTGAGGGATCAACTATCTGAATACAGTGTCCTCATTCTCTGAGGGATCAACTATCTGAATACAGTGTCCTCATTCTCTGAGGGATCAACTATCTGAATACAGTGTCCTCATTCTCTGAGGGATCAACTATCTGAATACAGTGTCCTCATTCTCTGAGAGACCAACTATCTGAATACAGTGTCCTCATTCCCTGAGAGATCAACTATCTGAATACAGTGTCCTCATTCCCTGAGAGATCAACTATCTGAATACAGTGTCCTCATTCTCTGAGAGACCAACTATCTGAATACAGTGTCCTCATTCTCTGAGAGACCAACTATCTGAATACAGTGTCCTCATTTCCTGAGAGATCAACTATCTGAATACAGTGTCCTCATTCTCTGAGAGACCAACTATCTGAATACAGTGTCCTCATTCTCTGAGAGACCAACTATCTGAATACAGTGTCCTCATTCTCTGAGAGACCAACTATCTGAATACAGTGTCCTCATTTCCTGAGAGATCAACTATCTGAATACAGTGTCCTCATTCCCTGAGAGATCAACTATCTGAATACAATGTCCTCATTCCCTGAGAGATAAACTATCTGAATACAGTGTCCTCATTCTCTGAGGGATCAACTATCTGAATACAGTGTCCTCATTCCCTGAGAGATCAACTATCTGAATACAGTGTCCTCATTCTCTGAGAGATCAACTATCTGAATACAGTGTCCTCATTCTCTGAGACATCAACTATCTGAATACAGTGTCCTCATTCCCTGAGAGATCAACTATCTGAATACAGTGTCCTCATTCCCTGAGAGATCAACTATCTGAATACAGTGTCCTCATTCCCTGAGAGATCAACTATCTGAATACAGTGTCCTCATTCCCTGAGAGATCAACTATCTGAATACAGTGTCCTCATTCTCTGAGAGATCAACTATCTGAATACAGTGTCCTCATTCTCTGAGACATCAACTATCTGAATACAGTGTCCTCATTCTCTGAGGGATCAACTATCTGAATACAGTGTCCTCATTCTCTGAGAGATCAACTATCTGAATACAGTGTCCTCATTCCCTGAGAGATCAACTATCTGAATACAGTGTCCTCATTCTCTGAGAGATCAACTATCTGAATACAGTGTCCTCATTCCCTGAGAGATCAACTACCTGAATACAGTGCCCTCATTCTCTGAGAGATCAACTATCTGAATACAGTGTCCTCATTCCCTGAGGAATCAACTATCTGAATACAGTGTCCTCATTCTCTGAGAGATCAACTATCTGAATACAGTGTCCTCATTCCCTGAGAGATCAACTATCTGAATACAGTGTCCTCATTCTCTGAGAGACCAACTATCTGAATACAGTGTCCTCATTCCCTGAGAGATCAACTATCTGAATACAGTGTCCTCATTCCCTAAGAGATCAACTATCTGAATACAGTGTCCTCATTCTCTGAGGGATCAACTATCTGAATACAGCGTCCTCATTCTCTGAGAGATCAACTACCTGAATACAGTGTCCTAATTCTCTGAGAGATCAACTATCTGAATACAGTGTCCTCATTCCCTGAGAGATCAACTATCTGAATACAGTGTCCTCATTCTCTGAGGAATCAACTATCTGAATACAGTGTCCTCATTCCCTGAGATCAACTATCTGAATACAGTGTCCTCATTCCCTGTGGGATCAACTATCTGAATACAGTGTCCTCATTCTCTGAGGGATCAACTATCTGAATACAGTGTCTTCATTCCCTGAGGGATCAACTATCTGAATACAGTGTCCTCATTCTCTGAGGGATCAACTATCTGAATACAGTGTCCTCATTCTCTGAGGGATCAACTATCTGAATACAGTGTCCTCATTCTCTGAGGGATCAACTATCTGAATACAGTGTCCTCATTCTCTGAGGGATCAACTATCTGAATACAGTGTCCTCATTCTCTGAGAGACCAACTATCTGAATACAGTGTCCTCATTCTCTGAGAGACCAACTATCTGAATGCAGTGTCCTCATTCTCTGAATGATCAACTATCTGAATACAGTTTCCTCATTCCCTGAGAGATCAACTACCTGAATACAGTGCCCTCATTCCCTGAGGGATCAACTATCTGAATACAGTGTCCTCATTCCCTGTGGGATCAACTATCTGAATACAGTGTCCTCATTCCCTGAGGGATCAACTATCTGAATACAGTGTCCTCATTCTCTGAGGGATCAACTATCTGAATACAGTGTCCTCATTCTCTGAGGGATCAACTATCTGAATACAGTGTCCTCATTCTCTGAGAGACCAACTATCTGAATACAGTGTCCTCATTCCCTGAGAGATCAACTATCTGAATACAGTGTCCTCATTCCCTGAGAGATCAACTATCTGAATACAGTGTCCTCATTCCCTGAGAGATCAACTATCTGAATACAGTGTCCTCATTCCCTGAGAGATCAACTATCTGAATACAGTGTCCTCATTCTCTGAGAGACCAACTATCTGAATACAGTGTCCTCATTCCCTGAGAGATCAACTATCTGAATACAGTGTCCTCATTCTCTGAGGGATCAACTATCTGAATACAGTGTCCTCATTTCCTGAGAGATCAACTATCTGAATACAGTGTCCTCATTCTCTGAGAGACCAACTATCTGAATACAGTGTCCTCATTCTCTGAGAGACCAACTATCTGAATACAGTGTCCTCATTCTCTGAGAGACCAACTATCTGAATACAGTGTCCTCATTCTCTGAGGGATCAACTATCTGAATACAGTGTCCTCATTCTCTGAGGGATCAACTATCTGAATACAGTGTCCTCATTCTCTGAGAGACCAACTATCTGAATACAGTGTCCTCATTCCCTGAGAGATCAACTATCTGAATACAGTGTCCTCATTCCCTGAGAGATCAACTATCTGAATACAGTGTCCTCATTCCCTGAGAGATCAACTATCTGAATACAGTGTCCTCACTCCCTGAGGGATCAACTATCTGAATACAGTGTCCTCATTCTCTGAGAGACCAACTATCTGAATACAGTGTCCTCATTCCCTGTGAGATCAACTACCTGAATACAGTGTCCTCATTCCCTAAGAGATCAACTATCTGAATACAGTGTCCTCATTCTCTGAGACATCAACTATCTGAATACAGTGTCCTCATTCTCTGAGAGATCAACTATCTGAATACAGAATAACAACAGAAAATGCTGGAAAAACTCAGCAGGTCAGGCAACATCCATGGACAGAAATTTGAGTTGACGTTTCGGGTCGACCCCTTCTTCAAAACTGGAAAGAAAAGATAGATTGGAGGCAGGGCTGCGATCGGACAAAAGAATAAAAGAAACAAAAGAAGTAAAAAAGAGACAACAAAAAGGTGTTAGAAGCTAGAAGAGATGGTAATAGGCTGAGATTGGGTGTAAAGCGTATTGGCAGGGCAAGGGATAGCTGCCAGGTGTGAGAGCGAAACAAAAGGAAAGGGGGGGGTGAAAGAAGTGGAAAAATTAACAGAAAAAATGAAATGGGGGCCGAGGTTATCATCTGAAATTGTTGAACTCGAAATTGAGTCCGGAAGCCTGCAGAGTGCCTAATCGGAAGATGAGGTGCTGTTCCTCGAATACAGTGTCCTCATTCCCTGAGAGATCAACTATCTGAATACAGTGTCCTCATTCCCTGAGGGATCAACTATCTGAATACAGTGTCCTCATTCCTGGAGAGATCAACTATCTGAATACAGTGTCCTCATTCCCTGAGAGATCAACTATCTGAATACAGTGTCCTCATTCTCTGAGGGATCAACTATCTGAATACAGTGTCCTCATTCCCTGAGAGATCAACTATCTGAATACAGTGTCCTCATTCTCTGAGAGATCAACTATCTGAATACAGTGTCCTCATTCTCTGAGACATCAACTATCTGAATACAGTGTCCTCATTCCCTGAGAGATCAACTATCTGAATACAGTGTCCTCATTCCCTGAGAGATCAACTATCTGAATACAGTGTCCTCATTCCCTGAGAGATCAACTATCTGAATACAGTGTCCTCATTCTCTGAGAGATCAACTATCTGAATACAGTGTCCTCATTCTCTGAGACATCAACTATCTGAATACAGTGTCCTCATTCTCTGAGGGATCAACTATCTGAATACAGTGTCCTCATTCTCTGAGAGATCAACTATCTGAATACAGTGTCCTCATTCCCTGAGAGATCAACTATCTGAATACAGTGTCCTCATTCTCTGAGAGACCAACTATCTGAATACAGTGTCCTCATTCCCTGAGAGATCAACTATCTGAATACAGTGTCCTCATTCCCTGAGAGATCAACTACCTGAATACAGTGCCCTCATTCTCTGAGAGATCAACTATCTGAATACAGTGTCCTCATTCCCTGAGGGATCAACTATCTGAATACAGTGTCCTCATTCTCTGAGAGATCAACTATCTGAATACAGTGTCCTCATTCCCTGAGAGATCAACTATCTGAATACAGTGTCCTCATTCTCTGAGAGACCAACTATCTGAATACAGTGTCCTCATTCCCTGAGAGATCAACTATCTGAATACAGTGTCCTCATTCCCTGAGAGATCAACTATCTGAATACAGTGTCCTCATTCCCTAAGAGATCAACTATCTGAATACAGTGTCCTCATTCTCTGAGATCAGCTATCTGAATACAGCGTCCTCATTCTCTGAGAGATCAACTACCTGAATACAGTGTCCTAATTCTCTGAGAGATCAACTATCTGAATACAGTGTCCTCATTCCCTGAGAGATCAACTATCTGAATACAGTGTCCTCATTCTCTGAGGAATCAACTATCTGAATACAGTGTCCTCATTCCCTGAGATCAACTATCTGAATACAGTGTCCTCATTCTCTGAGGAATCAACTATCTGAATACAGTGTCCTCATTCCCTGAGATCAACTATCTGAATACAGTGTCCTCATTCTCTGAGGGATCAACTATCTGAATACAGTGTCTTCATTCCCTGACGGATCAACTATCTGAATACAGTGTCCTCATTCTCTGAGGGATCAACTATCTGAATACAGTGTCCTCATTCTCTGAGGGATCAACTATCTGAATACAGTGTCCTCATTCTCTGAGGGATCAACTATCTGAATACAGTGTCCTCATTCTCTGAGGGATCAACTATCTGAATACAGTGTCCTCATTCTCTGAGAGACCAACTATCTGAATACAGTGTCCTCATTCTCTGAGAGACCAACTATCTGAATGCAGTGTCCTCATTCTCTAAATGATCAACTATCTGAATACAGTTTCCTCATTCCCTGAGAGATCAACTACCTGAATACAGTGCCCTCATTCCCTGAGGGATCAACTATCTGAATACAGTGTCCTCATTCCCTGTGGGATCAACTATCTGAATACAGTGTCCTCATTCCCTGAGGGATCAACTATCTGAATACAGTGTCCTCATTCTCTGAGGGATCAACTATCTGAATACAGTGTCCTCATTCTCTGAGAGATCAACTATCTGAATACAGTGTCCTCATTCTCTGAGGGATCAACTATCTGAATACAGTGTCCTCATTCTCTGAGAGACCAACTATCTGAATACAGTGTCCTCATTCCCTGAGAGATCAACTATCTGAATACAGTGTCCTCATTCCCTGAGAGATCAACTATCTGAATACAGTGTCCTCATTCTCTGAGAGACCAACTATCTGAATACAGTGTCCTCATTCTCTGAGAGACCAACTATCTGAATACAGTGTCCTCATTTCCTGAGAGATCAACTATCTGAATACAGTGTCCTCATTCTCTGAGAGACCAACTATCTGAATACAGTGTCCTCATTCTCTGAGAGACCAACTATCTGAATACAGTGTCCTCATTCTCTGAGAGACCAACTATCTGAATACAGTGTCCTCATTTCCTGAGAGATCAACTATCTGAATACAGTGTCCTCATTCCCTGAGAGATCAACTATCTGAATACAATGTCCTCATTCCCTGAGAGATAAACTATCTGAATACAGTGTCCTCATTCTCTGAGGGATCAACTATCTGAATACAGTGTCCTCATTCCCTGAGAGATCAACTATCTGAATACAGTGTCCTCATTCTCTGAGAGATCAACTATCTGAATACAGTGTCCTCATTCTCTGAGACATCAACTATCTGAATACAGTGTCCTCATTCCCTGAGAGATCAACTATCTGAATACAGTGTCCTCATTCCCTGAGAGATCAACTATCTGAATACAGTGTCCTCATTCCCTGAGAGATCAACTATCTGAATACAGTGTCCTCATTCCCTGAGAGATCAACTATCTGAATACAGTGTCCTCATTCTCTGAGAGATCAACTATCTGAATACAGTGTCCTCATTCTCTGAGACATCAACTATCTGAATACAGTGTCCTCATTCTCTGAGGGATCAACTATCTGAATACAGTGTCCTCATTCTCTGAGAGATCAACTATCTGAATACAGTGTCCTCATTCCCTGAGAGATCAACTATCTGAATACAGTGTCCTCATTCTCTGAGAGACCAACTATCTGAATACAGTGTCCTCATTCCCTGAGAGATCAACTATCTGAATACAGTGTCCTCATTCCCTGAGAGATCAACTACCTGAATACAGTGCCCTCATTCTCTGAGAGATCAACTATCTGAATACAGTGTCCTCATTCCCTGAGGGATCAACTATCTGAATACAGTGTCCTCATTCTCTGAGAGATCAACTATCTGAATACAGTGTCCTCATTCCCTGAGAGATCAACTATCTGAATACAGTGTCCTCTTTCTCTGAGAGACCAACTATCTGAATACAGTGTCCTCATTCCCTGAGAGATCAACTATCTGAATACAGTGTCCTCATTCCCTAAGAGATCAACTATCTGAATACAGTGTCCTCATTCTCTGAGGGATCAACTATCTGAATACAGCGTCCTCATTCTCTGAGAGATCAACTACCTGAATACAGTGTCCTAATTCTCTGAGAGATCAACTATCTGAATACAGTGTCCTCATTCCCTGAGAGATCAACTATCTGAATACAGTGTCCTCATTCTCTGAGGAATCAACTATCTGAATACAGTGTCCTCATTCCCTGAGATCAACTATCTGAATACAGTGTCCTCATTCCCTGTGGGATCAACTATCTGAATACAGTGTCCTCATTCTCTGAGGGATCAACTATCTGAATACAGTGTCTTCATTCCCTGAGGGATCAACTATCTGAATACAGTGTCCTCATTCTCTGAGGGATCAACTATCTGAATACAGTGTCCTCATTCTCTGAGGGATCAACTATCTGAATACAATGTCCTCATTCTCTGAGGGATCAACTATCTGAATACAGTGTCCTCATTCTCTGAGGGATCAACTATCTGAATACAGTGTCCTCATTCTCTGAGAGACCAACTATCTGAATACAGTGTCCTCATTCTCTGAGAGACCAACTATCTGAATGCAGTGTCCTCATTCTCTGAATGATCAACTATCTGAATACAGTTTCCTCATTCCCTGAGAGATCAACTACCTGAATACAGTGCCCTCATTCCCTGAGGGATCAACTATCTGAATACAGTGTCCTCATTCCCTGTGGGATCAACTATCTGAATACAGTGTCCTCATTCCCTGAGGGATCAACTATCTGAATACAGTGTCCTCATTCTCTGAGGGATCAACTATCTGAATACAGTGTCCTCATTCTCTGAGGGATCAACTATCTGAATACAGTGTCCTCATTCTCTGAGAGACCAACTATCTGAATACAGTGTCCTCATTCCCTGAGAGATCAACTATCTGAATACAGTGTCCTCATTCCCTGAGAGATCAACTATCTGAATACAGTGTCCTCATTCCCTGAGAGATCAACTATCTGAATACAGTGTCCTCATTCCTGGAGAGATCAACTATCTGAATACAGTGTCCTCATTCCCTGAGAGATCAACTATCTGAATACAGTGTCCTCATTCCCTGAGAGATCAACTATCTGAATACAGTGTCCTCATTCCCTGAGAGATCAACTATCTGAATACAGTGTCCTCATTCCCTGAGAGATCAACTATCTGAATACAGTGTCCTCATTCCCTGAGAGATCAACTATCTGAATACAGTGTCCTCATTCCCTGAGAGATCAACTATCTGAATACAGTGTCCTCATTCCCTGAGAGATCAACTATCTGAATACAGTGTCCTCATTCCCTGAGAGATCAACTATCTGAATACAGTGTCCTCATTCTCTGAGAGACCAACTATCTGAATACAGTGTCCTCATTCTCTGAGAGACCAACTATCTGAATACAGTGTCCTCATTCTCTGAGAGACCAACTATCTGAATACAGTGTCCTCATTCTCTGAGGGATCAACTATCTGAATACAGTGTCCTCATTCTCTGAGAGATCAACTATCTGAATACAGTGTCCTCATTCTCTGAGAGACCAACTATCTGAATACAGTGTCCTCATTCTCTGAGGGATCAACTATCTGAATACAGTGTCCTCATTCTCTGAGAGACCAACTATCTGAATACAGTGTCCTCATTCCCTAAGAGATCAACTATCTGAATACAGTGTCCTCATTCTCTGAGAGATCAACTATCTGAATACAGTGTCCTCATTCTCTGAGAGATCAACTATCTGAATACAGTGTCCTCATTCTCTGAGAGACCAACTATCTGAATACAGTGTCCTCATTCCCTGAGAGATCAACTACCTGAATACAGTGTCCTCATTCTCTGAGAGACCAACTATCTGAATACAGTGTCCTCATTCTCTGAGGGATCAACTATCTGAATACAGTGTCCTCATTCTCTGAGGGATCAACTATCTGAATACAGTGTCCTCATTCTCTGAGAGACCAACTATCTGAATACAGTGTCCTCATTCCCTGAGAGATCAACTATCTGAATACAGTGTCCTCATTCCCTGAGAGATCAACTATCTGAATACAGTGTCCTCATTCTCTGAGAGATCAACTATCTGAATACAGTGTCCTCATTCCCTGAGAGATCAACTATCTGAATACAGTGTCCTCATTCTCTGAGAGATCAACTATCTGAATACAGTGTCCTCATTCTCTGAGAGATCAACTATCTGAATACAGTGTCCTCATTCCCTGAGAGATCAACTATCTGAATACAGTGTCCTCATTCTCTGAGAGATCAACTATCTGAATACAGTGTCCTCATTCCCTGAGAGATCAACTATCTGAATACAGTGTCCTCATTCTCTGAGAGATCAACTATCTGAATACAGTGTCCTCATTCTCTGAGAGATCAACTATCTGAATACAGTGTCCTCATTCCCTGAGAGATCAACTATCTGAATACAGTGTCCTCATTCCCTGAGAGATCAACTATCTGAATACAGTGTCCTCATTCCCTGAGAGACCAACTATCTGAATACAGTGTCCTCATTCCCTGAGAGATCAACTATCTGAATACAGTGTCCTCATTCCCTGAGAGATCAACTATCTGAATACAGTGTCCTCATTCTCTGAGAGATCAACTATCTGAATACAGTGTCCTCATTCCCTGAGAGATCAACTATCTGAATACAGTGTCCTCATTCTCTGAGAGATCAACTATCTGAATACAGTGTCCTCATTCTCTGAGAGATCAACTATCTGAATACAGTGTCCTCATTCCCTGAGAGATCAACTATCTGAATACAGTGTCCTCATTCTCTGAGAGATCAACTATCTGAATACAGTGTCCTCATTCTCTGAGAGATCAACTATCTGAATACAGTGTCCTCATTCTCTGAGAGATCAACTATCTGAATACAGTGTCCTCATTCCCTGAGAGATCAACTATCTGAATACAGTGTCCTCATTCTCTGAGAGATCAACTATCTGAATACAGTGTCCTCATTCTCTGAGAGATCAACTATCTGAATACAGTGTCCTCATTCCCTGAGAGATCAACTATCTGAATACAGTGTCCTCATTCTCTGAGAGATCAACTATCTGAATACAGTGTCCTCATTCCCTGAGAGATCAACTATCTGAATACAGTGTCCTCATTCTCTGAGGGATCAACTATCTGAATACAGTGTCCTCATTCTCTGAGAGATCAACTATCTGAATACAGTGTCCTCATTCCCTGAGAGATCAACTATCTGAATACAGTGTCCTCATTCTCTGAGAGATCAACTATCTGAATACAGTGTCCTCATTCCCTGAGAGATCAACTATCTGAATACAGTGTCCTCATTCTCTGAGAGATCAACTATCTGAATACAGTGTCCTCATTCCCTGAGAGATCAACTACCTGAATACAGTGTCCTCATTCTCTGAGGGATCAACTATCTGAATACAGTGTCCTCATTTCCTGAGAGATCAACTATCTGAATACAGTGTCCTCATTCTCTGAGAGATCAACTATCTGAATACAGTGTCCTCATTCCCTGAGAGATCAACTACCTGAATACAGTGTCCTCATTCTCTGAGAGATCAACTATCTGAATACAGTGTCCTCATTCTCTGAGAGACCAACTATCTGAATACAGTGTCCTCATTCTCTGAGAGATCAACTATCTGAATACAGTGTCCTCATTCCTGGAGAGATCAACTATCTGAATACAGTGTCCTCATTCTCTGAGAGACCAACTATCTGAATACAGTGTCCTCATTCCCTGAGAGATCAACTATCTGAATACAGTGTCCTCATTCCTGGAGAGATCAACTATCTGAATACAGTGTCCTCATTCTCTGAGAGACCAACTATCTGAATACAGTGTCCTCATTCCCTGAGAGATCAACTATCTGAATACAGTGTCCTCATTCCCTGAGGGATCAACTATCTGAATACAGTGTCCTCATTCTCTGAGAGACCAACTATCTGAATACAGTGTCCTCATTCTCTGAGAGATCAACTATCTGAATACAGTGTCCTCATTCTCTGAGGGATCAACTATCTGAATACAGTGTCCTCATTCCCTGAGAGATCAACTATCTGAATACAGTGTCCTCATTCCCTGAGGGATCAACTATCTGAATACAGTGTCCTCATTCCCTGAGGGATCAACTATCTGAATACAGTGTCCTCATTCCCTGAGAGATCAACTATCTGAATACAGTGTCCTCATTCTCTGAGAGACCAAATATCTGAATACAGTGTCCTCATTCTCTGAGGGATCAACTATCTGAATACAGTGTCCTCATTCGCTGAGAGTTCAACTATCTGAATACAGTGTCCTCATTCCCTGAGAGATCAACTATCTGAATACAGTGTCCTCATTCCCTGAGAGATCAACTATCTGAATACAGTGTCCTCATTCCTGGAGAGATCAACTATCTGAATACAGTGTCCTCATTCCCTGAGGGATCAACTATCTGAATACAGTGTCCTCATTCTCTGAGAGATCAACTATCTGAATACAGTGTCCTCATTTCCTGAGAGATCAACTATCTGAATACAGTGTCCTCATTCCTGGAGAGATCAACTATCTGAATACAGTGTCCTCATTCCCTGAGAGATCAACTATCTGAATACAGTGTCCTCATTCCCTGAGAGATCAACTATCTGAATACAGTGTCCTCATTCCCTGAGAGATCAACTATCTGAATACAGTGTCCTCATTCTCTGAGAGATCAACTATCTGAATACAGTGTCCTCATTCCCTGAGAGATCAACTATCTGAATACAGTGTCCTCATTCCCTGAGAGATCAACTATCTGAATACAGTGTCCTCATTCTCTGAGAGATCAACTATCTGAATACAGTGTCCTCATTCCCTGAGGGATCAACTATCTGAATACAGTGTCCTCATTCCCTGAGAGATCAACTATCTGAATACAGTGTCCTCATTCCCTGAGAGTTCAACTATCTGAATACAGTGTCCTCATTCTCTGAGAATCAACTATCTGAATACAGTGTCCTCATTCTCTGAGAGATCAAGTATCTGAATACAGTGTCCTCATTCCCTGAGAGATCAACTATCTGAATACAGTGTCCTCATTCCCTGAGAGATGAACTATCTGAATACAGTGTCCTCATTCCCTGAGAGATCAACTATCTGAATACAGTGCCCTCATTCCCTGAGAGATGAACTATCTGAATACAGTGTCCTCATTCCCTGAGAGATCAACTATCTGAATACAGTGTCCTCATTCCCTGAGAGATCAACTATCTGAATACAGTGTCCTCATTCCCTGAGAGATGAACTATCTGAATACAGTGTCCTCATTCTCTGAGAGATCCACTATCTGAATGCAGTGCCCTCATTCTCTGAGGTCACAGCAGCGGTTGGACATCCCGCCACACGGCCCTTCTGCCCCCTCAAAATTAATTGCAGGATTTCTACCCTGATCGATCTTTTAATTTCCATTGATAAGCCAGTATGTTTATGTGTTCGCATGGTCTTCAGCTGCTTAGGCCCAAAAGTTACCTGTCCTAATATCTCCAAATGGGAATCGGTGTCAAATTTTTGTTTGATAATTGCTCCTGGGATGTTTTACTACTTTAAAGGCGCTATATAAATGCAAGTCTTTGCCCAGGAAATTTAGATTTTTGGCACTTTTTTGGTGCATTTCCCAGCACGTTGAAGTGTGCTGTGATCCAGCATTACGGAGCGGCAGATTGATTAAAGCTCAGCGTTAGTTAAGAAGAGGGAGACCCAGAGACTATCCATCTCTGCAAATAAACTTTGCATTCTCCTCTGCCACCTTCAAAAACTGAACCACAGAGGTCCAGCTGCATCAACCCCTGTCTTCAGAATAGATTATAGCAGTAAAATATATAAAATATACATCTTTAACAACGCTTTTCCGGTCAGGCCAGCTTGTCACTGGATCTTTCTTGTCCATTTTATCAGGATGAGCTGAGGAGATGACTCACCCCCAGAGAGAAAAATCGAGAAATCTACAAGCACTCGATTCTATGTAATGAACATTTAATTTGCTGTTTAAATGAAGCTCTCTTGTATTTTGTACAGAAACACTTTAGCAGGGCCGGCTGGAGATTCCCAATTCCTGCAAAACAGGCGCCTGCACAATTTCCCATCCCTGCCAGTTGTAATCCAGCAGAGGTGCTCGATTCGCCAGTTAATCACGTCATAGATAACTCATTTTTGTATCTGAGGGTTGGAACTGACAACACAGTTGAAATTTTCAGGCCAACTCTGTGAAGTCTGGTTAACATTTAGTTTTATATGGACATTTGGCGCATTAGTTAATGGCCCAGAACTTGGTGTCGGGGGCTTGCCGCGCGTGCAAGCCCCCGATCTGCACTCACCCTGTGCGCCGACATCTGAAGCCCGGGCCTGCTTGCATTTCCTGTCACAGGCCCGGTTCCGATGTCGGCGCGCTGTGCTAACCTGACCCAGCGGCGTAGTTAGTGCGATGTGCCGGCTGGGATCAGGTGAGCACTGTACAACCAATCAGGGGAGGGGAAGGTTCATTCATGAGTTTGAGAGTAAGAACTGTCAAACTCATGAAAACTACGGGGGCTCAAAAAACGATTTAAACTTTAAATAAAAATTTAAAAAACATCCCAATCATTAAATTAAGTATAAATAAGTTAAAAAAAATAATTTAAACAATAATTTTTTTTTTGAAAAAAAAAATGTTTTAATAAAAAGGGTCTAAAACTAAACTTACCTTATTGTAGATTCTTTAAAATAATAAACCTGTGGAAAAAAAAATTCTAAATTACACTAAAACACCACTTACCTGTAAAAATAAATACTTACGTGTGCTTTTTACAAGCGTAAAGACTGGAGGCCTTTAGACATGCGCAAATCCCCCAAAACAGAGGAAATCCAAGACGCACGCGCTGCCCCCTACAGCGCACGCGCTAGCCTCTTCACCTCTTGGGTTAGAGGAGAGGAAATGTCGGTTTTCAGCGCATGCGCTGTGCATGCTGAAAACCGGCATTTCCTCCGGCCAGACGCGTGAGTACCCCTTCCATACTCACGCGTTTGGGGAGGAATTACTGCCCCATTATGTATAAGGGCCATAATATGTGGTTCAGTGGGCAGCACTCTCGCCTCTGATGTCAGAAGGTTGTGGGTTCAAGTTCCATTCCAGTGCATTGCTGAGGGAGTGCTGCACTGTCGGAGGCCCCGTCTGCTCTCTCGGGTGGGTGTAAGAGATCCCACGGCACTATTTTGAAGAAGAGCAGGGGGAGTAATCCCTGGTGTCCTGGCCAATATTTATCCCTCAACCAACTCCACTAAAACAGATGGTCTGGTCATTATCACATTGCTGTTTGTGGGAGCTTGCTGTGCACAAATTGACTGCCGTGTTTCCCACATTACAACAGTGTCTACATTTCAAAAAGTGCTTCATTGGCTGAAAAGCACTTTGGGACGTCCTGTGGTCGTGAAAGGCGCTATAGAAATGCAAGTCTCTCTTTCTTTTCCACAGTGGGACATTCGAGCACTCTGATATCCATCGTGGCGTGTGGGTCGGGTTCTGCATATTTCACATTTTACCGCCCCCCCACCCCCCTTCCCACCAACACTGCGACCCTCTCCCACCCACTCTGCAGGGATTAATATCGAGGCCAATGTTACTGTAATCACAGTGTCACTTATAGGCATTAAAGATACTGCGGATCAATATGAAAACTGTAAGGGAAGCTTTCATTGAGATTGGACGATACAAGAGTTTGCAATGCATTGTGAAATGGAATACACTGACCCGTCTATCATTTTGCTGTATTAGGAATAAATAAGGCGAATGTTGCATAGAAATATCAAGGCAGATGAGTCTCAAGGTACAAGAACATAGAATCACTGAAACGATTTACTTTCTTCATCTAGGCACATCACCCGCAACAGCATATGCAAGGCCTCCAGGAGTTCCGCCGGCTGAGTCTATTACATCATTGGTCAATACCACTCCCAGAACGGTGGATACCATAAACACTGACAGCAAAACACCCACCTCCGAAACCATGGGCACCAACAACTATTCAACCCCTTCTGAAATTACAGCGATCCTCACCAATACAACCAATCCTGAGACTAGGGGCACCTTCACCAATACGACCATTCCTGAGATTGGGGGCACCCTCACCAACACAACCATTCCTGAGATTGGGGGCACCTTCACCAACACAACCATTCCTGAGTCTAGGGGCACCTTCACCAATACGACCAATCCTGAGACTAGGGGCACCCTCACCAACACAACCATTCCTGAGACTAGGGGCACCCTCACCAATACAACCACTCCTGAGGCTAGGGGCACCCTCACCAAAACGACCAATCCTGAGACTAGGGGCACCTTCACCAATACAATCATCCCTGAGACTAGGGGCACCCTCACCAACACAACCATCCCTGAGACTAGGGGCACCCTCACCAACAGAACCATTCCTGAGACTAGGGGCACCTTCACCAATACGACCAATCCTGAGACTAGGGGCACCTTCACCAATACAACCATCCCTGAGACGAGGGGCACCCTCACCAATACAACCATCCCTGAGACTAGGGGCACCCTCACCAACACAACCATTCCTGAGACTAGGGGCACCCTCACCAATACAACCAATCCTGAGACGAGGGGCACCCTCACCAATACAACCATTCCTGAGACTAGGGGCACCCTCAGCAATACAACTGCTTCTGTTACTATGGTCAATAACACCGATATAACCATTCCTATATCTTTGGTCAATGACATCAACTCAATGGTTCGTGAAACGTTTAGCTTGCATATCAATAGAACCGTTGATGGGACTATGAACCCTGGCAGTGAAAGTACCTCTCCCGAATCTATGGGCACCAACGCTAACACAATGGTTCATGACCCGTTTAGCATATACACCAATACAACTGCTCCTATCATTTTTTACAATACCTCCGATTCAACCAGTCTTGAAACAACAGGCACCAAGAACGACATAACTGCGCTGAAAATGGAGGATACCAAAAACAATTCAAACGCTTCTGAAGCTATGGTAAAAGATACCAACACTTTGGTTCGTGAAACTCGGGTCATCCATACGATCATCGATGCACAGTCTAGGGGCACCCTGACAAATACAACCAGTCATGAGACTAGGGGCACCTTGAGCAATACAACCACTCCTGAGACTGGGGGCACCTTCACCAATACAACCACTCCTGAGACTAGGGGCACCTTCACCAATACAACCAATCCTCGGACTATGGGCAATGACTCTGATATAAAGGCTGCTGACACTATGGGCACAGATACCTACACAATTGTTCCTGTAACTCGGAGCATCAACACCAGTCTAATCTCTCCTGAGAGTATGGGCAATGACACCGGTACAAGCACTCCTGTAATTATAGGCAAAACCTCTCTGGAAAAGAGAGATACCCTCACCAATACAACCATTCCTGAGACTAGAGGCACCGTCACCAATACAACCAATCCTGAGATGAGGGGCACCGTCACCAATACAACCACTCCTGAGACTAGGGGCACCCTCACCAATACAACCACTGCTGAGACTAAGGGCACCTTCACCAACACAACCATTCCTGAGACTAGGGGCACCCTCACCAATACAACCATTCCTGAGACTAGGGGCACCTTCACCAACACAACCATTCCTGAGACTAGGGGCACCCTCACCAATACAACCATTCCTGAGACTAGGGGAATCTTCACCAATACAACCATTCCTGAAACTAGGGGAATCCCCACCAATACAACCATTCCTGAGACTAGGGGCACCCTCACCAATACAACCATTCCTGAGACTAGGGGCACCCTCACCAATACAACCATTCCTGAGACGAGGGGCACCCTCACCAACACAAACATTCCTGAGACTACGGGAATCCTCACCAACACAACCATTCCAGAGACTAGGGGAATCCTCACCAATACAACCACTCCTGAGACTAGGGGCACCTTCACCAATACAACCATTCCTGAGACTAGGGGCACCCTCACCAATACAACCACTCCTGAGACTAGGGGCACCTTCACCAATACAACCACTCCTGAGACTAGGGGAATCCTCACCAATACACCCATTCCTGAGACTAGGGGCACCCTCACCAATACAACCAACCCTGAGACTATGGGCAATGACCCTGATATAAAGGCTGCTAAAACTATGGGCACAGATACCTACACAATTGTTCCTGTAACTCGGAGCATCAACACCAGTCTAATCTCTCCTGAGAGTATGGGCAATGACACCGGTACAACCACTCCTATAATTATAGGCAATACCACTCTGGAAAAGAGAGATACCCTCACCAATACAACCATTCCTGAGACTAGGGGCACCCTCACCAATACAACCATTCCTGAGACTAGGGGCACCTTCACCAATACAACCATTCCTGAGACTAGGGGCACCTTCACCAATACAACCAATCCTGAGACTAGGGGCACCTTCACCAATACAACCATTCCTGAGACTAGGGGCACCCTCACCAATACAACCATTCCTGAGACTAGGGGCACCCTCACCAATACAACCAATCCTGAGACTAGGGGCACCTTCACCAATACAACCATTCCTGAGACTAGGGGCACCTTCACCAATACAACCAATCCTGAGACTAGGGGCACCCTCACCAATACAACCAACCCTGAGACTATGGGCAATGACTCTGATATAAAGGCTGCTGACACTATGGGCACAGATACCTACACAATTGTTCCTGTAACTCGGAGCATCAACACCAGTCTAATCTCTCCTGAAAGTATGGGCAATGACACCGGTACAAGCACTCCTGTAATTATAGGCAAAACCACTCTGGAAAAGAGAGATACCCTCACCAATACAACCATTCCTGAGACTAGGAGCACCTTCACCAACACAACCACTCCTGAGACTAGGGGCACCCTCACCAATACAACCATTCCGGATACTAGGGGAATCCTCACCAATACAACCATTCCTGAGACTAGGGGAATCCTCACCAATACAACCATTCCTGAGACTAGGGGCATCCTCACCAATACAACCATTCCTGAGACTAGGGGCATCCTCACCAATACAACCAACCCTGAGACTATGGGCAATGACCCTGATATAAAGGCTGCTGACACTATGGGCACAGATACCGACACAAATGTTCCTGTAACTCGGAGCATCAACACCAGTCTAATCTCTCCTGAGAGTATGGGCAATGACACCGGTACAAGCACTCCTATAATTATAGGCAATACCACTCTGGAAAAGAGAGATACCGTCACCAATACAACCAATCCTGAAACTAGGGGCACCGTCACCAATACAACCATTCCTGAGACTAGGGGCACCCTCACCAACACAACCACTCCTGAGATTAGGGGCACCCTCACCAATACAACCATTCCTGAGACTAGGGGCACCCTCACCAATACAACCATTCCTGAGACTAGGGGCACCTACACCAATACAACCACTCCTGAGACTAGGCGCACCCTCACCAACACAACCAATCCTGAGACTAGGGGCACCCTTAGCAATACAACCATTCCTCAGACTAGAGGCACCCTCACCAATACAACCAATCCTGAGACTAGGGGCACCCTCACCAATACAACCATTCCAGAGACTAGGGGCACCCTCACCAATACAACCATTCCGGATACTAGGGGAATCCTCACCAATTCAACCATTCCTGAGACTAGGGGCACCCTCACCAATACAACCATTCCTGAGACTAGGGGCACCCTCACCAATACCACCATTCCTGAGACTAGGGGCACCCTCACCAATACAACCACTCCTGAGACTAGGGGCACCCTCACCAATACAACCAATCCTGAGACTAGGGGCACCTTCACCAATACAACCATTCCTGAGACTAGGGGCACCTTCACCAATACAACCACTCCTGAGACTAGGGGCACCCTCACCAATACAACCAATCCTGAGACTATGGGCAATGACCCTGATATAAAGGCTGCTGACACTATGGACACAGATACCTACACAATTGTTCCTGTAACTCGGAGCATCAACATCAGTCTAATCTCTCCTGAAAGTATGGGCAATGACACCGGTACAACCGCTCCTATAATTATAGGCAATACCACACTGGAAAAGAGAGGTACCCTCACCAATACAACCATTCCTGAGATTAGGGGCACCCTCACCAATACAACCATTCCTGAGACTAGGGGCACCTTCACCAATACAACCATTCCTGAGACTAGGGGCACCTTCACCAATACAACCAATCCTGAGACGAGGGGCACCTTCACCAATACAACCATTCCTGAGACTAGGGGCACCCTCACCAATACAACCATTCCTGAGACTAGGGGCACCCTCACCAATACAACCAATCCTGAGACTTGGGGCACCTTCACCAATACAACCATTCCTGAGACTAGGGGCACCCTCACCAATACAACCATTCCTGAGACTAGGGGCACCTTCACCAATACAACCATTCCTGAGACTAGGGGCACCTTCACCAATACAACCATTCCTGAGACTAGGGGCACCCTCACCAATACAACCATTCCTGAGACTAGGGGCACCCTCACCAATACAACCAATCCTGAGACTAGGGGCACCCTCACCAATACAACCATTCCTGAGACTAGGGGCACCCTCACCAATACAACCAATCCTGAGACTAGGGGCACCTTCAACAATACAACCATTCCTGAGACTAGGGGCACCCTCACCAATACAACCATTCCTGAGACTAGGGGCACCTTCACCAATACAACCATTCCTGAGACTCGGGGCACCTTCACCAATACAACCATTCCTGAGACTAGGGGCACCCTCACCAATACAACCATTCCTGAGACTAGGGGCACCCTCACCAATACAACCATTCCTGAGACTAGGGGCACCCTCACCAATACAACCAATCCTGAGACTAGGGGCACCCTCACCAATACAACCATTCCTGAGACTAGGGGCACCCTCACCAATACAACCAATCCTGAGACTAGGGGCACCTTCACCAATACAACCATTCCTGAGACTAGGGGCACCCTCACCAATACAACCATTCCTGAGACTAGGGGCACCTTCACCAATACAACCAACCCTGAGACTATGGGAATCCTCACCAATACAACCAACCCTGAGACTATGGGCAATGACCCTGATATAAAGGCTGCTGACACTATGGGCACAGATACCTACACAATTGTTCCTGTAACTCGGAGCATCAACATCAGTCTAATCTCTCCTGAAAGTATGGGCAATGACACCGGTACAACCACTCCTATAATTATAGGCAATACCACACTGGAAAAGAGAGGTACCCTCACCAATACAACCATTCCTGAGATTAGGGGCACCCTCACCAATACAACCATTCCTGAGACTAGGGGCACCTTCACCAATACAACCATTCCTGAGACTAGGGGCACCCTCACCAATACAACCATTCCTGAGACTAGGGGCACCCTCACCAATACAACCATTCCTGAGACTGGGGGCACCCTCACCAATACAACCAATCCTGAGACTAGGGGCACCCTCACCAATACAACCATTCCTGAGACTAGGGGCACCCTCACCAATACAACCAATCCTGAGACTAGGGGCACCTTCACCAATACAACCATTCCTGAGACTAGGGGCACCCTCACCAATACAACCATTCCTGAGACTAGTGGCACCTTCACCAATACAACCATTCCTGAGACTAGGGGCACCTTCACCAATACAACCATTCCTGAGACTAGGGGCACCCTCACCAATACAACCATTCCTGAGACTAGGGGCACCCTCACCAATACAACCATTCCTGAGACTAGGGGCACCCTCACCAATACAACCAATCCTGAGACTAGGGGCACCCTCACCAATACAACCATTCCTGAGACTAGGGGCACCCTCACCAATACAACCAATCCTGAGACTAGGGGCACCTTCACCAATACAACCATTCCTGAGACTAGGGGCACCCTCACCAATACAACCATTCCTGAGACTAGGGGCACCTTCACCAATACAACCAACCCTGAGACTATGGGAATCCTCACCAATACAACCAACCCTGAGACTAGGGGCAATGACCCTGATATAAAGGCTGCTGACACTATGGGCACAGATACCTACACAATTGTACCTGTAACTCGGAGCCTCAACACCAGTCTAATCTCTCCTGAAAGTATGGGCAATGACACCGGTACAAGCACTCCTGTAATTATAGGCAAAACCACTCTGGAAAAGAGAGATACCCTCACCAATACAACCAATCCTGAGACTAGGAGCACCTTCACCAACACAACCATTCCTGAGACGAGGGGAATCCTCACCAATACAACCATTCCTGAGACTAGGGGAATCCTCACCAATACAACCATTCCTGAGACTCGGGGAATCCTCACCAATACAACCATTCCTGAGACTAGAGGCACCCTCACCAATACAACCATTCCTGAGACTATTGGCAATGACCCTGATATAAAGGCTGCTGACACTATGGGCACAGATACCTACAAAAATGTTCCTGTAACTTGGAGCATCAACACCAGTCTAATCTCTCCTGAGAGTATGGGCAATGACACCGGTACAAGCACTCCTATAATTATAGGCAATACCACTCTGGAAAAGAGAGATACCGTCACCAATACAACCAATCCTGAAACTAGGGGCACCGTCACCAATACAACCATTCCTGAGACTAGGGGCACCCTCACCAACACAACCACTCCTGAGACTAGGGGCACCCTCACCAATACAACCATTCCTGAGACTAGGGGCACCCTCACCAATACAACCATTCCTGAGACTAGGGGCACCTACACCAATACAACCACTCCTGAGACTAGGAGCACCTTCACCAACACAACCATTCCTGAGACTAGGGGCACCCTCACCAACACAACCAATCCTGAGACTAGGGGCACCCTCACCAACACAACCAATCCTGAGACTAGGGGCACCCTTAGCAATACAACCATTCCTGAGACTAGAGGCGCCCTCACCAATACAACCAATCCTGAGACTAGGGGCACCCTCACCAATACAACCATTCCAGAGACTAGGGGCACCCTCACCAATACCACCATTCCTGAGACTAGGGGCACCCTCACCAATACAACCATTCCAGAGACTAGGGGCACCCTCACCAATTCAACCATTCCTGAGACTAGGGGCACCCTCACCAATACAACCACTCCTGAGACTAGGGGCACCCTCACCAATACAACCAATCCTGAGACTAGGGGCACCTTCACCAATACAACCATTCCTGAGACTAGGGGCACCTTCACCAATACAACCAATCCTGAGACTATGGGCAATGACCCTGATATAAAGGCTGCTGACACTATGGGCACAGATACCTACACAATTGTTCCTGTAACTCGGAGCATCAACATCAGTCTAATCTCTCCTGAAAGTATGGGCAAGGACACCGGTACAACCACTCCTATAATTATAGGCAATGCCACTCTGGAAAAGAGAGGTACCCTCACCAACACAACCACTCCTGAGACGAGGGGCACCCTCACCAATACAACCATTCCTGAGACTAGGAGCACCTTCACCAATACAACCATTCCTGAGACTAGGGGCACACTCACCAATACAACCAATCCTGAGACTAGGGGCACCCTCACCAATACAACCATTCCAGAGACTAGGGGCACCCTCACCAATACAACCATTCCAGATACTAGGGGAATCCTCACCAATACAACCACTCCTGAGACTAGGGGCACACTCACCAATACAACCAATCCTGAGACTAGGGGCACCCTCACCAATACAACCACTCCTGAGACTAGTGGCACCCTCACCAATACAACCATTCCTGAGACTAGGGGCACCCTCACCAATACAACCATTCCTGAGACTAGGAGCACCCTCACCAGTACAACCATTCCTGAGACTAGGGGCACCTTCACCAATACAACCAACCCTGAGACTATGGGCAATGACCGTGATATAAAGGCTGCTGACACTATGGGCACAGATACCTACACAATTGGTCCTGTAACTCGGAGCCTCAACACCCGTCTAATCTCTCCTGAGAGTATGGGCAATGACACCGGTACTACCACTCCTATAATTATAGGCAAAACCACTCTGGAAACAAGAGATACCCTCACCATTACAACCAATCCTGAGACTAGGGGCACCGTCACCAATACAACCATTCCTGAGACTAGGGGAACCGTCACCAACACCACCACTCCAGAGACTAGGGGCACCGTCACCAATACAACCACTCCTGAGACTAGGGGCACCCTGACCAACACAACCACTCCTGACACGAGGGGCACCGTCACCAATACAACCACTCCTCAGACTAGGGGCACCTTCACCAATACAACCAACCCTGAAACTAGGGGCACCTTCACCAATACAACCATTCCTGAGACTAGGGGCACCCTCGCCAATACAACCATTCCTGAGACTAGGGGCACCCTCACCAATACAACTATTCCTGAGACTAGGGGCACCCTCACCAATACAACCATTCCTGAGAGTAGGGGCACCCTCACCAACACAACCAATCCTGAGACTAGGGGCACCCTCACCAACACAACCATTCCTGAGAGTAGGGGCACCTTCACCAATACAACCAATCCTGAGACGAGGGGCACCCTCACCAATACAACCATTCGTGAGACTAGGGTCACCCTCACCAATACAACCAATCCTGAGACGAGGGGAACCCTCACCAATACAACCAATCCTGAGACTAGGGGCACCCTCACCAATACAACCATTCCGGATATTAGGGGAATCCTCACCAATACAACCACTCCTGAGACTAGGGGCACCTTCACCAATACAACCATTCCTGAGACTAGGGGAATCCTCACCAATACAACCACTCCTGAGACTAGGGGCACCTTCACCAATACAACCATTCCTGAGACTAGGGGAATCCTCACCAATACAACCATTCCTGAGGCTAGGGGCATCCTCACCAATACAACCATTCCTGAGATTGGTGGCAATGACTCTGATATAAAGGCTGCTAAAACTATGGGCACAGATACCTACACAAATGCTCCTGTAATTCGGAGCATCAACACCAGTCTAATCTCTCCTGAAAGTATGGGCAATGACTCCGGTACAAGCACTCCTATAATTATAGGCAAAACCACTCTGGAAAAGAGAGATACCCTCACCAATACAACCATTCCTGAGACTAGGGGAATCCTCACCAACACAACCATTCCTGAGACTAGGGGCACCCTCACCAATACAACCATTCCTGAGACTAGGGGCACCCTCACCAATACAACCATTCCTGAGACTAGGGGCACCCTCACCAATACAACTATTCCTGAGACTAGGGGCACCCTCACCAATACAACCATTCCTGAGACTAGGGGCACCCTCACCAATACAACCATACCTGAGACTAGGGGCACCCTCACCAATACAACCATTCTTGAGACTAAAGGCACCCTCACCAATACAACCATTCCTGAGACAAGGGGCACCCTCACCAATACAACCATTCCTGAGACAAGGGGAACCCTCACCAATACAACCATTCCTGACACTAGGGGCACCTTCACCAATACAACCAACCCTGAGACTATGGACAATGACCCTGATATAAAGGCTGCTGACACTATGGGCACAGATATCTACACAATTGTTCCTGTAACTCGGAGCATCAACACCAGTCTAATCTCTCCTGAGAGTATGGGCAATGACACCGGTACAAGCACTCCTGTAATTATTGGCAAAACCACTCTGGAAAAGAGAGATACCCTCACCAACACAACCAATCCTGAGATTAGGGGCACCCTCACCAACACAAACAATCCTGAGACTAGGGGCACCCTTAGCAATACAACCATTCCTGACACTAGAGGCACCCTCAGGAATACAACCAATCCTGAGACGAGGGGCACCCTCGCCAATACAACCAATCCTGAGACGAGGGGCACCCTCACCAATACAACCATTCCAGAGCCTAGCGGCATCCTCACCAATACAACCATTCCTGAGACGAGGGGCACCTTCACCAATACAACCATTCCTGAGACTAGGGGCACCTTCACCAATACAACCATTCCAGAGACTAAGGGCACCCTCACCGATACAACCATTCCTGAGACTAGGGGAATCTTCACCAATACAACCATTCCTGAGACAAGGGAAATCCTCAAAAATACAACCATTCCCAAGACTAGGGGCACCCTCACCAATACAACCATTCCTGAGACGAGGGGCACCCTCACCAATACAACCATTCCTGAGACTAGGGGCACCCTCACCGATACAACCATTCCTGAGACTAGGGGCACCCTCACCCATACAACCATTCCTGAGACTAGGGGCACCCTCACCAATACAACCATTCCTGAGACTAGCGGCACCTTCACCAATACAACCACTCCTGAGACTAGGGGCACCTTCAACAATACAACCATTCCTGAGACTAGGGGAATCCTCACCAATACAACCATTCCCAAGACTAGGGGCACCCTCACCAATACAACCATTCCTGAGACTAGGGGCACCCTCACCGATACAACCATTCCTGAGACTAGGGGCACCCTCACCCATACAACCATTCCTGAGACTAGGGGCACCCTCACCAATACAACCATTCCTGAGACTAGCGGCACCTTCACCAATACAACCACTCCTGAGACTAGGGGCACCTTCAACAATACAACCATTCCTGAGACTAGGGGAATCCTCACCAATACAACCATTCCTGAGATTAGGGGCACCCTCACCAATACAACCATTCCTGACTCGAGGGGCACCTTCACCAATACAACCATTCCTGAGACTAGGGGAATCTTCACCAATACAACCATTCCTGAGACTAGGGGCACCCTCACCAACAGAACCATTCCTGAGACTAGGGGCACCTTCACCAATACAACCAATCCTCAGACTATGGGCAATGACCCTGATATAAAGGCTGCTGACACTATGGGCACAGATACCTACACAATTGTTCCTCTAACTCGGAGCATCAACACCAGTCTATTCTCTCCTGAAAGTATGGGCAATGACACCGGTACAACCGCTCCTATAATTATAGGCAATACCACTCTGGAAAAGAGAGATACCCTCACCAATACAACCAATCCTGAGACTAGGGGCACCCTCACCAACACAACCATTCCTGAGACTAGGGGCACCTTCACCAATACAACCAATCCTCAGACTATGGGCAATGACCCTGATATAAGGGCTGCTGACACTATGGGCACAGAGACCTACACAATTGTTCCTCTAACTCGCAGCATCAACACCAGTCTATTCTCTCCTGAAAGTATGGGCAATGACACCGGTACAACCGCTCCTATAATTATAGGCAATACCACTCTGGAAAAGAGAGATACCCTCACCAATACAACCAATCCTGAGACTAGGGGCACCCTCACCAACACAACCATTCCTCAGACTAGGGGCACCCTCACCAATACAACCATTCCTGAGACTAGGGGAATCCTCACCAATACAACCAATCCTGAGACTAGGGGCACCCTTAGCAATACAACCATTCCTGAGACTAGAGGCACCCTCACCAATACAGCCAATCCTGAGACTAGGGGCACCCTCACCAATACAGCCAATCCTGAGACTAGGGGCACCCTCACCAATACAACCATTCCAGAGACTAGGGGCAGCCTCACCAATTCAACCATTCCTGAGACGAGGGGCACCTTCACCAATACAACCATTCCTGAGACTAGGGGAATCTTCACCAATACATCCATTCCTGAGACTAGGGGCACCCTCACCAATACAACCATTCCTGAGACTAGGGGCACCCTCACCAATACAACCATTCCTGAGACTAGGGGCACCCTCACCAATACAACCATTCCTGAGACTAGGGGCACCCTCACCAATACAACCATTCCTGAGACTAGGGGCACCCTCACCAATACAACCATTCCTGAGACTAGGGGCACCCTCACCAATACAACCATTCCTGAGACTAGGGGCACCTTCACCAATACAACTATTCCTGAGACTAGGGGCACCCTCACCAATACAACCATTCCTGAGACTAGGGGCACCGTCACCAATACAACCATTCCTGAGACTAGGGGCACCGTCACCAATACAACCATTCCTGAGACTAGGGGCACCCTCACCAATACATCCATTCCTGAGACTAGGGGCACCCTCACCAATACAACCATTCCTGAGACTAGGGGCACCCTCACCAATACAACCATTCCTGAGACTAGGGGCACCCTCACCAACACAACCACTCCTGAGACTAGGGGCACCTTCACCAATACAACCAATCCTCAGACTATGGGCAATGACTCTGATATAAAGGCTGCTGACACTATGGGCACAGATACCTACACAATTGTTCCTGTAACTCGGAGCATCAGCACCAGTCTAATCTCTCCTGAAAGTATGGGCAATGACACCGGTACAACCACTCCTATAATTATAGGCAAAACCACTCTGGAAAAGAGAGATACCGTCACCAATACAACCAATCCTGAGACTAGGGGCACCCTCACCAATACAACCAATCCTGAGACTAGAGGCACCCTCACCAATACAACCAATCCTGAGACTAGGGGCACCCTCACCAATACAACCAATCCTGAGACTAGAGGCACCCTCACCAATACAACCATTCCTGAGACTAGGGGCACCCTCACCAATACAACCATTCCAGAGACTAGGGGCACCCTCACCAATACAACCATTCCTGAGTCTAGGGGCACCCTCACCAATACAACCACTCCTGAGACTAGGGGCATCCTCACCAATACAACCATTCCTGAGACTAGGGGCACCCTCACCAATACAACCAATCCTGAGACTAGGGGCACCCTCACCAATACAACCACTGCTGAAGCCATGCGCAATGACATTGATTTAAACATTCCTGACACTAGTGGCCTTTACACCAATTCAACTGCTCCTGAAACTAGAAGCACCGACACAAATAGTACCACTCCAGGAACTATGGACAATGCCCCTGATATGATTGCTGATAGAACTATGGGCTATGACCCTGATATAACCACTCCTGAGACTATGGTAAATGACAGCAACACAATGGTTCGTGAAACTAGGAGCATCCACACCAATACAACCGCTCTGGAAATTAAGGACTCCAACACCAATAAAACCACAGCTCAAAGTGCTGAGACAATAGATAACGGCACTAATTCAACCATTCCTGAAGCTAGCGGCATTTACACCGAAACAACTGCTCCTGAAACTAGGAGCACCAACACAAATATTACCTCTCCAGGAACTATGGGCAATGACACAAATACAATGGTTCATGAGACTATGGGCAGCAACACCACTACAACCACACCGGTAATTTTGGGCAGTGACGCTGACTCAATCGCTCCAGAGACTATGGGCAATGATAGAAATATGAGCACTCCTGAACCTATGGTTACTGACACCGATACAACTGCTCCTGAAGCTAGGGGCAATGACATCCATATAACTGCTCCTGAGATTACAGTCACCATCACCAATATAACCACTCCTGCAACAATGGGCAATGACACCGATTTAACCGTTCCTGTAAGTAGAGGCACCAACATCAATATGACCGCTCCTGAAAGTGCAGATTCCAATACTAATACAACTCTTTCTGAAGCTAGAGACACAGGATTTTTCACATTTGTTCTCAGAAGTGCCACCAATGAAAGCCCTTTGATCGCAGCGGTTCCTTCCAATAACTCATCCATCTCAGGATCTACACCTTTGATCATCACTGAAAATTCTCTCCAAGAAAGAACCTTTTCAAGTCGGAAAATAACTTCTGAGAGTTCGAATTCAACTAATGAATCTGCTGGAAATGTAAGTTTGTGCTGGTTGCACTTTGCATGGCTGCGAAATTCGGCACCTTAGCGCCGGCAGTTAAGGCCGGTTTCGAGGAAAAAAAATGGCGGCTGCCTCACTTCCGCGCGGCCCGCGCCGCTCCCCATCTTGGTGAGGGCGATAGCGCGGGCGGGACATGCGTGCGCCGGCAGTATGCAGAGTAGGCCCGGATCGTGACATCAGGTAGCGTGTAACGCTCATTTGACGCACGATCTGCCATTTTGGACTTCGCCGTTCCAAACAACGCCCTTTCCTAAACACGCGCAGGAGAAGGTGCCTTCAGCTGCACCGGGGACCCCCACCAGCACAATTTACAGAGGTACATCCAACTTGCAGGTAAGTTGATCATTTCCCTTGCATTGGCTCTTGCAGAGTTTATATCGCTACTGGCCTCGCTGGAAGACATTTCTAACGTTGTTCCAGTGTGCAGAGAGTGCTGCTGCACGTTGGGAAGGTGTCGGCTGCTCTTGGGAGGTCTCTGGCCTACACCACTCTGCTTGCAGTTCCGCTCGTGCCGCAGCGTGACAGGGAGATGGAGCCGAGGCAACAAAGACCAAGCTGCTCGCAGTGGGAGGAGGAGGAGGGGGAGGAGGGTCCTCAGCAGGGGGCCTTAGCCACCTAGGGTCTTCAGGGAGCACTTTTCCCACCTGCACCTAAGCCAGGAGCAGTGTGTTCACCGGCTCCGCTTCACCACGGAGGTGGTCGCAGAGCTCTGCCACCTCAGAGCAGGGTGATGACAGCTCTGCCAGTGGCCTTCAAGGTGACCATGGCCCTGAATTTTTTCCCCAGCCGATCCTTCCAGGCTGAAACAAGCGACATAGTAAACATTTTGCAGTTTGTCGTCCATCGCTGCAACTGGGAGCTCACTTCTGGACTCTAGGAGAGGGGTCTTCATTGTCTTCTCTCTAAACAGAGAGAAGCAGGAGGGGTGGCACATCGTTAGGCCAGGATATTGGGCTTCCCCATGGTACAGGGTGCCATCAACTGCAGGCACGTGGCTTTGCGGGCGCTGCATAGCAATGCTGAGATGTACCATAACCGAAAAAGGGTACCACTCACTTAATGTGCAGTTGGTGTGCGACCATGCCCAGCACATCATGATGGTGAATGCCTGGTATCAGTCATGATGCCTTCATCCTGCACCAGTCCACTGTGCCAGCAATCATCCAGCCATCACATCGAACCAGAGGGTGGCTGATCAGAAACAAGGGCTATCTGTTCTACACCTGGCTGATGACTCCCCTCCGTAACCCCACCACTAGTGGCCAGCAATATAATGAGAGCCATGCTGCCACGAGGATCCTCATTGAGCAGACCATCAGGGTGCTCAAGCAACGGGTCCGCTGTCTTGACCGCTCTGGAGGAGCCCTCCAGTACTCGTTGGAGCGGGTGTCCTAATCCGTGGTGGTCTACTGCATCCTCCACAACTTGGCCATCATGAGGGCGCGGCCCTTGCCAACACGGGATCCGCCACCACCTCAGGAGGAGGAGGAGGAGAAAAAGAAGGAAGAGGGGCAGGAAGGGAGGAAGCCATCTGCAAATTCCCATTCCAGACAGGCTGACCATGAGCTCATCATCAGACTCCGGTTCCCCTGAATGAAACCCCAGATCCCCGTTGCTCAACACTTCCCCACCTTACCATCCCTCTGTCACAGAACAACACAGCGACCTCTTGGACACAATGCTGAAATGGAAGCCACCACAAAACAAACATTCCAAACATAATTTATAAATGATTAATTCCAATGTTAAATTACGAAGTCAATTTATCACCCTTGTGCATTCCCTTTGCCTATTCTAGTGCTCCTACACAGTGCTACCCCAGTAGCTGCAGCATGGCTGGTGGAAGGCTGCTGACTTTGTGTGGGGGACACTGAGATGGCCTTGGATTACGACCTCGACCAGCTCTGGGCCTAGAAGGCCCAGCTGTAGATGGCACCACGCCGGCATGGGCGGCAGCAGTCTGGGCTGGCAGAAACAGAAGCCAGAAGGCATTCATCTCCAATCCCTGGGCTGCTGTCCTTAAAGGACAAAGGAACTGAGCTTTTATTGGTCCTCTGGCCTGTGATGCGGAGAAAGGCAGAGCACATGGACAAAGGTCCACCTGTCTAGACGTCCCTCCACAATTGGCACCCTTCCAGGGTTAGTAAAGGAAGAAGAGGCAAAAGTTAGCCTTCCTGCCACTCATTATTCCCCTGCCTTTAGGAGAAACTGGGAATTTCCATGCAGCATAACGGTGGGAAGTGAGCCAGGGAGGCAGTTAAAACGGAGTGGGTCCGTTCCCGTCCGGCTGGGATGCTTGCCTACCTGATTGTTCAGGCACATGAGGCACGTTTCTGAGTCAAGCTTTACTCTGCATTTAATCTGTGGTTATTGAGCAGATGGGCTAAAGTTTGGAATTTTCAAGATGGTCGACAGATCACCCTGAGACAATGGAAAGCCCAATACCTCTGAAGACAATGGGAGACATTAACGCGCAGATTACTTCAGATAAACCTTGACCAGTTTCCTCCCACGGTTTCCTCCCACAGTCCAAAGATGTGCGGGTTAGGTTGATTGGCTATGATAAATTGACCCTTAGTGTTAGGGGGATTAAATACGTGGGATTACGGGGATAGGGTGGGATATGTGTTGGTGTAGGGATTACGGGGATCAGGTGGGATATGTGTCGGTGCAGGCTCGATGGGTCGAAATGGCCTCTATCTGCACTGTGGGGTTTCTGTGAAAAAAAAAAAAAAAAATATCTTTCCTCATTTCACTTGAATCAACAGAATTGGTGGCAGTCAGTTATTGACCAGAACATTGACTGCCAGGCTTCACACGTTCCTGACAACTGCAGCATTGGATTTTAAGAAGTATCTGCTTAGCGGAGCATGAATCCTCTCTGCTGAATCTGTTTAGACAATCCTGTATCCCCCCCACCGCCAAGCACGATAGTTTTAGCAAGACTGTTGTTTACACACATGTTCTATGATCTCAACTGACCTCCAGATTGTACCTTAGTCAGGATTTTATTCAATCTTACAACTCTTATTTCAAAGCTGGAATCACATCCTTTCAGGTGTCAGCCGTGGCTCAGTGGGCAGCACCCTCGCCTCTGAATCCGAGGGTCGTAGGTTCAAGTCCCACTCCAGAGACTTGAGCACGAAATCCAGGCTAACACTCCAGTGCAGTACTGAGGGAGCGGCGCACTGTCGGAGCGGCGCACTGTCGGAGGGGCAGTACTGAGGGAGCGGCGCACTGTCGGAGGGGCAGTACTGAGGGAGCGGCGCACTGTCAGAGGGGCAGTACTGAGGGAGCGGTGCACTGTCGGAGGGGCAGTACTGAGGGAGCGCTGCACTGTCGGAGGGGCAGTACTGAGGGAGCGCCGCGCTGTTGGGGGGCAGTACTGAGGGAGCGCCACACTGTCAGAGAGGCAGTACTGAGGGAGCACTGCACTATCAGAGGGGCAGTACTGAGGGAGTGTTGCACTGTCGGAGGGGCAGTACTGAGGGAGCGCCACACTGTCAGAGGGGCAATACTAAGGGAGTGCTGCACTGTCAGAGGGGCAATACTGAGGGAGCACCGCACTGTTGGGGGGCAGTACTGAGGGAGCGCCGCACTGTCGGAGGGGCAGTACTGAGGGAGCGCCACACTGTCGGAGGGGCAGTACTGAGGGAGCGCTGCACTGTCGGAGAGGCAGTACTGAGGGAGCGCCGCACTGTCGGAGGAGCCGTACTGAGGGAGCGCAGCACTGTTGGAGGGGCAGTACTGAGGGAGCGCCGCACTGTTGGAGAGGCAGTACTGAGGGAGTGCCGCACTGTCGGAGTGGCAGTACTGAGGGAGCGCTGCACTTTTGGAGGGGCAATACTGAGGGAGCGCCGCACTGTCCGAGGGGCAATACTGAGGGAGCGCCGCACTGTCGGAGGAGCAATACTGAGGGAGTGCAGTACTGAGGGAGGGCTGCACTGTCGGAGAGACAGTACCGAGGGAGCGCTACACTGTTAGAGGTGCCGTCGTTCAGATGAGATGTTAAACGAGGCCCCATCTGCCCTCTCAGGTGGACGTGAAAGATCCCATGGCCCTATTCATAGAAAAATAGGAGCAGGAGTAGGCCATTCATCCCTTCGAGCCTGCTCTGCCATCCGATATGATCATGGCTGATCCTCTATCGCAATACCATATTCCCGCTCTCTCCCTATACCCCTTGATGCCTTTTGTGTCTAGAAATCTATCTATCTCCTTCTTAAATATATTCAGTGACTTGGCCTCCACAGCCTTCTGTGGTAGAGAATTCCACAGGTTCACCACCCTCTGAGTGAAGAAATTTCTCCTCATCTCAGTCCTAAATGTCCTACCCCGTATCCTGAGACTGATTCGAAAAAGAGCAGAGGAGTTCTCCCCAGTGTCCTGGCCAATATTTATCCCTCAACCAAAAAAAACAGATTATTTGTTCATTATCACATTGCTGTTTGTGGGATCTTGCTGTGCACCAATTGGCTGCTGCTACATTACAACAGTGACTACACTATAAAAGTGTTTCATTGGCTGTAAAGCGCTTTGGGACGTCCTGAGGCCGTGAAAGGCGCTATAGAAATTCAAGTCTTTCTTTATTGATCTTATTTTGCAAGACCCGATGTTACAAACTATAAACATGTGATAGAGCCACCTGGTGGACTACTGATGTATATAATAATAAAGCCATGTGTAGTACAGTTCTTACCGGAAGCCATGTTGTGCTGTTGTGTATATATGCTCCGTCTCAAGGTATCACAGAATTGGCGATAAGAGTGCAAGTGCGGATTCCCTAGCTGAAATTTTTGTTGGAGGATAATCTTGCCAACCGATGGCGGGACTGTTAGAGCTTCTTCGTTTTGCAGAAAAACTTAAAAATCTGAGATAAATTTCGAGCACGCGTGGCTGAACTGTCAACGTTGCCGGAGTCCAGATGGCCGTGTCTATGTGAATAATAGGGCGCTTAGGTGAGTTCCATCGCGACCGAGAGACCTTCGGAGCATATGTGGGGCAGCTAGAAATGTTTTTCACCGCGAATAGTATCGTCGAAGTCCCCGATGATGTAAACCGTAACCGGGCGGTTTTAGAAATGAAACGAGCGATTTTTTTGACTGAAGCAGACCCCGAGGTCCACGAAACCCTGAAAAATGTGTTTGTTCCCGACAAGCCGAAGGACACACCACTGAAGGAGACCCTAACCAAGTTGGAACAGCACTACAGTCCTGAGCCCCTGGAAATTGCTGAAAGTTAGCGTTTTGGAACACACAATCAATTAGTATCAGTGAGTATATTGTAGCTTTAAAAAAGCCGTCCATTCACTGTCATTTCAGAAACTTTCAGGACCGAGCTTTGCGTGACCACTTTGTGGGTTGAAAAATGAACATATCAGAAGTAAATTGTTGACAACCCCTAACTTGACTTTTGACTTAGCTTGTCAGACAGCTATGTTGATGGATATAGCCGACTGATACTCCCGAGAGTTCCACACCATTTCCAGTCGTCAGACAACCGCGGTGAATCGGCTGCAGGCTGAAAGTAAAAGGCTGTTGGGCCCCAAGGCCTCAGCAACTGGCCACGGTAACAGTGCATTGAAGTCCTGCTGTCAGTGCCTGGGACAACACCGATGTTGATTTCCATGGGTATCCTGATTCCTGCGACATCTACTTGGATGACGATACCTCGCAAATCGCTGTTAGATACCTTCGTGCTCCTGATGACATGAATCTCCAGAAACTCCTCTTCCTGCTGCTTCTCTTCAACGGTATGTAGTGTCTGGTGATTTCTACTTCGAGCATTGCCAGTCGGTTTACTCTTCTGTCGGTACGCCTTCGCAAGATGCCCAGTTTTCTTGCAGTAGAAACACTCTGCCTTCACATACGGTGGTCACCCATTCCCTTCCTGCCTGTGTAGCCTTTACCTGCGGTGTGACCAACTCCCTAAACGTACTATCCACGACGTCCTCAGCATCGCGAATGCTCCAGTATGTATCCATTCGCAGCTCCAGCGCCGCAATGCAGTCTGTCAGTAGCTGCAGCTGGATACACCTCCCGGGCACATGGTCGTCAGGGACACAGGAAGTGTCCCTGATTTCCCACATAGCGCAGGAGGAGCATGCCACGGGGCCGAGCTGTCCTGCCATGACTTACTCTTTAATTAATTTAAATTAATTTAAATCAAATCAATACCATTAATTACACTACAATTAAATGATATACTCAAGGGCCCTTGGTTACTACCACTCCCCGATACACAACAGAGACCTTAGAAACTATAACCACAAAAATTAAGACCTTCTAAATTTTCTAAACTATTAATCTTAACTTTCAAACTATAGAGTAGTATAAATACTCACCTGGCCGTACTCACCCAATCAGCTGCTTCCTCTTGCCTGCGTCACTTTTTGAATCATGACGTGGCTCCGGAACGCCGCCGCCGGTCTGTGAGATTGGTAAGCCTCTGTAGAAAAGATGGGCTTTGATTTTGTCAGCGTATATGTATGACATTGCGTACAGATGATCAGCTGATCACAGTAATGCTGATGCTATGTCCAGCTTGCCATCCCCATCACAAGTTACACCCAATAAGGAAGAAGTGCTCTATTTCTCTTACATTGATGAGCTGCCAGTCACAGCTGAAGAGATTGGTAGGGCAACCAAACATGACCCAATTATGTCAAAGGTGCATGATTACATAGAAAATGGATGGCCAATCCATGTATCAGAGGAAGATATCCATCCATACTTCGTTCGTAGGAATGAATTGTCAGTGGATAAAGATTGTATCATGTGGGGATCAAGAGTGGTTATCCCAAATAGGTTTAGGTCTAAATTGCTAAGAGATCTTCATGGCCAGCACCTGGGAATGTGCTTGACCAAGAGCTTTGCATGCAGTTACTTATGGTAGCCAGGTTTAAATAAAGAGATAGGGGTCAATTTTAACTCAGGTGTGGGGAATTGTCGGGTTCCCCGAATTTAATGTTTCCCACACGAATCTAAATGGGTCTGTGAGATTGATGCAATTTTAACTCAATTGGCCAATTGATTTCCAACGTGTGGGAACCCTTGGCAATTGAGTATTTCCAGTCAGAAAGTCGCAGAATATGACGTCATCATTGCTGCTGCTTTTAGGGCCCACAGCAAGCCTTGCTTCTTCTGCAGGCTTCCAAACTTCACCATTGAGATGGCACAGGAGCCTGCAGGAGCAACGGCCAGCGGGAGGGCAAGAGCTGCCCCAAAATTTGATGAGGCTTCACTCCAGGCATTGCTGGATGGTGCTAGGGCCCACAGGGAGGTCCTCTTCCCTTCTTCAGGTAGGAAGCGGCCTCCCAGTCAGACCAAGGCTGTGTGGCTACAGGTGGCTGGGGAAGTCAACTCCTTGGGGCTCACACGGTGCACCTGGATGCAGTGCAGGAAAAGATTCCATGACCTTCATCACACTGGAAAAGTAAGTATGACGTTTCCATCACCCTCAATCTGATCCCCATTGCCTTTCCTCACCAGCACTCAGCTTTAGCAATCTCTTCCTCCACATCCCACTTGACACTCACATCCATGCACCCTTACCCATTCCCTCTCTCTCTATGCTCACATTCACATAACTATTCCACCATGCAGCCCTCACACTCCCTCTCACTCTGATGCTTTGAACACAACTGACAACACACAGGGAGGGCCCTTGGTCTTGCAACCTCACTCCATCTTTGTCTCCTAAGTATCTATGCTATGCAATCTCTGCACTCCCTCCTTCATTCTCACTCAACCTCCATTTGTCTCCCTTATTGCAGGAGAAGAGAGCTCACAACAGGAGAGAGAGCGAGCCAGGACAGGAGGAGGGCCGCCCTCATTAGCCCAGCTCACCCCCTGGGAGGAAGCCGTCCTGGAGATTGTCGGGGCTGACGGAGATGCGGAAGTTGGGAAGGACAGACAGGTGCATCCCCGCAAGCTGGTGACAGAATAGTTTTCCATCTCTCTCATTGGCATTGCATGAGTCACTGATAATGATTCTGAAGCTACATCATATGGACTTATGATCATCTGCAAAATGCAATGTGCATGTAACCTTGGCATCACATTTCTAACTTTTTCCTTGACTCCCCCACAGGGCCATCGAGAGCCCCCGTCCCCAGTGTGCAGGAGGAAGAGCCTGAGATGCCAGACTCCTCGGAGGAATTTGCAACCTCTAAGGGCGCAGCGTCAGCAGAAATAAGTGCACCCAGCACCAGCGCAGACACTCACACCTCGGTGGTACCTTCGGGACATAGAGTAGAGTTGTCACCTGGTGTATCACAGCTCACAAGTGAGCATCAGCAGATTGTGGAGACAGGGACAGCAGTGGAGAGCCCTCGTCGGAGGGCGCAGGACTCTGCCAGCTCGGCTCAGCTGCATGTCGACCCTCTGCCTCTCGATGATGGGGGAAACTAGAACTAGGGGGCATAGTCTTAGAATAAGGGGCTGCTCTTTCAAAACTGAGATGAGGAGGAACTACTTCACTCGGGGTGGTAGGTCCATGGAATATGCTGCCCCAAAAAGCTGTAGAAGCTACATCATTACATAAATTTAAAACAGAAATAGACAGTTTCCTAGAAGTAAAGGGAATTAAGGGTTACGGGGAGCAGGCAGGAATTTGGACATGAGTCTAGGTTCAGATCGGTCATGGCCCTGTGGGTAGCGGAGCGGGCCCAGGGGCCGTGTAGCCTGATCCTGCTCCTATTTTGTGTGTCTAATTCTGTTAGATTCAGGAGATGGTTCTGTGATAGTGGATTGGCGGTTAGGATCAGATCAGCCATGATCTCATTGAATGGCAGAGCAGGCTCGAGGGACCGATTGGCCTACTCCTGCTCCTATTTCTTATGTTCTTATGGGTCTATCCGTAAGATCAGAGGTGATGGAACTCCATGCACAGATGCAGGAGTCTCTGGCAGGTTTTGTCTCCAGGGTCGCTGCGAGTGTGGAGCGAATGGAGGAGTCCATGGCGAACATGAGCAGAGCCTTTGTGGAGTCAGTGGCACATGAACGCATCAACACAGAAAGGATGGCTACCTACGTGGAAATGATTGCTGCCTCCATGGTAAGGCTGGCTACCGTAGAGGAGAGGATGGCTACCGTAGAGGAGAGGAGGGCTACCGTAGAGGAGAGGAGGGCTATAGCCATGGAGGAGGTTGGTCGCCAGGGTATGGAAAACATGGTGAGTGTTCAGAATAGAATGACATCTCTTGAGGAGCGATGGGCATCTATTGAACAGAGAAACCAGACCTTCATGGAAGTCCTTCTGAGTAGGACTGCCATTGCAGATATGGGTCCCCATGGCCCCCCTGATGTACAGCAAGGTGCTCTCAAGCCACTTGCAGGCACTGAGGGGGAGGTTGGTGGCAGACCTCAAGGAAGTGGGGGCTCCTCTCCAAGCGCTCACACTTCCATGCCACTGCAGAGCCCTCGGTCAGAGCCCCGCCGGAGTCCACACCCAACTGAGATAGACGTCTCAACTCCTGCACAGCCGCAGGAGCAGCAGACTGCTGACAAGCCCTCACAGGCTCGCCACCCCAGAGGACGACCGCCAACAGTGTCGAGTCAGGAGCAGCAGGAAAGTGAGCAAGAGGCCTCCACATCTGCTGAAGCCACAGGGGAACCACTACGTAGGAGCACGCGTAAGAGGAAAATAAAGCACAAATAGTCACAAGTGTAGTCACTTGGGTGAAATGTTGTGTATTTTGTAAAAATGCCATCAGTTTTGCATAAAAATTCTGATGGCAACTGCTGCAGTTCTGGTGTGTGTCATTTTGTGAATGGGGCTTTCACATTGAGGGCTTAGGATTACTTGCAGTTGTCAGGATGCTGGTCAAATAGCTCGGAATCCGCAGGGTTTGGCCATTGTCGATGCTCAGGTAAGAAGCTGCGAGGCAAAATAGTTTGATTTACTAGGCTAAGCAAATCTGGCCAGGATGAGTGCGTTCCTTACATCGTGGGCTGCAATGTTCTCGCGTAATGCTGCCGCTGGTTGATGGGCCTCTGCAGGATGTGCTTTTTCGCCCTCCTCCTCCTCCTCCTCCTCCATCATCATCATCATCATCATCTGAGGAGGGTATGTGAGGAGCCACTTGGTCCTCAGGAATCTGCAAGCCACGACGCTGTGCCATGTTGTGAAGTGCACAGCAAACCACGACGATTCTGGAGACCCTGGCTGCTGAGTACTGTAGGGCTCCACCTCATCTATCCAGGCACCTGAAGCGCATCTTCAGCAAGCCGATGGTTTGCTCGATTATGGATCTGGTGGAAATGTGGCTGGAGTTGTAGCTCTCCTCAGCTTCGTTGGCTGGCCTCCTCAATGGCGTCATTAGCCAAGTCCTCAGGGGATAGCCCTTGTCTCCAAGTAGCCATCCGTGAAGTTGGTCTGGCGGCCTGAATAGCGGAGGCACACTACACTGGCGCAGTATGAAGGAGTCATGGCAACTGCCAGGGTACATGGCACAAACATGCAAAATCTCCTTCTTGTGGTCACACACCAGCTGAACGTTAAGGGAGTGGAAGCCCTTGCGATTGACAAAAATACCTGGATTGCGATGGGGTGCCCTAAGGGCCACATGTGTGTAGTCAATGACGCCCTGCACCCTTGGAAAGTCTGCCAGATGAGCTAATCCAACCGCTCGCGCCGTCACATTTGTGCGATCCCTGGTGAAATGGATGTGATTGTGCGCGAGGGCAAAGAGGGCATCGGTGACCTGCGTGATGCAAGTGTGTGCGGCCGCCTGGGAGATGCCGCTGATGTCTGCTGCTGATCCCTGGAATGAGCCGGAGGCATAAAAGTTGAGTGCGGTGGTGACTTTGATGGCCACTGGTAATGCTTGTCCACCTGGTCCGCTGGGCAGCAAGTCTTGCTGTATCATTGCGCAGATGGCAGACCAACTAAATACATATTTTGGTTCTGTCTTCACAAAGGAGGACACAAATAACCTCCCAGAAATACCGGGGAACATAGGGTCTGATGAAAGGGTGGAACTGAAAGAAATCAGTATTTGTAGGGAAATGGTGTTAGGAAAATTGATGGGACTGAAGGCCGATAAATCCCCAGGGCCTGATAATCTACATCCCAGGGTACTTAAGGAAGTGGCCCTAGAAATAGTAGATGCATTGCTGGTCATCTTCCAGAACTCGATAGACTCTGGAACAGTACCCATGGATTGGAGGGTAGCTAATGTTACCCCACTATTCAAAAAAGGTGGCAGGGAAAAAGTGGGGAATTATAGACCGGTAAGCCTGACATGGGTAGTGGGGAAAATGCTAGAGTCCATTATTAAAGATGTAATAGCAGAGCACTTGGAAAGCAGTGACAGGATCGGACAAAGTCAACATGGATTTACAAAAGGTAAATCATGCTTGACTAATCTACTGGAACTTTTTGAGGATGTAACTGGTAAAATAGATAAGGGAGAACCAGTGGATGTGGTGTATTTGGACTTTCAGAAGGCTTTCGATAAGGTCCCGCATAAGAGATTAGCGTGCAAAATTAAGGCACATGGGATTGGGGGCAAGGTATTGACTTGGATAGAGAACTGGTTGGCGGACAGAAAGCAAAGAGTTGGAATAAACGGGTCGTTTTCCGAGTGGCAGGCAGTGACTAGTGGGATACCGCAAGGATCGGTCCTAGGACCCCAGCTGTTCACAATATATATTAATGATCTGGACGAGGGAATTGGATGTAATATCTCCAAATTTGCAGACGACACAAAGCTGGGTGGGAGGGTATGCTGCAAGGAGGATGTCATGAAACTCCAGTACGATTTGGACAGGTTAGGTGATTGGGCAGAAACATGGCAAATGCACTATAATGTGGATAAATGTGAGGTTATCCACTTTGGTGGCAAAAGCAGGGAGGCACATTATTATTTAGAAACATAGAAGATAGGAGCAGGAGTAGGCCATTCGGCCCTTCGAGCCTGCTCCGCCATTCAACGAGATCATGGCTGATCATCCAAACCCTAGCACCCGGTCCCTACACCGACAGCCATCCCACACAAGCCCTATCCCCATAACCCCGTAACCCCACGTATTTAATCCCCCCTAACACTAAGGGCCAATTTATTTGAATGGCAATAGATTGGGAGAAGGGGAAGTGCAAAGAGACCTGGGTGTTCTTGTGCACCAGTCGCTGAAGGTAAGCATGCAGGTGCAGCAGGCGGTTAAGAAGGCAAATGGTATGTTGGCCTTCGTAGCAAGAGGGTTCGAGTACAGGAACAAGGATGTCTTGCTACAGTTGTACAGGGCCTTGGTGAGACCGCACCTTGAGTATTGTATGCAGTTTTGGTTGCCTTATCTGAGGAAGGACGTTCTTGCCATGGAAGGAGCGCAGCGAAGATTCACCAGGCTGATACCTGGGATGGCAGGAATGACGTATGAGGAGAGATTGTGTTGATTGGGCTTATACTCACTGGAGTTTAGAAGATTGAGAGGAGATCTCATCGAAACCTATAAAATTCTGTCAGGCCTGGACAGACTAGATGCTGGAAGGATGTTCCCGATGGCCGGGGAGTCCAGAACCAGGGGTCATAGTCTAAGGATAAGGGGTAGAACATTTAGGACTGAAATGAGGAGGAATTTCTTCACCCAGAGAGTGGTGAACCTATGGAATTCTCTGCCACAGAGGGCGGTGGAGGCCAGTTCATTAAATATATTCAAGAAAGAGTTGGATATATTTCTTAAGGCTAAAGGGATCAAGGGATATGGGGAGAAGGCAGGGACAGGGTACTGAATTTGGATGATCAGCCATGATCTCATTGAATGGCGGAGCAGGCTCGAAGGGCCGAATGGACTACTCCTGCTCCGATCTTCTATGTTTCTATGTCAGTCACTACTTGTCGCGAAAGTCGGAGCCGTCTTTGGCACTGCTGCTCAGTCATTTTGAGGTAGCTGACCCTGTGTCTGTAGACCCTGTTTGGGGGGTATCTCCTGCGCCGACGGGCTTCCATGTGCTGGCTCCTTCTGGCCTGTGCTGCCTCAGGTGGATGAGCAGCAGCCTGTCGCTCCAGCTCCTGCTGCTGTTGCTGGTGCTGCTGTTGCTGGTGCTGCTGTTGTTCCTGGTTCTGCTGCTGCCGTGCCTGGTGCTGGAGGTCCTCTAATGCCAAGAAGTGAAGGAAAAAAAGGCCTCCCATGCTTCTGGTAGATGCCTCAGTTGAGGAAGTGCTGAGTGAGGGTGGCGAGAGGGGTCTCGCAGGAGGTCACACTGGAGAAGTGTGTGAGGCTCCAACCTTCCACAGGTCACAGAGCCATAGAGTTATACAGCACGGATAGAGGCCCTTCGGCCCATCGTGTCCGTGCCGGCCATCAAGCCCTGTCTGATCTAATCCCATATTCCAGCATTTGGTCCGTAGCCTTGTATGTTATGGCATTTCAAGTGCTCATCCAAATGCTTCTTAAATGTTGTGAGGGTTCCTGCCTCCACAACCCTTTCAGGCAGTGAGTTCCAGACTCCAACCACCCTCTGGGTGAAAAAGTTCTTTCTCAAATCCCCTCTAAACCTCCCGCCCTTTACCTTGAATCTATGCCCACTAGTTATTGACCCTTCTACTAAGGGAAAAAGCTGCTCAGTATCCATCCTATCTATGCCCCTCATAATTTTGTACACCTCAATCATGTCCCCCCTCAGCCTCCTCTGCTCCAAGGAAAACAAACCCAATCTGCCCAGTCTTTCTTCATAGCTGAAGCGCTCCAGCCCTGGTAACATCCTGGTGAATCTCCTCTGCACCCTCTCCAAAGCGATCACATCCTTCCTGTAGTGTGGCGACCAGAACTGCACACAGTATTCCAGCTGTGGCCTAACCAGTGTTTTATCCAGCTCCATCATAACCTCCTTGCTCTTATATTCTATGCCTCGGCTAATGAAGGCAAGTATCCCATATGCCTTTTTTACCACCTTATCCACCTGTTCCGCCGCCTTCAGGGATCTGTGCACTTGCACACCCAGATCCCTCTGACCCTCCGTCTTGCCTAGAGTCTTACCATTCATTGTGTATTCCCTTGCCTTGTTAGTCCCCCCAAAGTGCATCACCTCGCACTTTTCTGGGTTAAATTCCATTTGCCACTCTTCCGCCCATCTGACCAACCCATCTATATCATCCTGCAGACTGAGGCTACCCTCCTCGCTATTTACCACCCTACCAATTTTTGTATCATCCGCGAACTTACTGATCATACCTTTCACATTCATATCCAAGTCATTAATGAAGACCACAAACAGCAAGGGACCCAGCACCGATCCTTGTGGCACCCCACTGGCCACAGGCTTCCAGTCACAAAAACAACCTTCGACCATCACCCTCTGCCTTCTGCCACTAAGCCAGTTTTGTATCCAATGTGCCAAGGCACCCTGGATTCCATGGGCTCTTACCTTCTTGACCAGTCTCCTGTGCGGGACTTTATCGAAGGCCTTACTGAAATCCATGTATACCACATCCACTGCGTTACCCTCATCCACACACCTAGTCACCCCCTCAAAAAATTCAATCAAATTAGTCAGACATGATCTTCCCTTGACAAAGCCATGTTGACTATCCCTGATTAATCCTTGTCTCTCCAAGTGGAGACTAATTTTGTCCCTCAGAATTTTTTCCAATAATTTTCCTACCACTGATGTTAGGCTCACTGGCCTGTAGTTCCCCGGTTTTTCCCTACTTCCCTTCTTGAATAATGGTACTACATTAGCGGTTCTCCAGTCCTCTGGCACATCCCCTGTGGCCAGAGAGGTCCTGAATATATGTGTTAGAGCCCCCGCAATCTCTTCCTTTGCCTCACACAGCAGCCTGGGATACATTTCATCCGGGCCTGGGGATTTATCCATTTTTAGGCCTGCGAAAACCGCCAATACCTCCTCCCTCTCGATGTTAGTATGTTCGAGCATATCACAGTCCCCCCGCCCTATTTCTATGTCTACATCGTCCTCCTCCATAGTGAAAACAGATGCAAAAAATTCATTTAGAACCCCTCCTACATCTTCCGGCTCCACACACAGATTGCCACTTTTGTCCCTAATGGGCCCTATTTTTTCCCTAGTTATCCTCTTACCCTTAATCTATATATATAAAGCGGCTCTTCTGTCTGTCTGTTTGTCTGTCTGTCCGCCTGGTCTCTATACGTTTGGAAGTTACAGAGCGTACCGACGCGCGCGTCGCCTCAAAAGAAAGCTTGCGATTCCGGACCGGTCATAGGCATATTTACGTTTCGGCCGGACAAAAATCCCGCCCGCGGTATCCCAAAAACGTTCAGCGTTCCGCTCATTAGCATCTCATTAGCGACCGTGTGACGTCGAGGTCTTCCTACAGTTGAGTGTCGAGTGACTCGACGATTGACCAATCCTACGCTTCGGTGACCTGACCGGTCGACCAATCGGTGCGTGTGTGGGCGGGCCTTATCCTTCTGAACCGAGGTGAGTGGCCGCCATCTTGATTTTCCACGATTTTTTCCCCCACACTTTCTGTGTGTTAGGGAACTAAGGTAAATATTTCAATTATGTGTTAGGCAATTAATTAACAATTTATTTGAGTTTTATATTGTGTTTAGCAACCCCCCCCCGTCGCGCAGGGGGGACTCGGGGCCTGAAGCTGAAAAAATTTCTCTCTCTCTCTCTCTCTTCCCTCTCTCTCTCTCCTTCTCCTCTTCCCTCTCTCTCCTTCTCCTCTTCCCTCTCTGTCTCTCTCTACTTCCCCCTCTCAGGTGTCGCGGACGGAGCACGGGCGCGCCGCCTGAAGTTTCCCGCTCGCTAACGGCCTTGCCGGCTCCCACGGGCCGCTCGCACTGACCGCGCATGCGCCGCCCGCACTCACCGCGCATGCGCCGCCCGCACTCACCGCGCATGCGCTGCCCGCAGCGGCCGTCCATCAGCCGCGCGATACGCGGGGGACCTCAGCAACGGCACCGGACCTCAGGCGCTAGGCAAGCGGAGGGGCCGGAGAGAGGGACAGAGGGGAGTGGGGGAGGGGTGGGGGGGGGAGGGAGGGGAGGGAGAGAGGGGAGGGGAGGGAGAGAGGGGAGGGATAGGACAGGGAGAGGACATGACACGGAGAGGGGGGACACACAGGGGCAGGGAGACCAAACGCCCCAAAATTGCCCTCGCGCCCCAAAATTGCCCTCGCAGCGCGGGGCTCCCCAGCTAGTATACTTATAAAACATCTTAGGATTTTCCTTTATTTTGCTCACCAGTGTTATTTCATGGCCCCTCCTTGATCTCCTAATTTCTTTTTTAAGTATCCCCCTGCACTTTTTGTACTCCTCTAGGGCTTCCTACGTCTTTAGCCTTTTGTATCTGCCAAAAGCCCTCCTTTTTTTCCTAATCCATTCTCGTATATCCCCTGACATCCAAGGTTCCCTGTGGTTTTTGGAACCACCCTTGACCTTTACGGGAACATGTTGCCATTGTATGATCTCAATCTCCCTTCTGAAAGCCTCCCATTGCTCCGATGCAGATTTTCCTGCAAGTAGCTGATCCCAGTCCATTTTGGCCAGATCCTGCCTTATCCTATTAAAATCGGCCTTCCCCCAATTTAGAACCTTTATTTCCGGCCCATCCCTGTCCTTTTCCATGACCACCTTAAATCTCACCATACTATGGTCACTGTCACCAAAGTGCTCACCTACTAGCACTTTTTCCACTTGGCCGGCCACATTCCCTAGAATTAGGTCCAGTACCGCCCCCTCTCTTGTAGGACTTTCTATATGCTGGCTCAAAAAGCTCTCCTGGATGCACTTTAAGAATTCTACACCCTCTGAGCCTTTCACACTTTGACTATCCCAGTTAATATTGGGGAAGTTGAAATCCCCCATTATTATTACCCTATTATTTGCACATTTCTCTGAGATTTGCCTACATATCTGTTCCTCTATCTCCCCCTGACTGTTTGGAGGCCTATAGTACACTCCCAGCAAAGTGCTTGCCCCCTTTTTGTTTTTAAGCTCCACCCATATGGCCTCATTAGAGGAACCTGCTGATATATCATCCCTCCTTACTGCAGTAATTGACTCCTTAATTAATATTGCGACACCCCCTCCCCTTTTACACCCCCCTCTGTCTCGCCTGAAGATTCTGTACCCCGGAATATTGAGCTGCCAGTCTTGCCCCTCCTTCAACCATCTCTCCGTGATAGCAACAATACCAGGTTAAGCCTGGTAAAAGTTGCCCCAGGCCTGAGACCACAAAGTCCTGCCACCTGCAAATGATGACTGATCAAATCTCCTCTTTACTGGTTGACCTGCAGCTGATAGTCAGCAAGCCAATAGTGCTGACGCCAGGTTTCACAGGCGTGATCCCCACCAGGCGTGTTTTACGTGGGAAAAGGGTTATACAGGCAAGGGCCTGTTAAAATGGGATTATAAAGGCCAATTAGTGCTGTTTAAGGGCCTTAAAGACCAGTCCCGCCTGTTGCAGGTGGGACTGATTCAGGACCATCAGACACGCCTGGGTTAAAATGGCTAGGTGTCGGGAACCAGGCGGGGGGGGGTCCCGACCCCCAGGTTTTGCGATTTTAACCCCCCACACGCCTCAAAGCCTGCCTGACGGCTGAGTTAAAATTGAGCCCATAGAGTACACAGTCAGTCAGTGTGCAACATGTCAATCGGTGAGCAAGAAACCACCATCAGCACCATTACAGCCATGGAAATGGCCTCCCAGAGTGTGGCAAAGGTTACATGTGGATTTTGCTGAGCTAGGACAGCAATTGTTCATAATGATAGATAATCACTCGAAGTGGGTTGAGGTGTTTCCGATGTGCATAATAACAACAAGCAAAACACTAGACAATTTGTGAAGATTGTTTTCTTCACACGGCCTCCCAGAAGAAATTGTGTCTGATAATGGGCCGCAATTTGGTGAGATTGTTCACACAGTTCATGGGCAGAAATGGTGTGAAACATACCAAAGTTCCACCGTTCCACCCTGCTTCAAATGGTGCAGCAGAGCGCACAGTACAAATTGTCAAACGTGCCCTCGTCAAGCAAATGTTGGATCCAAATCCAAAGAAATGTCAGTTGTCGTTGGACCACAAACTGGGACATTTTCTGATTACCTATCGGAATACTCACCATACCACCACTGGTAGAAAACCAGCAGAGTTGTTTCTCAAACGACAGCCACGAACCAGGTTCTCATTGTTAAAGCCAAACTCAGCACTGTCCGTAGAAGAGAAACAATCAAGGCAGAAAGAGAGTCACGATAAAGGTAGAGTTAGAGAGAGAAGTGTGAAGTTGAACCAAAAGGTTAGAGTGAAGAACTATCACCATAAATGGTTAAAGTGGTTACCAGGAAGAGTCTGGAAGATATGTGGCCTTCGCACATATTTGGTCAAGATGTTTGATCATGGAAAGGTTAGGTTTGTTCACATTGATCATATCTTACCTACAGATGTGGAAGGAGTTGAAAGCTGGGGTGATTCACTTTATTCTGATGAGTCAGATAGTCTAGTTACAAAGAGTACCAGTCGCAAATCCCACATCAGACGTACCAGAAACAAGTCCAAGACAAAGTCAGAATTTAATTTGAGCCCAAGTCAGGCAGACAAACAGTCTGAACGTGTAGAGAGTCCAAATGTAGATCAAGGTCAGCCCTTGGAGAAAAATTCTCCACAGGCTCAGCCTAGAATGAGTCAAAGTCCTACAACAAGATCTGAAAGTTCTGTTCAAGAAAGAAGGTATCCTCCTTGAAACAGAAAACCAGTGGTTAAGTTTAATCTGTAAATATAGAAAATAAGTTCATATCTTTTGTATGTGTCACAGAATTCTATAGTAGAATTTGGAAACATAAAATGGGTTCCATTTGAGAAATGTATACCAAGAGTTGTGTATACCATGCCAGTCATGTACAATGATCATTTGCAGTGATTAACTTCTTCAATAAGGAGGGAGAGGTGTAATAGAGCCACCTGGTGGACTACTGATGTATATAATAATAAAGCCAGGTGCAGTCCAGTTCTTACCCGAAGCTGTGTTGTGCTGTTGTATATGTATGCTGTGTCCCAAGATAGCACAAAACAGTTGACAGCAAGATCCCACAATGTCTTCTTTTCATTCCAATGCTTAGACCCCATTTTCTTGGAATGCTTGTTGGTTTAAATATTTTGATTTATTTTTCCTCTTATCAGCTTTCCTGTGATGAATCGCAATGCCCCATTGCCCCGAGATGTGATAAGCCGGGTGAAGCCCCCATTATTATGGCCAATCTCAGTGATTCCTGTTGCACTGTCACAGCCTGTAGTAAGTAATAAATTCCTCTTTCATAACATTGAATTGTGTATTGTAGATTTAAAAAATTACCTTAATGTAGCAAACCTGCTTTAGAATCATTGACATAGGGAAATATTCCTTCCAGTGCTTCTTCCTGTACGAACTGTCACTCAAAAGTGGCTCAGTGGACTATAAAATGAGAGGGCTCTTACATTCTCTGTGGAACCCGTACCCAGTGAGAGTCAGTGCCTGTGGAACTGTACCCAGTGAGAGTCAGTGCCTGTGGAACTGTACCCCAGTGAGAGTCAGTGCCTGTGGATCTGTACCCAGTGAGAGTCAGTGTCTATGGAACTGTACCCAGTAAGAGTCAGTGTCTGTGGAACTGTACCCCAGTGAGAGTCAGTGCCTGTGGAACGGTACCCCAGTGAGAGTCAGTGTCTGTGGAACTGTACCCAGTGAGAGTCAGTGTCTGTGGAACTGTACCCCAGTGAGAGTCAGTGTCTGTGGAACTGTACCCCAGTGAGTGTCAGTGTCTGTGGAACTGTACCCCAGTGAGTGTCAGTGCCTGTGGAACTGTACCCAGTGAGAGTCAGTGTCTGTGGAACTGTACCCAGTGAGAGTCAGTGTCTGTGGAACTGTACCCCAGTGAGAGTCAGTGTCTGTGGAACTGTACCCAGTGAGAGTCAGTGCCTGTGGAACTGTACCCCAGTGAGAGTCAGTGTCTGTGGAACTGTACCCCAGTGAGAGTCAGTGCCTGTGGAACTGTACCCAGTGAGAGTCAGTGCCTGTGGAACTGTACCCCAGTGAGAGTCAGTGCCTGTGGAACTGTACCCCAGTGAGAGTCAGTGTCTGTGGAACTGTACCCCAGTGAGAGTCAGTGCCTGTGGAACTGTACCCCAGTGAGAGTCAGTGCCTGTGGAACTATACCCCAGTGAGAGTCAGTGCCTGTGGAACTGTACCCCAGTGAGAGTCAGTGCCTGTGGAACTGTACCCAGTGAGACTCAGTGCCTGTGGAACTGTACCCCAGTGAGAGTCAGTGCCTGTGGAACTGTACCCCAGTGAGAGTCAGTGTCTGTGGAACTGTACCCCAGTGAGAGTCAGTGCCTGTGGAAATGTACCCCAGTGAGAGTCAGTGTCTGTGGAACTGTACACCAGTGAGAGTCAGTGTCTGTGGAACTGTACCCCAGTGAGAGTCAGTGTCTGTGGAACTGTACCCCAGTGAGAGTCAGTGCCTGTGGAACTGTACCCCAGTGAGAGTCAGTGCCTGTGGAACTATACCCCAGTGAGAGTCAGTGCCTGTGGAACTGTACCCCAGTGAGAGTCAGTGCCTGTGGAACTGTACCCAGTGAGAGTCAGTGCCTGTGGAACTGTACCCCAGTGAGAGTCAGTGCCTGTGGAACTGTACCCCAGTGAGAGTCAGTGCCTGTGGAACTGTACCCCAGTGAGAGTCAGTGCCTGTGGAACTGTACCCCAGTGAGAGTCAGTGCCTGTGGAACTGTACCCCAGTGAGAGTCAGTGTCTGTGGAACTGTACCCCAGTGAGAGTCAGTGCCTGTGGAACTGTACCCAGTGAGAGTCAGTGTCTGTGGAACTGTACCCCAGTGAGAGTCAGTGGCTGTGGAACTGTACCCCAGTGAGAGTCAGTGCCTGTGGAACTGTACCCCAGTGAGAGTCAGTGTCTGTGGAACTGTACCCCAGCGAGAGTCAGTGTTTGTGGAAATGTACCCCAGTGAGAGTCAGTGTCTGTGGAACTGTACCCCAGTGAGAGTCAGTGTCTGTGGAACTGTACCCCAGTGAGAGTCAGTGTCTGTGGAACTGTACCCCAGTGAGAGTCAGTGTCTGTGGGACTGTACCCCAGTGAGAGTCAGTGTCTGTGGGACTGTACCCCAGTGAGAGTCAGCTTCTGTGGAACTGTATCCCAGTGAGAGTCAGTGCCCGTGGAACTGTGCCCCAGTGAGAGTCAGGTTCTATGGAACTGTACCCCAGTGAGAGTCAGTGTCTGTGGAACTGAACCACAGTGAGAGTCACTGCCTGTGGAACTGTGCCCCAGTGAGAGTCAGTGTCTGTGGAACTGTACCTCAGTGAGAGTCAGTGCCTGTGGAACTGTACCCCAGTGAGAGTCAGTGTCTATGGAACTGTACCCCAGCGAGAGTCAGTGCCTGTGGGACCCGTACCCTGTAAGAGTCAGTGTCTGTGGAACCCATACCCCAGTGAGAGTCAGTGTCTGTGGAACCGTACCCAAGTGAGAGCCAGTGTGGTGGAGCTGTACCCCAGTGAGAGTCAGTGTCTGTGGAACTGTACCCCAGTGAGAGTTACTGCCTGTGGAACTGTACCTCAGTGAGAGTCAGTGTCTATGGAACTGTACCCCAGTGAGAGTCAGTGCCTGTGGGACCCGTACCCAGTAAGTGTCAGTGTCTTTGGAACCCGCTCCCCAGTGAGAGTTAGTGTCTGTGGAACCGTACCCAAGTGAGAGTCAGTGTCTGTGGAACTGTACCCCAGTGAGAGTCAGTGTCTGTGGAACTGTACCCCAGTGAGAGTCAGTGTCTGTGGAACCCATATCCCAGTGAGAGTCAGTGTCTGTGGAACCGTACCCAAGTGAGAGTCAGTGTCTGTGGAACTGTACCCCAGTGAGAGTCAGTGTCTGTGGAACTGTACCCCAGTGAGAGTCAGTGGCTGTGGGACCCGTACCCAGTAAGCGTCAGTGTCTGTGGAACCCGTTCCCCAGTGAGAGTCAGTGTCTGTGGAACCGTACCCAGTAAGAGTGTCTGTGGATCCCGTTCCCCAGTGAGAGTCAGTGTCTGTGGAACCGTACCCCAGTTAGAGTCAGTGTCTGTGGAACCCGTATCCCAGTGAGAGTCAGTGTCTGTGGAACTGTCCCCCAGTGAGAATCAATGTCTGTGGAACCCATACCCCAGTATGAGTCAGTGTCTGTGGCCCCAGTGAGAGTCAGTGTTGTGCAACTGTACCCCAATGAGAGTCAGTGTCTGTGGAACTGTCCCCCAGTGAGAGTCAGTGTCTGTGGAACTGTACCCCAGTGAGAGTCAGTGTCTGTGGAACTGTACCCCAGTGAGAGTCAGTGTCTGTGGAACTGTACCCCAGTGAGAGTCAGTGTCTGTGGAACTGTACCCCAGTGAGAGTCAGTGTCTGTGGAACTGTACCCCAGTGAGAGCCAGTGTCTGTGGAACTGTACCCCAGTGAGAGTCAGTGTCTGTGGAACTGTACCCCAGTGAGAGTCAGTGTCTGTGGAACTGCACCCCAGTGAGAGTCAGTGCCTGTGGAACTGTACCCCAGTGAGAGTCAGTGTCTGTGGAACTGTACCCCAGTGAGAGTCAGTGTCTGTGGAACTGTACCCCAGTGAGAGTGAGTGTCTGTGGATCTGTACCCCAGTGAGAGTCAGTGCCTGTGGAACAGTACCCCAGTGAGAGTCAGTGCCTGTGGAACTGTACCCCAGAGAGGGTCAGTGTCTTTGGAACTGTATCCCAGTGAGAGTCAGTGTCTGTGGGACTGTACCCCAGTGAGAGTCAGTGTCTGTGGAACTGTACCCCAGTGAGAGTCAGTGCCCGTGGAACTGTGCCCCAGTGAGAGTCAGGTTCTATGGAACTGTACCCCAGTGAGAGTCAGTGTCTGTGGAACTGAACCACAGTGAGAGTCACTGCCTGTGGAACTGTGCCCCAGTGAGAGTCAGTGCCTGTGGAACTGTACCCCAGTGAGAGTCAGTGTCTATGGAACTGTACCCCAGTGAGAGTCAGTGCCTGTGGGACCCGTACCCAGTAAGAGTCAGTGTCTGTGGAACCCGTACCCCAGTGAGAGTCAGTGTCTGTGGAACTGTACCCCAGTGAGAGTTACTGCCTGTGGATCCCGCTCCCCAGTGAGAGTCAGTGTCTGTGGAACCGTACCCAAGTGAGAGTCAGTGTCTGTGGAACTGTACCCCAGTGAGAATCAGTGTCTGTGGAACTGTACCCCAGTGAGAGTCAGTGTCTGTGGAACCCATATCCCAGTGAGAGTCAGTGTCTGTGGAACCATACCCAAGTGAGAGTCAGTGTCTGTGGAACTGTACCCCAGTGAGAGTCAGTGTCTGTGGAACTGTGCCCCAGTGAGAGTCAGTGCCTGTGGAACTGTACCCCAGTGAAAGTCAGTGTCTATGGAAATGTACCCCAGTGAGAGTCAGTGGCTGTGGGACCCATACCCAGTAAGCGTCAGTGTCTGTGGAACCCGATCCCCAGTGAGAGTCAGTGTCTGTGGAACCGTACCCAGTAAGAGTGTCTGTGGAACCCGTTCCCCAGTGAGAGTCAGTGTCTGTGGAACCGTACCCCAGTGAGAGTCAATGTCTGTGGAACCCATACCCCAGTATGAGTCAGTGTCTGTGGATCTGTACCCCAGTGAGAGTCAGTGTCTGTGGAACTGTACCCCAGTGAGAGTCCGTGTCTGTGGAACTGTACCCCAGTGAGAGTCAGTGTCTGTGGGACTGTACCCCAGTGAGAGTCAGTGTCTGTGGGACTGTACCCCAGTGAGAGTCAGCTTCTGTGGAACTGTATCCCAGTGAGAGTCAGTGCCCGTGGAACTGTGCCCCAGTGAGAGTCAGGTTCTATGGAACTGTACCCCAGTGAGAGTCAGTGTCTGTGGAACTGAACCACAGTGAGAGTCACTGCCTGTGGAACTGTGCCCCAGTGAGAGTCAGTGTCTGTGGAACTGTACCCCAGTGAGAGTCAGTGCCTGTGGAACTGTACCCCAGTGAGAGTCAGTGTCTATGGAACTGTACCCCAGCGAGAGTCAGTGTCTGTGGAACCCATATCCCAGTGAGAGTCAGTGTCTGTGGAACCATACCCAAGTGAGAGTCAGTGTCTGTGGAACTGTACCCCAGTGAGAGTCAGTGTCTGTGGAACTGTACCCCAGTGAGAGTCAGTGTCTGTGGAACTGTACCCCAGTGAGTGTCAGTGTCTGTGGAACTGTACCCCAGTGAGTGTCAGTGCCTGTGGAACTGTACCCAGTGAGAGTCAGTGTCTGTGGAACTGTACCCAGTGAGAGTCAGTGTCTGTGGAACTGTACCCCAGTGAGAGTCAGTGTCTGTGGAACTGTACCCAGTGAGAGTCAGTGCCTGTGGAACTGTACCCCAGTGAGAGTCAGTGTCTGTGGAACTGTACCCCAGTGAGAGTCAGTGCCTGTGGAACTGTACCCAGTGAGAGTCAGTGCCTGTGGAACTGTACCCCAGTGAGAGTCAGTGCCTGTGGAACTGTACCCCAGTGAGAGTCAGTGTCTGTGGAACTGTACCCCAGTGAGAGTCAGTGCCTGTGGAACTGTACCCCAGTGAGAGTCAGTGCCTGTGGAACTATACCCCAGTGAGAGTCAGTGCCTGTGGAACTGTACCCCAGTGAGAGTCAGTGCCTGTGGAACTGTACCCAGTGAGACTCAGTGCCTGTGGAACTGTACCCCAGTGAGAGTCAGTGCCTGTGGAACTGTACCCCAGTGAGAGTCAGTGTCTGTGGAACTGTACCCCAGTGAGAGTCAGTGCCTGTGGAAATGTACCCCAGTGAGAGTCAGTGTCTGTGGAACTGTACACCAGTGAGAGTCAGTGTCTGTGGAACTGTACCCCAGTGAGAGTCAGTGTCTGTGGAACTGTACCCCAGTGAGAGTCAGTGCCTGTGGAACTGTACCCCAGTGAGAGTCAGTGCCTGTGGAACTATACCCCAGTGAGAGTCAGTGCCTGTGGAACTGTACCCCAGTGAGAGTCAGTGCCTGTGGAACTGTACCCAGTGAGAGTCAGTGCCTGTGGAACTGTACCCCAGTGAGAGTCAGTGCCTGTGGAACTGTACCCCAGTGAGAGTCAGTGCCTGTGGAACTGTACCCCAGTGAGAGTCAGTGCCTGTGGAACTGTACCCCAGTGAGAGTCAGTGCCTGTGGAACTGTACCCCAGTGAGAGTCAGTGTCTGTGGAACTGTACCCCAGTGAGAGTCAGTGCCTGTGGAACTGTACCCAGTGAGAGTCAGTGTCTGTGGAACTGTACCCCAGTGAGAGTCAGTGGCTGTGGAACTGTACCCCAGTGAGAGTCAGTGCCTGTGGAACTGTACCCCAGTGAGAGTCAGTGTCTGTGGAACTGTACCCCAGCGAGAGTCAGTGTCTGTGGAAATGTACCCCAGTGAGAGTCAGTGTCTGTGGAACTGTACCCCAGTGAGAGTCAGTGTCTGTGGAACTGTACCCCAGTGAGAGTCAGTGTCTGTGGAACTGTACCCCAGTGAGAGTCAGTGTCTGTGGGACTGTACCCCAGTGAGAGTCAGTGTCTGTGGGACTGTACCCCAGTGAGAGTCAGCTTCTGTGGAACTGTATCCCAGTGAGAGTCAGTGCCCGTGGAACTGTGCCCCAGTGAGAGTCAGGTTCTATGGAACTGTACCCCAGTGAGAGTCAGTGTCTGTGGAACTGAACCACAGTGAGAGTCACTGCCTGTGGAACTGTGCCCCAGTGAGAGTCAGTGTCTGTGGAACTGTACCTCAGTGAGAGTCAGTGCCTGTGGAACTGTACCCCAGTGAGAGTCAGTGTCTATGGAACTGTACCCCAGCGAGAGTCAGTGCCTGTGGGACCCGTACCCTGTAAGAGTCAGTGTCTGTGGAACCCATACCCCAGTGAGAGTCAGTGTCTGTGGAACCGTACCCAAGTGAGAGCCAGTGTGGTGGAGCTGTACCCCAGTGAGAGTCAGTGTCTGTGGAACTGTACCCCAGTGAGAGTTACTGCCTGTGGAACTGTACCTCAGTGAGAGTCAGTGTCTATGGAACTGTACCCCAGTGAGAGTCAGTGCCTGTGGGACCCGTACCCAGTAAGTGTCAGTGTCTTTGGAACCCGCTCCCCAGTGAGAGTTAGTGTCTGTGGAACCGTACCCAAGTGAGAGTCAGTGTCTGTGGAACTGTACCCCAGTGAGAGTCAGTGTCTGTGGAACTGTACCCCAGTGAGAGTCAGTGTCTGTGGAACCCATATCCCAGTGAGAGTCAGTGTCTGTGGAACCGTACCCAAGTGAGAGTCAGTGTCTGTGGAACTGTACCCCAGTGAGAGTCAGTGTCTGTGGAACTGTACCCCAGTGAGAGTCAGTGGCTGTGGGACCCGTACCCAGTAAGCGTCAGTGTCTGTGGAACCCGTTCCCCAGTGAGAGTCAGTGTCTGTGGAACCGTACCCAGTAAGAGTGTCTGTGGATCCCGTTCCCCAGTGAGAGTCAGTGTCTGTGGAACCGTACCCCAGTTAGAGTCAGTGTCTGTGGAACCCGTATCCCAGTGAGAGTCAGTGTCTGTGGAACTGTCCCCCAGTGAGAATCAATGTCTGTGGAACCCATACCCCAGTATGAGTCAGTGTCTGTGGCCCCAGTGAGAGTCAGTGTTGTGCAACTGTACCCCAATGAGAGTCAGTGTCTGTGGAACTGTCCCCCAGTGAGAGTCAGTGTCTGTGGAACTGTACCCCAGTGAGAGTCAGTGTCTGTGGAACTGTACCCCAGTGAGAGTCAGTGTCTGTGGAACTGTACCCCAGTGAGAGTCAGTGTCTGTGGAACTGTACCCCAGTGAGAGTCAGTGTCTGTGGAACTGTACCCCAGTGAGAGCCAGTGTCTGTGGAACTGTACCCCAGTGAGAGTCAGTGTCTGTGGAACTGTACCCCAGTGAGAGTCAGTGTCTGTGGAACTGCACCCCAGTGAGAGTCAGTGCCTGTGGAACTGTACCCCAGTGAGAGTCAGTGTCTGTGGAACTGTACCCCAGTGAGAGTCAGTGTCTGTGGAACTGTACCCCAGTGAGAGTGAGTGTCTGTGGATCTGTACCCCAGTGAGAGTCAGTGCCTGTGGAACAGTACCCCAGTGAGAGTCAGTGCCTGTGGAACTGTACCCCAGAGAGGGTCAGTGTCTTTGGAACTGTATCCCAGTGAGAGTCAGTGTCTGTGGGACTGTACCCCAGTGAGAGTCAGTGTCTGTGGAACTGTACCCCAGTGAGAGTCAGTGCCCGTGGAACTGTGCCCCAGTGAGAGTCAGGTTCTATGGAACTGTACCCCAGTGAGAGTCAGTGTCTGTGGAACTGAACCACAGTGAGAGTCACTGCCTGTGGAACTGTGCCCCAGTGAGAGTCAGTGCCTGTGGAACTGTACCCCAGTGAGAGTCAGTGTCTATGGAACTGTACCCCAGTGAGAGTCAGTGCCTGTGGGACCCGTACCCAGTAAGAGTCAGTGTCTGTGGAACCCGTACCCCAGTGAGAGTCAGTGTCTGTGGAACTGTACCCCAGTGAGAGTTACTGCCTGTGGATCCCGCTCCCCAGTGAGAGTCAGTGTCTGTGGAACCGTACCCAAGTGAGAGTCAGTGTCTGTGGAACTGTACCCCAGTGAGAATCAGTGTCTGTGGAACTGTACCCCAGTGAGAGTCAGTGTCTGTGGAACCCATATCCCAGTGAGAGTCAGTGTCTGTGGAACCATACCCAAGTGAGAGTCAGTGTCTGTGGAACTGTACCCCAGTGAGAGTCAGTGTCTGTGGAACTGTGCCCCAGTGAGAGTCAGTGCCTGTGGAACTGTACCCCAGTGAAAGTCAGTGTCTATGGAAATGTACCCCAGTGAGAGTCAGTGGCTGTGGGACCCATACCCAGTAAGAGTGTCTGTGGAACCCGTTCCCCAGTGAGAGTCAGTGTCTGTGGAACCGTACCCAGTAAGAGTGTCTGTGGAACCCGTTCCCCAGTGAGAGTCAGTGTCTGTGGAACCGTACCCAGTAAGAGTGTCTGTGGAACCCGTTCCCCAGTGAGAGTCAGTGTCTGTGGAACCGTACCCCAGTGAGAGTCAATGTCTGTGGAACCCATACCCCAGTATGAGTCAGTGTCTGTGGATCTGTACCCCAGTGAGAGTCAGTGTCTGTGGAACTGTACCCCAGTGAGAGTCCGTGTCTGTGGAACTGTACCCCAGTGAGAGTCAGTGTCTGTGGGACTGTACCCCAGTGAGAGTCAGTGTCTGTGGGACTGTACCCCAGTGAGAGTCAGCTTCTGTGGAACTGTATCCCAGTGAGAGTCAGTGCCCGTGGAACTGTGCCCCAGTGAGAGTCAGGTTCTATGGAACTGTACCCCAGTGAGAGTCAGTGTCTGTGGAACTGAACCACAGTGAGAGTCACTGCCTGTGGAACTGTGCCCCAGTGAGAGTCAGTGTCTGTGGAACTGTACCCCAGTGAGAGTCAGTGCCTGTGGAACTGTACCCCAGTGAGAGTCAGTGTCTATGGAACTGTACCCCAGCGAGAGTCAGTGCCTGTGGAACTGTACCCCAGTGAGAGTCAGTGTCTGTGGAACTGTACCCAGTGAGAGTCAGTGTCTGTGGAACTGTACCCAGTGAGAGTCAGTGCCTGTGGAACTGTACCCCAGTGAGTGTCAGTGCCTGTGGAACTGTACCCAGTGAGAGTCAGTGTCTGTGGAACTGTACCCCAGTGAGAGTCAGTGTCTGTGGAACTGTACCCAGTGAGAGTCAGTGTCTGTGGAACTGTTCCCCAGTGAGAGTCAGTGTCTGTGGAACTGTACCCCAGTGAGAGTCAGTGCCTGTGGAACTGTACCCAGTGAGAGTCAGTGCCTGTGGAACTGTACCCCAGTGAGAGTCAGTGCCTGTGGAACTGTACCCCAGTGAGAGTCAGTGTCTGTGGAACTGTACCCCAGTGAGAGTCAGTGCCTGTGGAACTGTACCCCAGTGAGAGTCAGTGCCTGTTGAACTATACCCCAGTGAGAGTCAGTGCATGTGGAACTGTACCCCAGTGAGAGTCAGTGCCTGTGGAACTGTACCCAGTGAGACTCAGTGCCTGTGGAACTGTACCCCAGTGAGAGTCAGTGCCTGTGGAACTGTACCCCAGTGAGAGTCAGTGTCTGTGGAATTGTACCCCAGTGAGAGTCAGTGCCTGTGGAACTGTACCCCAGTGAGAGTCAGTGTCTGTGGAACTGTACACCAGTGAGAGTCAGTGTCTGTGGAACTGTACCCCAGTGAGAGTCAGTATCTGTGGAACTGTACCCCAGTGAGAGTCAGTGCCTGTGGAACTGTACCCCAGTGAGAGTCAGTGCCTGTGGAACTATACCCCAGTGAGAGTCAGTGCCTGTGGAACTGTACCCCAGTGAGAGTCAGTGCCTGTGGAACTGTACCCAGTGAGAGTCAGTGCCTGTGGAACTGTACCCCAGTGAGAGTCAGTGCCTGTGGAACTGTACCCCAGTGAGAGTCAGTGCCTGTGGAACTGTACCCCAGTGAGAGTCAGTGCCTGTGGAACTGTACCCCAGTGAGAGTCAGTGCCTGTGGAACTGTACCCCAGTGAGAGTCAGTGTCTGTGGAACCCATACCCCAGTGAGAGTCAGTTTCTGTGGAACCGTACCCAAGTGAGAGTCAGTGTGGTGGAGCTGTACCCCAGTGAGAGTCAGTGTCTGTGGAACTGTACACCAGTGAGAGTTACTGCCTGTGGAACTGTACCCCAGTGAGAGTCAGTGTCTATGGAACTGTACCCCAGTGAGAGTCAGTGCCTGTGGAACTGTACCCCAGTGAGAGTCAGTGTCTGTGGAACTGTACCCCAGTGAGAGTCAGTGTCTGTGGAAATGTACCCCAGTGAGAGTCAGTGTCTGTGGAACTGTACCCCAGTGAGAGTCAGTGTCTGTGGAACTGTACCCCAGTGAGAGTCAGTGTCTGTGGAACTGTACCCCAGTGAGAGTCAGTGTCTGTGGGACTGTACCCCAGTGAGAGTCAGTGTCTGTGGGACTGTACCCCAGTGAGAGTCAGCTTCTGTGGAACTGTATCCCAGTGAGAGTCAGTGCCCGTGGAACTGTGCCCCAGTGAGAGTCAGGTTCTATGGAACTGTACCCCAGTGAGAGTCAGTGTCTGTGGAACTGAACCACAGTGAGAGTCACTGCCTGTGGAACTGTGCCCCAGTGAGAGTCAGTGTCTGTGGAACTGTACCTCAGTGAGAGTCAGTGCCTGTGGAACTGTACCCCAGTGAGAGTCAGTGTCTATGGAACTGTACCCCAGCGAGAGTCAGTGCCTGTGGGACCCGTACCCAGTAAGGGTCAGTGTCTGTGGAACCCATACCCCAGTGAGAGTCAGTGTCTGTGGAACCGTACCCAAGTGAGAGTCAGTGTGGTGGAGCTGTACCCCAGTGAGAGTCAGTGTCTGTGGAACTGTACCCCAGTGAGAGTCAGTGTCTTTGGAACCCATATCCCAGTGAGAGTCAGTGTCTGTGGAACCGTACCCAAGTGAGAGTCAGTGTCTGTGGAACTGTACCCCAGTGAGAGTCAGTGTCTATGGAAATGTACCCCAGTGAGAGTCAGTGGCTGTGGGACCCGTACCCAGTAAGCGTCAGTGTCTGTGGAACCCGTTCCCCAGTGAGAGTCAGTGTCTGTGGAACCGTACCCAGTAAGAGTGTCTGTGGATCCCCTTCCCCAGTGAGAGCCAGTGTCTGTGGAACCGTACCCCAGTTAGAGTCAGTGTCTGTGGAACCCGTATCCCAGTGAGAGTCAGTGTCTGTGGAACTGTACCCCAGTGAGAGTCAATGTCTGTGGAACCCATACCCCAGTATGAGTCAGTGTCTGTGGCCCCAGTGAGAGTCAGTGTTGTGCAACTGTACCCCAATGAGAGTCAGTGTCTGTGGAACTGTCCCCCAGTGAGAGTCAGTGTCTGTGGAACTGTACCCCAGTGAGAGTCAGTGTCTGTGGAACTGTACCCCAGTGAGAGTCAGTGTCTGTGGAACTGTACCCCAGTGAGAGTCAGTGTCTCTGGAACTGTACCCCAGTGAGAGTCAGTGTCTGTGGAACTGTACCCCAGTGAGAGCCAGTGTCTGTGGAACTGTACCCCAGTAAGAGTCAGTGTCTGTGGAACTGTACCCCAGTGAGAGTCAGTGTCTGTGGAACTGTCCCCCAGTGAGAGTCAGTGTCTGTGGAACTGTACCCCAGTGAGAGTCAGTGTCTGTGGAACTGTACCCCAGTGAGAGTCAGTGCCTGTGGAACTGTACCCCAGTGAGAGTCAGTGTCTGTGGAACTGTACCCCAGTGAGAGTCAGTGTCTGTGGAACTGTACCCCAGTGAGAGTGAGTGTCTGTGGATCTGTACCCCAGTGAGAGTCAGTGCCTGTGGAACTGTACCCCAGTGAGAGTCAGTGCCTGTGGAACTGTACCCCAGAGAGGGTCAGTGTCTTTGGAACTGTATCCCAGTGAGAGTCAGTGTCTGTGGGACTGTACCCCAGTGAGAGTCAGTGTCTGTGGAACTGTACCCCAGTGAGAGACTGTGCCCCAGTGAGAGTCAGATTCTATGGAACTGTACCCCAGTGAGAGTCAGTGTCTGTGGAACTGAACCACAGTGAGAGTCACTGCCTGTGGAACCCGTACCCAGTAAGTGTCAGTGTCTGTGGAACCCGTACCCCAGTGAGAGTCAGTGTCTGTGGAACTGTACCCCAGTGACAGTTACTGCCTGTGGAACCCGCTCCCCAGTGAGAGTCAGTGTCTGTGGAACCGTACCCAAGTGAGAGTCAGTGTCTGTGGAACTGTACCCCAGTGAGAGTCAGTGTCTGTGGAACTGTACCCCAGTGAGAGTCAGTGTCTGTGGAACCCATATCCCAGTGAGAGTCAGTGTCTGTGGAACCGTACCCAAGTGAGAGTCAGTGTCTGTGGAACTGTACCCCAGTGAGAGTCAGTGTCTGTGGAACTGTGCCCCAGTGAGAGTCAGTGCCTGTGGAACTGTACCCCAGTGAAAGTCAGTGTCTATGGAAATGTACCCCAGTGAGAGTCAGTGGCTGTGGGACCCATACCCAGTAAGCGTCAGTGTCTGTGGAACCCGTTCCCCAGTGAGAGTCAGTGTCTGTGGAACCGTACCCAGTAAGAGTGTCTGTGGAACCCGTTCCCCAGTGAGAGTCAGTGTCTGTGGAACCGTACCCCAGTTAGAGTCAGTGTCTGTGGAACCCGTATCCCAGTGAGAGTCAGCGTCTGTGGAACTGTACCCCAGTGAGAGTCAATGTCTGTGGAACCCATACCCCAGTATGAGTCAGTGTCTGTGGATCTGTACCCCAGTGAGAGTCAGTGTCTGTGGAACTGTACCCCAGTGAGAGTCCGTGTCTGTGGAACTGTACCCCAGTGAGAGTCAGTGTCTGTGGGACTGTACCCCAGTGAGAGTCAGTGTCTGTGGGACTGTACCCCAGTGAGAGTCAGCTTCTGTGGAACTGTATCCCAGTGAGAGTCAGTGCCCGTGGAACTGTGCCCCAGTGAGAGTCAGGTTCTATGGAACTGTACCCCAGTGAGAGTCAGTGTCTGTGGAACTGAACCACAGTGAGAGTCACTGCCTGTGGAACTGTGCCCCAGTGAGAGTCAGTGTCTGTGGAACTGTACCCCAGTGAGAGTCAGTGCCTGTGGAACTGTACCCCAGTGAGAGTCAGTGTCTATGGAACTGTACCCCAGCGAGAGTCAGTGCCTGTGGAACTGTACCCCAGTGAGAGTCAGTGTCTGTGGAACTTTACCCAGTGAGAGTCAGTGTCTGTGGAACTGTACCCAGTGAGATTCAGTGCCTGTGGAACTGTACCCCAGTGAGTGTCAGTGCCTGTGGAACTGTACCCAGTGAGAGTCAGTGTCTGTGGAACCGTACCCCAGTTAGAGTCAGTGTCTGTGGAACCCGTATCCCAGTGAGAGTCAGTGTCTGTGGAACTGTACCCCAGTGAGAGTCAATGTCTGTGGAACCCATACCCCAGTATGAGTCAGTGTCTGTGGCCCCAGTGAGAGTCAGTGTTGTGCAACTGTACCCCAATGAGAGTCAGTGTCTGTGGAACTGTCCCCCAGTGAGAGTCAGTGTCTGTGGAACTGTACCCCAGTGAGAGTCAGTGCCTGTGGAACTGTACCCCAGTGAGAGTCAGTGTCTGTGGATCTGTACCCCAGTGAGAGTCAGTGCCTGTGGAACTGTACCCCAGTGAGAGTCAGTGCCTGTGGAACTGTACCCCAGAGAGGGTCAGTGTCTTTGGAACTGTATCCCAGTGAGAGTCAGTGTCTGTGGGACTGTACCCCAGTGAGAGTCAGTGTCTGTGGAACTGTACCCCAGTGAGAGACTGTGCCCCAGTGAGAGTCAGATTCTATGGAACTGTACCCCAGTGAGAGTCAGTGTCTGTGGAACTGAACCACAGTGAGAGTCAGTGTCTATGGAACTGTACCCCAGTGAGAGTCAGTGCCTGTGGGACCCGTAGCCAGTAAGTGTCAGTGTCTGTGGAACCCGTACCCCAGTGAGAGTCAGTGTCTGTGGAACTGTACCCCAGTGAGAGTTACTGCCTGTGGAACCCGCTCCCCAGTGAGAGTCAGTGTCTGTGGAACCGTACCCAAGTGAGAGTCAGTGTCTGTGGAACTGTACCCCAGTGAGAGTCAGTGTCTGTGGAACTGTACCCCAGTGAGAGTCAGTGTCTGTGGAACCCATATCCCAGTGAGAGTCAGTGTCTGTGGAACCGTACCCAAGTGAGAGTCAGTGTCTGTGGAACTGTACCCCAGTGAGAGTCAGTGTCTGTGGAACTGTGCCCCAGTGAGAGTCAGTGCCTGTGGAACTGTACCCCAGTGAAAGTCAGTGTCTATGGAAATGTACCCCAGTGAGAGTCAGTGGCTGTGGGACCCATACCCAGTAAGCGTCAGTGTCTGTGGAACCCGTTCCCCAGTGAGAGTCAGTGTCTGTGGAACCGTACCCAGTAAGAGTGTCTGTGGAACCCGTTCCCCAGTGAGACACAGTGTCTGTGGAACCGTACCCCAGTTAGAGTCAGTGTCTGTGGAACCCGTATCCCAGTGAGAGTCAGCGTCTGTGGAACTGTACCCCAGTGAGAGTCAATGTCTGTGAACCCATACCCCAGTATGAGTCAGTGTCTGTGGATCTGTACCCCAGTGAGAGTCAGTGTCTGTGGAACTGTACCCCAGTGAGAGTCCGTGTCTGTGGAACTGTACCCCAGTGAGAGTCAGTGTCTGTGGGACTGTACCCCAGTGAGAGTCAGTGTCTGTGGGACTGTACCCCAGTGAGAGTCAGCTTCTGTGGAACTGTATCCCAGTGAGAGTCAGTGCCCGTGGAACTGTGCCCCAGTGAGAGTCAGGTTCTATGGAACTGTACCCCAGTGAGAGTCAGTGTCTGTGGAACTGAACCACAGTGAGAGTCACTGCCTGTGGAACTGTGCCCCAGTGAGAGTCAGTGTCTGTGGAACTGTACCCCAGTGAGAGTCAGTGCCTGTGGAACTGTACCCCAGTGAGAGTCAGTGTCTATGGAACTGTACCCCAGCGAGAGTCAGTGCCTGTGGAACTGTACCCCAGTGAGAGTCAGTGTCTGTGGAACTTTACCCAGTGAGAGTCAGTGTCTGTGGAACTGTACCCAGTGAGAGTCAGTGCCTGTGGAACTGTACCCCAGTGAGTGTCAGTGCCTGTGGAACTGTACCCAGTGAGAGTCAGTGTCTGTGGAACTGTACCCCAGTGAGAGTCAGTGTCTGGAACTGTACCCAGTGAGAGTCAGTGCCTGTGGAACTGTACCCCAGTGAGAGTCAGTGTCTGTGGAACTGTACCCCAGTGAGAGTCAGTGCCTGTGGAACTGTACCCAGTGAGAGTCAGTGCCTGTGGAACTGTACCCCAGTGAGAGTCAGTGCCTGTGGAACTGTACCTCAGTGAGAGTCAGTGTCTGTGGAACTGTACCCCAGTGAGAGTCAGTGCCTGTGGAACTGTACCCCAGTGAGAGTCAGTGCCTGTTGAACTATACCCCAGTGAGAGTCAGTGCCTGTGGAACTGTACCCCAGTGAGAGTCAGTGCCTGTGGAACTGTACCCAGTGAGACTCAGTGCCTGTGGAACTGTACACCCAGTGAGAGTCAGTGCCTGTGGAACTGTACCCCAGTGAGAGTCAGTGTCTGTGGAACTGTACCCCAGTGAGAGTCAGTGCCTGTGGAACTGTACCCCAGTTAGAGTCAGTGTCTGTGGAACTGTACACCAGTGAGAGTCAGTGTCTGTGGAACTGTACCCCAGTGAGAGTCAGTGTCTGTGGAACTGTACCCCAGTGAGAGTCAGTGCCTGTGGAACTGTACCCCAGTGAGAGTCAGTGCCTGTGGAACTATACCCCAGTGAGAGTCAGTGCCTGTGGAACTGTACCCCAGTGAGAGTCAGTACCTGTGGAACTGTACCCAGTGAGAGTCAGTGCCTGTGGAACTGTACCCCAGTGAGAGTCAGTGCCTGTGGAACTGTACCCCAGTGAGAGTCAGTGCCTGTGGAACTGTACCCCAGTGAGAGTCAGTGCCTGTGGAACTGTACCCCAGTGAGAGTCACTGCCTGTGGAACTGTACCCAGTGAGAGTCAGTGTCTGTGGAACTGTACCCCAGTGAGAGTCAGTGTCTGTGGAACTGTACCCCAGTGAGAGTCACTGCCTGTGGAACTGTACCCAGTGAGAGTCAGTGTCTGTGGAACTGTACCCCAGTGAGAGTCAGTGTCTGTGGAAATGTACCCCAGTGAGAGTCAGTGTCTGTGGAACTGTACCCGAGTGAGAGTCAGTGTCTGTGGAACTGTACCCCAGTGAGAGTCAGTGTCTGTGGAACTGTACCCCAGTGAGAGTCAGTGTCTGTGGGACTGTACCCCAGTGAGAGTCAGTGTCTGTGGGACTGTACCCCAGTGAGAGTCAGCTTCTGTGGAACTGTATCCCAGTGAGAGTCAGTGCCCGTGGAACTGTGCCCCAGTGAGAGTCAGGTTCTATGGAACTGTACCCCAGTGAGAGTCAGTGTCTGTGGAACTGAACCACAGTGAGAGTCACTGCCTGTGGAACTGTGCCCCAGTGAGAGTCAGTGTCTGTGGAACTGTACCTCAGTGAGAGTCAGTGCCTGTGGAACTGTACCCCAGTGAGAGTCAGTGTCTATGGAACTGTACCCCAGCGAGAGTCAGTGCCTGTGGGACCCGTACCCAGTAAGAGTCAGTGTCTGTGGAACCCATACCCCAGTGAGAGTCAGTGTCTGTGGAACCGTACCCAAGTGAGAGTCAGTGTGGTGGAGCTGTACCCCAGTGAGAGTCAGTGTCTGTGGAACTGTACCCCAGTGAGAGTTACTGCCTGTGGAACTGTACCCCAGTGAGAGTCAGTGTCTATGGAACTGTACCCCAGTGAGAGTCAGTGCCTGTGGAACTGTACCCCAGTGAGAGTCAGTGTCTGTGGAACTGTACCCCAGTGAGAGTCAGTGTCTGTGGAAATGTACCCCAGTGAGAGTCAGTGTCTGTGGAACTGTACCCCAGTGAGAGTCAGTGTCTGTGGAACTGTACCCCAGTGAGAGTCAGTGTCTGTGGAACTGTACCCCAGTGAGAGTCAGTGTCTGTGGGACTGTACCCCAGTGAGAGTCAGTGTCTGTGGGACTGTACCCCAGTGAGAGTCAGCTTCTGTGGAACTGTATCCCAGTGAGAGTCAGTGCCCGTGGAACTGTGCCCCAGTGAGAGTCAGGTTCTATGGAACTGTACCCCAGTGAGAGTCAGTGTCTGTGGAACTGAACCACAGTGAGAGTCACTGCCTGTGGAACTGTGCCCCAATGAGAGTCAGTGTCTGTGGAACTGTACCTCAGTGAGAGTCAGTGCCTGTGGAACTGTACCCCGGTGAGAGTCAGTGTCTATGGAACTGTACCCCAGCGAGAGTCAGTGCCTGTGGGACCCGTACCCAGTAAGTGTCAGTGTCTGTGGAACCCATACCCCAGTGAGAGTCAGCGTCTGTGGAACCGTACCCAAGTGAGAGTCAGTGTGGTGGAGCTGTACCCCAGTGAGAGTCAGTGTCTGTGGAACTGTACCCCAGTGAGAGTTACTGCCTGTGGAACTGTACCCCAGTGAGAGTCAGTGTCTATGGAACTGTACCCCAGTGAGAGTCAGTGCCTGTGGGACCCGTACCCAGTAAGTGACAGTGTCTCTGGAACCCGCTCCCCAGTGAGAGTTCGTGTCTGTGGAACCGCACCCAAGTGAGAGTCAGTGTCTGTGGAACTGTACCCCAGTGAGAGTCAGTGTCTGTGGAACTGTACCCCAGTGAGAGTCAGTGCCTGTGGAACTGTACCCAGTGAGAGTCAGTGCCTGTGGAACTGTACCCCAGTGAGAGTCAGTGCCTGTGGAACTGTACCCCAGTGAGAGTCAGTGCCTGTGGAACTGTACCCCAGTGAGAGTCAGTGCCTGTGGAACTGCACCCCAGTGAGAGTCAGTGCCTGTGGAACTGTACCCCAGTGAGAGTCAGTGTCTGTGGAACTGTACCCCAGTGAGAGTCAGTGCCTGTGGAACTGTACCCAGTGAGAGTCAGTGTCTGTGGAACTGTACCCCAGTGAGAGTCAGTGTCTGTGGAACTGTACCCCAGTGAGAGTCAGTGCCTGTGGAACTGTACCCCAGTGCGAGTCAGTGTCTGTGGAACTGTACCCCAGTGAGAGTCAGTGTCTGTGGAAATGTACCCCAGTGAGAGTCAGTGTCTGTGGAACTGTACCCGTGTGAGAGTCAGTGTCTGTGGAACTGTACCCCAGTGAGAGTCAGTGTCTGTGGAACTGTACCCCAGTGAGAGTCAGTGTCTGTGGGACTGTACCCCAGTGAGAGTCAGTGTCTGTGGGACTGTATCCCAGTGAGAGTCAGCTTCTGTGGAACTGTATCCCAGTGAGAGTCAGTGCCCGTGGAGCTGTGCCCCAGTGAGAGTCAGGTTCTATGGAACTGTACCCCAGTGAGAGTCAGTTTCTGTGGAACTGAACCACAGTGAGAGTCACTGCCTGTGGAACTGTGCCCCAGTGAGAGTCAGTGTCTGTGGAACTGTACCTCAGTGAGAGTCAGTGCCTGTGGAACTGTACCCCAGTGAGAGTCAGTGTCTATGGAACTGTACCCCAGCGAGAGTCAGTGCCTGTGGGACCCGTACCCAGTAAGAGTCAGTGTCTGTGGAACCCATACAACAGTGAGAGTCAGTGTCTGTGGAACCGTACCCAAGTGAGAGTCAGTGTGGTGGAGCTGTACCCCAGTGAGAGTCAGTGTCTGTGGAACTGTACCCCAGTGAGAGTTACTGCCTGTGGAACTGTACCCCAGTGAGAGTCAGTGTCTATGGAACTGTACCCCAGTGAGAGTCAGTGTCTGTGGAAATGTACCCCAGTGAGAGTCAGTGTCTGTGGAACTGTACCCCAGTGAGAGTCAGTGTCTGTGGAACTGTACCCCAGTGAGAGTCAGTGTCTGTGGAACTGTACCCCAGTGAGAGTCAGTGCCTGTGGGACTGTACCCCAGTGAGAGTCAGTGTCTGTGGGACTGTACCCCAGTGAGAGTCAGCTTCTGTGGAACTGTATCCCAGTGAGAGTCAGTGCCCGTGGAACTGTGCCCCAGTGAGAGTCAGGTTCTATGGAACTGTACCCCAGTGAGAGTCAGTGTCTGTGGAACTGAACCTCAGTGAGAGTCGCTGCCTGTGGAACTGTGCCCCAGTGAGAGTCAGTGTCTGTGGAACTGTACCTCAGTGAGAGTCAGTGCCTGTGGAACTGTACCCCAGTGAGAGTCAGTGTCTATGGAACTGTACCCCAGCGAGAGTCAGTGCCTGTGCGACCCGTACCCAGTAAGAGTCAGTGTCTGTGGAACCCATACCCCAGTGAGAGTCAGCGTCTGTGGAACCGTACCCAAGTGAGAGTCAGTGTGGTGGAGCTGTACCCCAGTGAGAGTCAGTGTCTGTGGAACTGTACCCCAGTGAGAGTTACTGCCTGTGGAACTGTACCCCAGTGAGAGTCAGTGTCTATGGAACTGTACCCCAGTGAGAGTCAGTGCCTGTGGGACCCGTACCCAGTAAGTGTCAGTGTCTCTGGAACCCGCTCCCCAGTGAGAGTTAGTGTCTGTGGAACCGTACCCAAGTGAGAGTCAGTGTCTGTGGAACTGTACCCCAGTGAGAGTCAGTGTCTGTGGAACTGTACCCCAGTGAGAGTCAGTGTCTGTGGAACCCATATCCCAGTGAGAGTCAGTGTCTGTGGAACCGTACCCAAGTGAGAGTCAGTGTCTGTGGAACTGTAACCCAGTGAGAGTCAGTGTCTGTGGAACTGTACCCCAGTGAGAGTCAGTGGCTGTGGGACCCGTACCCAGTAAGCGTCAGTGTCTGTGGAACCCGTTCCCCAGTGAGAGTCAGTGTCTGTGGAACCGTACCCAGTAAGAGTGTCTGTGGATCCCGTTCCCCAGTGAGAGCCAGTGTCTGTGGAACCGTACCCCAGTTAGAGTCAGTGTCTGTGGAACCCGTATCCCAGTGAGAGTCAGTGTCTGTGGAACTGTCCCCCAGTGAGAGTCAATGTCTGTGGAACCCATACCCCAGTATGAGTCAGTGTCTGTGGCCCCAGTGAGAGTCAGTGTTGTGCAACTGTACCCCAATGAGATTCAGTGTCTGTGGAACTGTCCCCCAGTGAGAGTCAGTGTCTGTGGAACTGTACCCCAGTGAGAGTCAGTGTCTGTGGAACTGTACCCCAGTGAGAGTCAGTGTCTGTGGAACTGTACCCCAGTGAGAGTCAGTGTCTGTGGAACTGTACCCCAGTGAGAGTCAGTGTCTGTGGAACTGTACCCCAGTGAGAGCCAGTGTCTGTGGAACTGTACCCCAGTGAGAGTCAGTGTCTGTGGAACTGTACCCCAGTGAGAGTCAGTGTCTGTGGAACTGTCCCCCAGTGAGAGTCAGTGTCTGTGGAACTGTACCCCAGTGAGAGTCAGTGTCTGTGGAACTGTACCCCAGTGAGAGTCAGTGCCTGTGGAACTGTACCCCAGTGAGAGTCAGTGTCTGTGGAACTGTACCCCAGTGAGAGTCAGTGTCTGTGGAACTGTACCCCAGTGAGAGTGAGTGTCTGTGGATCTGTACCCCAGTGAGAGTCAGTGCCTGTGGAACTGTACCCCAGTGAGAGTCAGTGCCTGTGGAACTGTACCCCAGAGAGGGTCAGTGTCTTTGGAACTGTATCCCAGTGAGAGTCAGTGTCTGTGGGACTGTACCCCAGTGAGAGTCAGTGTCTGTGGAACTGTACCCCAGTGAGAGTCAGTGCCCGTGGAACTGTGCCCCAGTGAGAGTCAGGTTCTATGGAACTGTACCCCAGTGAGAGTCAGTGTCTGTGGAACTGAACCACAGTGAGAGTCACTGCCTGTGGAACTGTGCCCCAGTGAGAGTCAGTGCCTGTGGAACTGTACCCCAGTGAGAGTCAGTGTCTATGGAACTGTACCCCAGTGAGAGTCAGTGTCTGTGGAACTGTACCCCAGTGAGAGTCAGTGTCTGTGGAACTGTACCCCAGTGAGAGTCAGTGCCTGTGGAACTGTACCCCAGTGAGAGTCAGTGTCTGTGGAACTGTACCCCAGTGAGAGTCAGTGTCTGTGGAAATGTACCCCAGTGAGAGTCAGTGTCTGTGGAACTGTACCCGAGTGAGAGTCAGTGTCTGTGGAACTGTACCCCAGTGAGAGTCAGTGTCTGTGGAACTGTACCCCAGTGAGAGTCAGTGTCTGTGGGACTGTACCCCAGTGAGAGTCAGTGTCTGTGGGACTGTACCCCAGTGAGAGTCAGCTTCTGTGGAACTGTATCCCAGTGAGAGTCAGTGCCCGTGGAACTGTGCCCCAGTGAGAGTCAGGTTCTATGGAACTGTACCCCAGTGAGAGTCAGTGTCTGTGGAACTGAACCACAGTGAGAGTCACTGCCTGTGGAACTGTGCCCCAGTGAGAGTCAGTGTCTGTGGAACTGTACCTCAGTGAGAGTCAGTGCCTGTGGAACTGTACCCCAGTGAGAGTCAGTGTCTATGGAACTGTACCCCAGCGAGAGTCAGTGCCTGTGGGACCCGTACCCAGTAAGAGTCAGTGTCTGTGGAACCCATACCCCAGTGAGAGTCAGTGTCTGTGGAACCGTACCCAAGTGAGAGTCAGTGTGGTGGAGCTGTACCCCAGTGAGAGTCAGTGTCTGTGGAACTGTACCCCAGTGAGAGTTACTGCCTGTGGAACTGTACCCCAGTGAGAGTCAGTGTCTATGGAACTGTACCCCAGTGAGAGTCAGTGCCTGTGGAACTGTACCCCAGTGAGAGTCAGTGTCTGTGGAACTGTACCCCAGTGAGAGTCAGTGTCTGTGGAAATGTACCCCAGTGAGAGTCAGTGTCTGTGGAACTGTACCCCAGTGAGAGTCAGTGTCTGTGGAACTGTACCCCAGTGAGAGTCAGTGTCTGTGGAACTGTACCCCAGTGAGAGTCAGTGTCTGTGGGACTGTACCCCAGTGAGAGTCAGTGTCTGTGGGACTGTACCCCAGTGAGAGTCAGCTTCTGTGGAACTGTATCCCAGTGAGAGTCAGTGCCCGTGGAACTGTGCCCCAGTGAGAGTCAGGTTCTATGGAACTGTACCCCAGTGAGAGTCAGTGTCTGTGGAACTGAACCACAGTGAGAGTCACTGCCTGTGGAACTGTGCCCCAATGAGAGTCAGTGTCTGTGGAACTGTACCTCAGTGAGAGTCAGTGCCTGTGGAACTGTACCCCGGTGAGAGTCAGTGTCTATGGAACTGTACCCCAGCGAGAGTCAGTGCCTGTGGGACCCGTACCCAGTAAGTGTCAGTGTCTGTGGAACCCATACCCCAGTGAGAGTCAGCGTCTGTGGAACCGTACCCAAGTGAGAGTCAGTGTGGTGGAGCTGTACCCCAGTGAGAGTCAGTGTCTGTGGAACTGTACCCCAGTGAGAGTTACTGCCTGTGGAACTGTACCCCAGTGAGAGTCAGTGTCTATGGAACTGTACCCCAGTGAGAGTCAGTGCCTGTGGGACCCGTACCCAGTAAGTGTCAGTGTCTCTGGAACCCGCTCCCCAGTGAGAGTTCGTGTCTGTGGAACCGCACCCAAGTGAGAGTCAGTGTCTGTGGAACTGTACCCCAGTGAGAGTCAGTGTCTGTGGAACTGTACCCCAGTGAGAGTCAGTGCCTGTGGAACTGTACCCAGTGAGAGTCAGTGCCTGTGGAACTGTACCCCAGTGAGAGTCAGTGCCTGTGGAACTGTACCCCAGTGAGAGTCAGTGCCTGTGGAACTGTACCCCAGTGAGAGTCAGTGCCTGTGGAACTGCACCCCAGTGAGAGTCAGTGCCTGTGGAACTGTACCCCAGTGAGAGTCAGTGTCTGTGGAACTGTACCCCAGTGAGAGTCAGTGCCTGTGGAACTGTACCCAGTGAGAGTCAGTGTCTGTGGAACTGTACCCCAGTGAGAGTCAGTGTCTGTGGAACTGTACCCCAGTGAGAGTCAGTGCCTGTGGAACTGTACCCCAGTGCGAGTCAGTGTCTGTGGAACTGTACCCCAGTGAGAGTCAGTGTCTGTGGAAATGTACCCCAGTGAGAGTCAGTGTCTGTGGAACTGTACCCGTGTGAGAGTCAGTGTCTGTGGAACTGTACCCCAGTGAGAGTCAGTGTCTGTGGAACTGTACCCCAGTGAGAGTCAGTGTCTGTGGGACTGTACCCCAGTGAGAGTCAGTGTCTGTGGGACTGTATCCCAGTGAGAGTCAGCTTCTGTGGAACTGTATCCCAGTGAGAGTCAGTGCCCGTGGAACTGTGCCCCAGTGAGAGTCAGGTTCTATGGAACTGTACCCCAGTGAGAGTCAGTTTCTGTGGAACTGAACCACAGTGAGAGTCACTGCCTGTGGAACTGTGCCCCAGTGAGAGTCAGTGTCTGTGGAACTGTACCTCAGTGAGAGTCAGTGCCTGTGGAACTGTACCCCAGTGAGAGTCAGTGTCTATGGAACTGTACCCCAGCGAGAGTCAGTGCCTGTGGGACCCGTACCCAGTAAGAGTCAGTGTCTGTGGAACCCATACAACAGTGAGAGTCAGTGTCTGTGGAACCGTACCCAAGTGAGAGTCAGTGTGGTGGAGCTGTACCCCAGTGAGAGTCAGTGTCTGTGGAACTGTACCCCAGTGAGAGTTACTGCCTGTGGAACTGTACCCCAGTGAGAGTCAGTGTCTATGGAACTGTACCCCAGTGAGAGTCAGTGTCTGTGGAAATGTACCCCAGTGAGAGTCAGTGTCTGTGGAACTGTACCCCAGTGAGAGTCAGTGTCTGTGGAACTGTACCCCAGTGAGAGACTGTGCCCCAGTGAGAGTCAGATTCTATGGAACTGTACCCCAGTGAGAGTCAGTGTCTGTGGAACTGAACCACAGTGAGAGTCAGTGTCTATGGAACTGTACCCCAGTGAGAGTCAGTGCCTGTGGGACCCGTAGCCAGTAAGTGTCAGTGTCTGTGGAACCCGTACCCCAGTGAGAGTCAGTGTCTGTGGAACTGTACCCCAGTGAGAGTTACTGCCTGTGGAACCCGCTCCCCAGTGAGAGTCAGTGTCTGTGGAACCGTACCCAAGTGAGAGTCAGTGTCTGTGGAACTGTACCCCAGTGAGAGTCAGTGTCTGTGGAACTGTACCCCAGTGAGAGTCAGTGTCTGTGGAACCCATATCCCAGTGAGAGTCAGTGTCTGTGGAACCGTACCCAAGTGAGAGTCAGTGTCTGTGGAACTGTACCCCAGTGAGAGTCAGTGTCTGTGGAACTGTGCCCCAGTGAGAGTCAGTGCCTGTGGAACTGTACCCCAGTGAAAGTCAGTGTCTATGGAAATGTACCCCAGTGAGAGTCAGTGGCTGTGGGACCCATACCCAGTAAGCGTCAGTGTCTGTGGAACCCGTTCCCCAGTGAGAGTCAGTGTCTGTGGAACCGTACCCAGTAAGAGTGTCTGTGGAACCCGTTCCCCAGTGAGACACAGTGTCTGTGGAACCGTACCCCAGTTAGAGTCAGTGTCTGTGGAACCCGTATCCCAGTGAGAGTCAGCGTCTGTGGAACTGTACCCCAGTGAGAGTCAATGTCTGTGGAACCCATACCCCAGTATGAGTCAGTGTCTGTGGATCTGTACCCCAGTGAGAGTCAGTGTCTGTGGAACTGTACCCCAGTGAGAGTCCGTGTCTGTGGAACTGTACCCCAGTGAGAGTCAGTGTCTGTGGGACTGTACCCCAGTGAGAGTCAGTGTCTGTGGGACTGTACCCCAGTGAGAGTCAGCTTCTGTGGAACTGTATCCCAGTGAGAGTCAGTGCCCGTGGAACTGTGCCCCAGTGAGAGTCAGGTTCTATGGAACTGTACCCCAGTGAGAGTCAGTGTCTGTGGAACTGAACCACAGTGAGAGTCACTGCCTGTGGAACTGTGCCCCAGTGAGAGTCAGTGTCTGTGGAACTGTACCCCAGTGAGAGTCAGTGCCTGTGGAACTGTACCCCAGTGAGAGTCAGTGTCTATGGAACTGTACCCCAGCGAGAGTCAGTGCCTGTGGAACTGTACCCCAGTGAGAGTCAGTGTCTGTGGAACTTTACCCAGTGAGAGTCAGTGTCTGTGGAACTGTACCCAGTGAGAGTCAGTGCCTGTGGAACTGTACCCCAGTGAGTGTCAGTGCCTGTGGAACTGTACCCAGTGAGAGTCAGTGTCTGTGGAACTGTACCCCAGTGAGAGTCAGTGTCTGGAACTGTACCCAGTGAGAGTCAGTGCCTGTGGAACTGTACCCCAGTGAGAGTCAGTGTCTGTGGAACTGTACCCCAGTGAGAGTCAGTGCCTGTGGAACTGTACCCAGTGAGAGTCAGTGCCTGTGGAACTGTACCCCAGTGAGAGTCAGTGCCTGTGGAACTGTACCTCAGTGAGAGTCAGTGTCTGTGGAACTGTACCCCAGTGAGAGTCAGTGCCTGTGGAACTGTACCCCAGTGAGAGTCAGTGCCTGTTGAACTATACCCCAGTGAGAGTCAGTGCCTGTGGAACTGTACCCCAGTGAGAGTCAGTGCCTGTGGAACTGTACCCAGTGAGACTCAGTGCCTGTGGAACTGTACCCCAGTGAGAGTCAGTGCCTGTGGAACTGTACCCCAGTGAGAGTCAGTGTCTGTGGAACTGTACCCCAGTGAGAGTCAGTGCCTGTGGAACTGTACCCCAGTTAGAGTCAGTGTCTGTGGAACTGTACACCAGTGAGAGTCAGTGTCTGTGGAACTGTACCCCAGTGAGAGTCAGTGTCTGTGGAACTGTACCCCAGTGAGAGTCAGTGCCTGTGGAACTGTACCCCAGTGAGAGTCAGTGCCTGTGGAACTATACCCCAGTGAGAGTCAGTGCCTGTGGAACTGTACCCCAGTGAGAGTCAGTACCTGTGGAACTGTACCCAGTGAGAGTCAGTGCCTGTGGAACTGTACCCCAGTGAGAGTCAGTGCCTGTGGAACTGTACCCCAGTGAGAGTCAGTGCCTGTGGAACTGTACCCCAGTGAGAGTCAGTGCCTGTGGAACTGTACCCCAGTGAGAGTCACTGCCTGTGGAACTGTACCCAGTGAGAGTCAGTGTCTGTGGAACTGTACCCCAGTGAGAGTCAGTGTCTGTGGAACTGTACCCCAGTGAGAGTCACTGCCTGTGGAACTGTACCCAGTGAGAGTCAGTGTCTGTGGAACTGTACCCCAGTGAGAGTCAGTGTCTGTGGAAATGTACCCCAGTGAGAGTCAGTGTCTGTGGAACTGTACCCGAGTGAGAGTCAGTGTCTGTGGAACTGTACCCCAGTGAGAGTCAGTGTCTGTGGAACTGTACCCCAGTGAGAGTCAGTGTCTGTGGGACTGTACCCCAGTGAGAGTCAGTGTCTGTGGGACTGTACCCCAGTGAGAGTCAGCTTCTGTGGAACTGTATCCCAGTGAGAGTCAGTGCCCGTGGAACTGTGCCCCAGTGAGAGTCAGGTTCTATGGAACTGTACCCCAGTGAGAGTCAGTGTCTGTGGAACTGAACCACAGTGAGAGTCACTGCCTGTGGAACTGTGCCCCAGTGAGAGTCAGTGTCTGTGGAACTGTACCTCAGTGAGAGTCAGTGCCTGTGGAACTGTACCCCAGTGAGAGTCAGTGTCTATGGAACTGTACCCCAGCGAGAGTCAGTGCCTGTGGGACCCGTACCCAGTAAGAGTCAATGTCTGTGGAACCCATACCCCAGTGAGAGTCAGTGTCTGTGGAACCGTACCCAAGTGAGAGTCAGTGTGGTGGAGCTGTACCCCAGTGAGAGTCAGTGTCTGTGGAACTGTACCCCAGTGAGAGTTACTGCCTGTGGAACTGTACCCCAGTGAGAGTCAGTGTCTATGGAACTGTACCCCAGTGAGAGTCAGTGCCTGTGGAACTGTACCCCAGTGAGAGTCAGTGTCTGTGGAACTGTACCCCAGTGAGAGTCAGTGTCTGTGGAAATGTACCCCAGTGAGAGTCAGTGTCTGTGGAACTGTACCCCAGTGAGAGTCAGTGTCTGTGGAACTGTACCCCAGTGAGAGTCAGTGTCTGTGGAACTGTACCCCAGTGAGAGTCAGTGTCTGTGGGACTGTACCCCAGTGAGAGTCAGTGTCTGTGGGACTGTACCCCAGTGAGAGTCAGCTTCTGTGGAACTGTATCCCAGTGAGAGTCAGTGCCCGTGGAACTGTGCCCCAGTGAGAGTCAGGTTCTATGGAACTGTACCCCAGTGAGAGTCAGTGTCTGTGGAACTGAACCACAGTGAGAGTCACTGCCTGTGGAACTGTGCCCCAATGAGAGTCAGTGTCTGTGGAACTGTACCTCAGTGAGAGTCAGTGCCTGTGGAACTGTACCCCGGTGAGAGTCAGTGTCTATGGAACTGTACCCCAGCGAGAGTCAGTGCCTGTGGGACCCGTACCCAGTAAGTGTCAGTGTCTGTGGAACCCATACCCCAGTGAGAGTCAGCGTCTGTGGAACCGTACCCAAGTGAGAGTCAGTGTGGTGGAGCTGTACCCCAGTGAGAGTCAGTGTCTGTGGAACTGTACCCCAGTGAGAGTTACTGCCTGTGGAACTGTACCCCAGTGAGAGTCAGTGTCTATGGAACTGTACCCCAGTGAGAGTCAGTGCCTGTGGGACCCGTACCCAGTAAGTGACAGTGTCTCTGGAACCCGCTCCCCAGTGAGAGTTCGTGTCTGTGGAACCGCACCCAAGTGAGAGTCAGTGTCTGTGGAACTGTACCCCAGTGAGAGTCAGTGTCTGTGGAACTGTACCCCAGTGAGAGTCAGTGCCTGTGGAACTGTACCCAGTGAGAGTCAGTGCCTGTGGAACTGTACCCCAGTGAGAGTCAGTGCCTGTGGAACTGTACCCCAGTGAGAGTCAGTGCCTGTGGAACTGTACCCCAGTGAGAGTCAGTGCCTGTGGAACTGCACCCCAGTGAGAGTCAGTGCCTGTGGAACTGTACCCCAGTGAGAGTCAGTGTCTGTGGAACTGTACCCCAGTGAGAGTCAGTGCCTGTGGAACTGTACCCAGTGAGAGTCAGTGTCTGTGGAACTGTACCCCAGTGAGAGTCAGTGTCTGTGGAACTGTACCCCAGTGAGAGTCAGTGCCTGTGGAACTGTACCCCAGTGCGAGTCAGTGTCTGTGGAACTGTACCCCAGTGAGAGTCAGTGTCTGTGGAAATGTACCCCAGTGAGAGTCAGTGTCTGTGGAACTGTACCCGTGTGAGAGTCAGTGTCTGTGGAACTGTACCCCAGTGAGAGTCAGTGTCTGTGGAACTGTACCCCAGTGAGAGTCAGTGTCTGTGGGACTGTACCCCAGTGAGAGTCAGTGTCTGTGGGACTGTATCCCAGTGAGAGTCAGCTTCTGTGGAACTGTATCCCAGTGAGAGTCAGTGCCCGTGGAGCTGTGCCCCAGTGAGAGTCAGGTTCTATGGAACTGTACCCCAGTGAGAGTCAGTTTCTGTGGAACTGAACCACAGTGAGAGTCACTGCCTGTGGAACTGTGCCCCAGTGAGAGTCAGTGTCTGTGGAACTGTACCTCAGTGAGAGTCAGTGCCTGTGGAACTGTACCCCAGTGAGAGTCAGTGTCTATGGAACTGTACCCCAGCGAGAGTCAGTGCCTGTGGGACCCGTACCCAGTAAGAGTCAGTGTCTGTGGAACCCATACAACAGTGAGAGTCAGTGTCTGTGGAACCGTACCCAAGTGAGAGTCAGTGTGGTGGAGCTGTACCCCAGTGAGAGTCAGTGTCTGTGGAACTGTACCCCAGTGAGAGTTACTGCCTGTGGAACTGTACCCCAGTGAGAGTCAGTGTCTATGGAACTGTACCCCAGTGAGAGTCAGTGTCTGTGGAAATGTACCCCAGTGAGAGTCAGTGTCTGTGGAACTGTACCCCAGTGAGAGTCAGTGTCTGTGGAACTGTACCCCAGTGAGAGTCAGTGTCTGTGGAACTGTACCCCAGTGAGAGTCAGTGCCTGTGGGACTGTACCCCAGTGAGAGTCAGTGTCTGTGGGACTGTACCCCAGTGAGAGTCAGCTTCTGTGGAACTGTATCCCAGTGAGAGTCAGTGCCCGTGGAACTGTGCCCCAGTGAGAGTCAGGTTCTATGGAACTGTACCCCAGTGAGAGTCAGTGTCTGTGGAACTGAACCTCAGTGAGAGTCGCTGCCTGTGGAACTGTGCCCCAGTGAGAGTCAGTGTCTGTGGAACTGTACCTCAGTGAGAGTCAGTGCCTGTGGAACTGTACCCCAGTGAGAGTCAGTGTCTATGGAACTGTACCCCAGCGAGAGTCAGTGCCTGTGCGACCCGTACCCAGTAAGAGTCAGTGTCTGTGGAACCCATACCCCAGTGAGAGTCAGCGTCTGTGGAACCGTACCCAAGTGAGAGTCAGTGTGGTGGAGCTGTACCCCAGTGAGAGTCAGTGTCTGTGGAACTGTACCCCAGTGAGAGTTACTGCCTGTGGAACTGTACCCCAGTGAGAGTCAGTGTCTATGGAACTGTACCCCAGTGAGAGTCAGTGCCTGTGGGACCCGTACCCAGTAAGTGTCAGTGTCTCTGGAACCCGCTCCCCAGTGAGAGTTAGTGTCTGTGGAACCGTACCCAAGTGAGAGTCAGTGTCTGTGGAACTGTACCCCAGTGAGAGTCAGTGTCTGTGGAACTGTACCCCAGTGAGAGTCAGTGTCTGTGGAACCCATATCCCAGTGAGAGTCAGTGTCTGTGGAACCGTACCCAAGTGAGAGTCAGTGTCTGTGGAACTGTACCCCAGTGAGAGTCAGTGTCTGTGGAACTGTACCCCAGTGAGAGTCAGTGGCTGTGGGACCCGTACCCAGTAAGCGTCAGTGTCTGTGGAACCCGTTCCCCAGTGAGAGTCAGTGTCTGTGGAACCGTACCCAGTAAGAGTGTCTGTGGATCCCGTTCCCCAGTGAGAGCCAGTGTCTGTGGAACCGTACCCCAGTTAGAGTCAGTGTCTGTGGAACCCGTATCCCAGTGAGAGTCAGTGCCCGTGGAGCTGTGCCCCAGTGAGAGTCAGGTTCTATGGAACTGTACCCCAGTGAGAGTCAGTTTCTGTGGAACTGAACCACAGTGAGAGTCACTGCCTGTGGAACTGTGCCCCAGTGAGAGTCAGTGTCTGTGGAACTGTACCTCAGTGAGAGTCAGTGCCTGTGGAACTGTACCCCAGTGAGAGTCAGTGTCTATGGAACTGTACCCCAGCGAGAGTCAGTGCCTGTGGGACCCGTACCCAGTAAGAGTCAGTGTCTGTGGAACCCATACAACAGTGAGAGTCAGTGTCTGTGGAACCGTACCCAAGTGAGAGTCAGTGTGGTGGAGCTGTACCCCAGTGAGAGTCAGTGTCTGTGGAACTGTACCCCAGTGAGAGTTACTGCCTGTGGAACTGTACCCCAGTGAGAGTCAGTGTCTATGGAACTGTACCCCAGTGAGAGTCAGTGTCTGTGGAAATGTACCCCAGTGAGAGTCAGTGTCTGTGGAACTGTACCCCAGTGAGAGTCAGTGTCTGTGGAACTGTACCCCAGTGAGAGTCAGTGTCTGTGGAACTGTACCCCAGTGAGAGTCAGTGCCTGTGGGACTGTACCCCAGTGAGAGTCAGTGTCTGTGGGACTGTACCCCAGTGAGAGTCAGCTTCTGTGGAACTGTATCCCAGTGAGAGTCAGTGCCCGTGGAACTGTGCCCCAGTGAGAGTCAGGTTCTATGGAACTGTACCCCAGTGAGAGTCAGTGTCTGTGGAACTGAACCTCAGTGAGAGTCGCTGCCTGTGGAACTGTGCCCCAGTGAGAGTCAGTGTCTGTGGAACTGTACCTCAGTGAGAGTCAGTGCCTGTGGAACTGTACCCCAGTGAGAGTCAGTGTCTATGGAACTGTACCCCAGCGAGAGTCAGTGCCTGTGCGACCCGTACCCAGTAAGAGTCAGTGTCTGTGGAACCCATACCCCAGTGAGAGTCAGCGTCTGTGGAACCGTACCCAAGTGAGAGTCAGTGTGGTGGAGCTGTACCCCAGTGAGAGTCAGTGTCTGTGGAACTGTACCCCAGTGAGAGTTACTGCCTGTGGAACTGTACCCCAGTGAGAGTCAGTGTCTATGGAACTGTACCCCAGTGAGAGTCAGTGCCTGTGGGACCCGTACCCAGTAAGTGTCAGTGTCTCTGGAACCCGCTCCCCAGTGAGAGTTAGTGTCTGTGGAACCGTACCCAAGTGAGAGTCAGTGTCTGTGGAACTGTACCCCAGTGAGAGTCAGTGTCTGTGGAACTGTACCCCAGTGAGAGTCAGTGTCTGTGGAACCCATATCCCAGTGAGAGTCAGTGTCTGTGGAACCGTACCCAAGTGAGAGTCAGTGTCTGTGGAACTGTACCCCAGTGAGAGTCAGTGTCTGTGGAACTGTACCCCAGTGAGAGTCAGTGGCTGTGGGACCCGTACCCAGTAAGCGTCAGTGTCTGTGGAACCCGTTCCCCAGTGAGAGTCAGTGTCTGTGGAACCGTACCCAGTAAGAGTGTCTGTGGATCCCGTTCCCCAGTGAGAGCCAGTGTCTGTGGAACCGTACCCCAGTTAGAGTCAGTGTCTGTGGAACCCGTATCCCAGTGAGAGTCAGTGTCTGTGGAACTGTCCCCCAGTGAGAGTCAATGTCTGTGGAACCCATACCCCAGTATGAGTCAGTGTCTGTGGCCCCAGTGAGAGTCAGTGTTGTGCAACTGTACCCCAATGAGATTCAGTGTCTGTGGAACTGTCCCCCAGTGAGAGTCAGTGTCTGTGGAACTGTACCCCAGTGAGAGTCAGTGTCTGTGGAACTGTACCCCAGTGAGAGTCAGTGTCTGTGGAACTGTACCCCAGTGAGAGTCAGTGTCTGTGGAACTGTACCCCAGTGAGAGTCAGTGTCTGTGGAACTGTACCCCAGTGAGAGCCAGTGTCTGTGGAACTGTACCCCAGTGAGAGTCAGTGTCTGTGGAACTGTACCCCAGTGAGAGTCAGTGTCTGTGGAACTGTCCCCCAGTGAGAGTCAGTGTCTGTGGAACTGTACCCCAGTGAGAGTCAGTGTCTGTGGAACTGTACCCCAGTGAGAGTCAGTGCCTGTGGAACTGTACCCCAGTGAGAGTCAGTGTCTGTGGAACTGTACCCCAGTGAGAGTCAGTGTCTGTGGAACTGTACCCCAGTGAGAGTGAGTGTCTGTGGATCTGTACCCCAGTGAGAGTCAGTGCCTGTGGAACTGTACCCCAGTGAGAGTCAGTGCCTGTGGAACTGTACCCCAGAGAGGGTCAGTGTCTTTGGAACTGTATCCCAGTGAGAGTCAGTGTCTGTGGGACTGTACCCCAGTGAGAGTCAGTGTCTGTGGAACTGTACCCCAGTGAGAGTCAGTGCCCGTGGAACTGTGCCCCAGTGAGAGTCAGGTTCTATGGAACTGTACCCCAGTGAGAGTCAGTGTCTGTGGAACTGAACCACAGTGAGAGTCACTGCCTGTGGAACTGTGCCCCAGTGAGAGTCAGTGCCTGTGGAACTGTACCCCAGTGAGAGTCAGTGTCTATGGAACTGTACCCCAGTGAGAGTCAGTGTCTGTGGAACTGTACCCCAGTGAGAGTCAGTGTCTGTGGAACTGTACCCCAGTGAGAGTCAGTGCCTGTGGAACTGTACCCCAGTGAGAGTCAGTGTCTGTGGAACTGTACCCCAGTGAGAGTCAGTGTCTGTGGAAATGTACCCCAGTGAGAGTCAGTGTCTGTGGAACTGTACCCGAGTGAGAGTCAGTGTCTGTGGAACTGTACCCCAGTGAGAGTCAGTGTCTGTGGAACTGTACCCCAGTGAGAGTCAGTGTCTGTGGGACTGTACCCCAGTGAGAGTCAGTGTCTGTGGGACTGTACCCCAGTGAGAGTCAGCTTCTGTGGAACTGTATCCCAGTGAGAGTCAGTGCCCGTGGAACTGTGCCCCAGTGAGAGTCAGGTTCTATGGAACTGTACCCCAGTGAGAGTCAGTGTCTGTGGAACTGAACCACAGTGAGAGTCACTGCCTGTGGAACTGTGCCCCAGTGAGAGTCAGTGTCTGTGGAACTGTACCTCAGTGAGAGTCAGTGCCTGTGGAACTGTACCCCAGTGAGAGTCAGTGTCTATGGAACTGTACCCCAGCGAGAGTCAGTGCCTGTGGGACCCGTACCCAGTAAGAGTCAGTGTCTGTGGAACCCATACCCCAGTGAGAGTCAGTGTCTGTGGAACCGTACCCAAGTGAGAGTCAGTGTGGTGGAGCTGTACCCCAGTGAGAGTCAGTGTCTGTGGAACTGTACCCCAGTGAGAGTTACTGCCTGTGGAACTGTACCCCAGTGAGAGTCAGTGTCTATGGAACTGTACCCCAGTGAGAGTCAGTGCCTGTGGAACTGTACCCCAGTGAGAGTCAGTGTCTGTGGAACTGTACCCCAGTGAGAGTCAGTGTCTGTGGAAATGTACCCCAGTGAGAGTCAGTGTCTGTGGAACTGTACCCCAGTGAGAGTCAGTGTCTGTGGAACTGTACCCCAGTGAGAGTTAATGTCTGTGGAACTGTACCCCAGTGAGAGTCAGTGTCTGTGGGACTGTACCCCAGTGAGAGTCAGTGTCTGTGGGACTGTACCCCAGTGAGAGTCAGCTTCTGTGGAACTGTATCCCAGTGAGAGTCAGTGCCCGTGGAACTGTGCCCCAGTGAGAGTCAGGTTCTATGGAACTGTACCCCAGTGAGAGTCAGTGTCTGTGGAACTGAACCACAGTGAGAGTCACTGCCTGTGGAACTGTGCCCCAATGAGAGTCAGTGTCTGTGGAACTGTACCTCAGTGAGAGTCAGTGCCTGTGGAACTGTACCCCGGTGAGAGTCAGTGTCTATGGAACTGTACCCCAGCGAGAGTCAGTGCCTGTGGGACCCGTACCCAGTAAGTGTCAGTGTCTGTGGAACCCATACCCCAGTGAGAGTCAGCGTCTGTGGAACCGTACCCAAGTGAGAGTCAGTGTGGTGGAGCTGTACCCCAGTGAGAGTCAGTGTCTGTGGAACTGTACCCCAGTGAGAGTTACTGCCTGTGGAACTGTACCCCAGTGAGAGTCAGTGTCTATGGAACTGTACCCCAGTGAGAGTCAGTGCCTGTGGGACCCGTACCCAGTAAGTGTCAGTGTCTCTGGAACCCGCTCCCCAGTGAGAGTTCGTGTCTGTGGAACCGCACCCAAGTGAGAGTCAGTGTCTGTGGAACTGTACCCCAGTGAGAGTCAGTGTCTGTGGAACTGTACCCCAGTGAGAGTCAGTGCCTGTGGAACTGTACCCAGTGAGAGTCAGTGCCTGTGGAACTGTACCCCAGTGAGAGTCAGTGCCTGTGGAACTGTACCCCAGTGAGAGTCAGTGCCTGTGGAACTGTACCCCAGTGAGAGTCAGTGCCTGTGGAACTGCACCCCAGTGAGAGTCAGTGCCTGTGGAACTGTACCCCAGTGAGAGTCAGTGTCTGTGGAACTGTACCCCAGTGAGAGTCAGTGCCTGTGGAACTGTACCCAGTGAGAGTCAGTGTCTGTGGAACTGTACCCCAGTGAGAGTCAGTGTCTGTGGAACTGTACCCCAGTGAGAGTCAGTGCCTGTGGAACTGTACCCCAGTGCGAGTCAGTGTCTGTGGAACTGTACCCCAGTGAGAGTCAGTGTCTGTGGAAATGTACCCCAGTGAGAGTCAGTGTCTGTGGAACTGTACCCGTGTGAGAGTCAGTGTCTGTGGAACTGTACCCCAGTGAGAGTCAGTGTCTGTGGAACTGTACCCCAGTGAGAGTCAGTGTCTGTGGGACTGTACCCCAGTGAGAGTCAGTGTCTGTGGGACTGTATCCCAGTGAGAGTCAGCTTCTGTGGAACTGTATCCCAGTGAGAGTCAGTGCCCGTGGAACTGTGCCCCAGTGAGAGTCAGGTTCTATGGAACTGTACCCCAGTGAGAGTCAGTTTCTGTGGAACTGAACCACAGTGAGAGTCACTGCCTGTGGAACTGTGCCCCAGTGAGAGTCAGTGTCTGTGGAACTGTACCTCAGTGAGAGTCAGTGCCTGTGGAACTGTACCCCAGTGAGAGTCAGTGTCTATGGAACTGTACCCCAGCGAGAGTCAGTGCCTGTGGGACCCGTACCCAGTAAGAGTCAGTGTCTGTGGAACCCATACAACAGTGAGAGTCAGTGTCTGTGGAACCGTACCCAAGTGAGAGTCAGTGTGGTGGAGCTGTACCCCAGTGAGAGTCAGTGTCTGTGGAACTGTACCCCAGTGAGAGTTACTGCCTGTGGAACTGTACCCCAGTGAGAGTCAGTGTCTATGGAACTGTACCCCAGTGAGAGTCAGTGTCTGTGGAAATGTACCCCAGTGAGAGTCAGTGTCTGTGGAACTGTACCCCAGTGAGAGTCAGTGTCTGTGGAACTGTACCCCAGTGAGAGTCAGTGTCTGTGGAACTGTACCCCAGTGAGAGTCAGTGCCTGTGGGACTGTACCCCAGTGAGAGTCAGTGTCTGTGGGACTGTACCCCAGTGAGAGTCAGCTTCTGTGGAACTGTATCCCAGTGAGAGTCAGTGCCCGTGGAACTGTGCCCCAGTGAGAGTCAGGTTCTATGGAACTGTACCCCAGTGAGAGTCAGTGTCTGTGGAACTGAACCACAGTGAGAGTCGCTGCCTGTGGAACTGTGCCCCAGTGAGAGTCAGTGTCTGTGGAACTGTACCTCAGTGAGAGTCAGTGCCTGTGGAACTGTACCCCAGTGAGAGTCAGTGTCTATGGAACTGTACCCCAGCGAGAGTCAGTGCCTGTGGGACCCGTACCCAGTAAGAGTCAGTGTCTGTGGAACCCATACCCCAGTGAGAGTCAGCGTCTGTGGAACCGTACCCAAGTGAGAGTCAGTGTGGTGGAGCTGTACCCCAGTGAGAGTCAGTGTCTGTGGAACTGTACCCCAGTGAGAGTTACTGCCTGTGGAACTGTACCCCAGTGAGAGTCAGTGTCTATGGAACTGTACCCCAGTGAGAGTCAGTGCCTGTGGGACCCGTACCCAGTACGTGTCAGTGTCTCTGGAACCCGCTCCCCAGTGAGAGTTAGTGTCTGTGGAACCGTACCCAAGTGAGAGTCAGTGTCTGTGGAACTGTACCCCAGTGAGAGTCAGTGTCTGTGGAACTGTACCCCAGTGAGAGTCAGTGTCTGTGGAACCCATATCCCAGTGAGAGTCAGTGTCTGTGGAACCGTACCCAAGTGAGAGTCAGTGTCTGTGGAACTGTACCCCAGTGAGAGTCAGTGTCTGTGGAACTGTACCCCAGTGAGAGTCAGTGGCTGTGGGACCCGTACCCAGTAAGCGTCAGTGTCTGTGGAACCCGTTCCCCAGTGAGAGTCAGTGTCTGTGGAACCGTACCCAGTAAGAGTGTCTGTGGATCCCGTTCCCCAGTGAGAGCCAGTGTCTGTGGAACCGTACCCCAGTTAGAGTCAGTGTCTGTGGAACCCGTATCCCAGTGAGAGTCAGTGTCTGTGGAACTGTCCCCCAGTGAGAGTCAATGTCTGTGGAACCCATACCCCAGTATGAGTCAGTGTCTGTGGCCCCAGTGAGAGTCAGTGTTGTGCAACTGTACCCCAATGAGATTCAGTGTCTGTGGAACTGTCCCCCAGTGAGAGTCAGTGTCTGTGGAACTGTACCCCAGTGAGAGTCAGTGTCTGTGGAACTGTACCCCAGTGAGAGTCAGTGTCTGTGGAACTGTACCCCAGTGAGAGTCAGTGTCTGTGGAACTGTACCCCAGTGAGAGTCAGTGTCTGTGGAACTGTACCCCAGTGAGAGCCAGTGTCTGTGGAACTGTACCCCAGTGAGAGTCAGTGTCTGTGGAACTGTACCCCAGTGAGAGTCAGTGTCTGTGGAACTGTCCCCCAGTGAGAGTCAGTGTCTGTGGAACTGTACCCCAGTGAGAGTCAGTGTCTGTGGAACTGTACCCCAGTGAGAGTCAGTGCCTGTGGAACTGTACCCCAGTGAGAGTCAGTGTCTGTGGAACTGTACCCCAGGGAGAGTCAGTGTCTGTGGAACTGTACCCCAGTGAGAGTGAGTGTCTGTGGATCTGTACCCCAGTGAGAGTCAGTGCCTGTGGAACTGTACCCCAGTGAGAGTCAGTGCCTGTGGAACTGTACCCCAGAGAGGGTCAGTGTCTTTGGAACTGTATCCCAGTGAGAGTCAGTGTCTGTGGGACTGTACCCCAGTGAGAGTCAGTGTCTGTGGAACTGTACCCCAGTGAGAGTCAGTGCCCGTGGAACTGTGCCCCAGTGAGAGTCAGGTTCTATGGAACTGTACCCCAGTGAGAGTCAGTGTCTGTGGAACTGAACCACAGTGAGAGTCACTGCCTGTGGAACTGTGCCCCAGTGAGAGTCAGTGCCTGTGGAACTGTACCCCAGTGAGAGTCAGTGTCTATGGAACTGTACCCCAGTGAGAGTCAGTGTCTGTGGAACTGTACCCCAGTGAGAGTCAGTGTCTGTGGAACTGTACCCCAGTGAGAGTCAGTGCCTGTGGAACTGTACCCCAGTGAGAGTCAGTGTCTGTGGAACTGTACCCCAGTGAGAGTCAGTGTCTGTGGAAATGTACCCCAGTGAGAGTCAGTGTCTGTGGAACTGTACCCGAGTGAGAGTCAGTGTCTGTGGAACTGTACCCCAGTGAGAGTCAGTGTCTGTGGAACTGTACCCCAGTGAGAGTCAGTGTCTGTGGGACTGTACCCCAGTGAGAGTCAGTGTCTGTGGGACTGTACCCCAGTGAGAGTCAGCTTCTGTGGAACTGTATCCCAGTGAGAGTCAGTGCCCGTGGAACTGTGCCCCAGTGAGAGTCAGGTTCTATGGAACTGTACCCCAGTGAGAGTCAGTGTCTGTGGAACTGAACCACAGTGAGAGTCACTGCCTGTGGAACTGTGCCCCAGTGAGAGTCAGTGTCTGTGGAACTGTACCTCAGTGAGAGTCAGTGCCTGTGGAACTGTACCCCAGTGAGAGTCAGTGTCTATGGAACTGTACCCCAGCGAGAGTCAGTGCCTGTGGGACCCGTACCCAGTAAGGGTCAGTGTCTGTGGAACCCATACCCCAGTGAGAGTCAGTGTCTGTGGAACCGTACCCAAGTGAGAGTCAGTGTGGTGGAGCTGTACCCCAGTGAGAGTCAGTGTCTGTGGAACTGTACCCCAGTGAGAGTTACTGCCTGTGGAACTGTACCCCAGTGAGAGTCAGTGTCTATGGAACTGTACCCCAGTGAGAGTCAGTGCCTGTGGAACTGTACCCCAGTGAGAGTCAGTGTCTGTGGAACTGTACCCCAGTGGGAGTCAGTGTCTGTGGAAATGTACCCCAGTGAGAGTCAGTGTCTGTGGAACTGTACCCCAGTGAGAGTCAGTGTCTGTGGAACTGTACCCCAGTGAGAGTCAGTGTCTGTGGAACTGTACCCCAGTGAGAGTCAGTGTCTGTGGGACTGTACCCCAGTGAGAGTCAGTGTCTGTGGGACTGTACCCCAGTGAGAGTCAGCTTCTGTGGAACTGTATCCCAGTGAGAGTCAGTGCCCGTGGAACTGTGCCCCAGTGAGAGTCAGGTTCTATGGAACTGTACCCCAGTGAGAGTCAGTGTCTGTGGAACTGAACCACAGTCAGAGTCACTGCCTGTGGAACTGTGCCCCAGTGAGAGTCAGTGTCTGTGGAACTGTACCCCAGTGAGAGTTACTGCCTGTGGAACTGTACCCCAGTGAGAGTCAGTGTCTATGGAACTGTACCCCAGTGAGAGTCAGTGCCTGTGGGACCCGTACCCAGTAAGTGTCAGTGTCTCTGGAACCCGCTCCCCAGTGAGAGTTCGTGTCTGTGGAACCGCACCCAAGTGAGAGTCAGTGTCTGTGGAACTGTACCCCAGTGAGAGTCAGTGTCTGTGGAACTGTACCCCAGTGAGAGTCAGTGCCTGTGGAACTGTACCCAGTGAGAGTCAGTGCCTGTGGAACTGTACCCCAGTGAGAGTCAGTGCCTGTGGAACTGTACCCCAGTGAGAGTCAGTGCCTGTGGAACTGTACCCCAGTGAGAGTCAGTGCCTGTGGAACTGCACCCCAGTGAGAGTCAGTGCCTGTGGAACTGTACCCCAGTGAGAGTCAGTGTCTGTGGAACTGTATCCCAGTGAGAGTCAGTGCCTGTGGAACTGTACCCAGTGAGAGTCAGTGTCTGTGGAACTGTACCCCAGTGAGAGTCAGTGTCTGTGGAACTGTACCCCAGTGAGAGTCAGTGCCTGTGGAACTGTACCCCAGTGCGAGTCAGTGTCTGTGGAACTGTACCCCAGTGAGAGTCAGTGTCTGTGGAAATGTACCCCAGTGAGAGTCAGTGTCTGTGGAACTGTACCCGTGTGAGAGTCAGTGTCTGTGGAACTGCACCCCAGTGAGAGTCAGTGTCTGTGGAACTGTACCCCAGTGAGAGTCAGTGTCTGTGGGACTGTACCCCAGTGAGAGTCAGTGTCTGTGGGACTGTATCCCAGTGAGAGTCAGCTTCTGTGGAACTGTATCCCAGTGAGAGTCAGTGCCCGTGGAACTGTGCCCCAGTGAGAGTCAGGTTCTATGGAACTGTACCCCAGTGAGAGTCAGTTTCTGTGGAACTGAACCACAGTGAGAGTCACTGCCTGTGGAACTGTGCCCCAGTGAGAGTCAGTGTCTGTGGAACTGTACCTCAGTGAGAGTCAGTGCCTGTGGAACTGTACCCCAGTGAGAGTCAGTGTCTATGGAACTGTACCCCAGCGAGAGTCAGTGCCTGTGGGACCCGTACCCAGTAAGAGTCAGTGTCTGTGGAACCCATACAACAGTGAGAGTCAGTGTCTGTGGAACCGTACCCAAGTGAGAGTCAGTGTGGTGGAGCTGTACCCCAGTGAGAGTCAGTGTCTGTGGAACTGTACCCCAGTGAGAGTTACTGCCTGTGGAACTGTACCCCAGTGAGAGTCAGTGTCTATGGAACTGTACCCCAGTGAGAGTCAGTGCCTGTGGAACTGTACCCCAGTGAGAGTCAGTGTCTGTGGAACTGTACCCCAGTGAGAGTCAGTGTCTGTGGAAATGTACCCCAGTGAGAGTCAGTGTCTGTGGAACTGTACCCCAGTGAGAGTCAGTGTCTGTGGAACTGTACCCCAGTGAGAGTCAGTGTCTGTGGAACTGTACCCCAGTGAGAGTCAGTGCCTGTGGGACTGTACCCCAGTGAGAGTCAGTGTCTGTGGGACTGTACCCCAGTGAGAGTCAGCTTCTGTGGAACTGTATCCCAGTGAGAGTCAGTGCCCGTGGAACTGTGCCCCAGTGAGAGTCAGGTTCTATGGAACTGTACCCCAGTGAGAGTCAGTGTCTGTGGAACTGAACCACAGTGAGAGTCGCTGCCTGTGGAACTGTGCCCCAGTGAGAGTCAGTGTCTGTGGAACTGTACCTCAGTGAGAGTCAGTGCCTGTGGAACTGTACCCCAGTGAGAGTCAGTGTCTATGGAACTGTACCCCAGCGAGAGTCAGTGCCTGTGGGACCCGTACCCAGTAAGAGTCAGTGTCTGTGGAACCCATACCCCAGTGAGAGTCAGCGTCTGTGGAACCGTACCCAAGTGAGAGTCAGTGTGGTGGAGCTGTACCCCAGTGAGAGTCAGTGTCTGTGGAACTGTACCCCAGTGAGAGTTACTGCCTGTGGAACTGTACCCCAGTGAGAGTCAGTGTCTATGGAACTGTACCCCAGTGAGAGTCAGTGCCTGTGGGACCCGTACCCAGTAAGTGTCAGTGTCTCTGGAACCCGCTCCCCAGTGAGAGTTAGTGTCTGTGGAACCGTACCCAAGTGAGAGTCAGTGTCTGTGGAACTGTACCCCAGTGAGAGTCAGTGTCTGTGGAACTGTACCCCAGTGAGAGTCAGTGTCTGTGGAACTGTACCCCAGTGAGAGTCAGTGTCTGTGGAAATGTACCCCAGTGAGAGTCAGTGTCTGTGGAACTGTACCCCAGTGAGAGTCAGTGTCTGTGGAACTGTACCCCAGTGAGAGTCAGTGTCTGTGGAACTGTACCCCAGTGAGAGTCAGTGTCTGTGGGACTGTACCCCAGTGAGAGTCAGTGTCTGTGGGACTGTACCCCAGTGAGAGTCAGCTTCTGTGGAACTGTATCCCAGTGAGAGTCAGTGCCCGTGGAACTGTGCCCCAGTGAGAGTCAGGTTCTATGGAACTGTACCCCAGTGAGAGTCAGTGTCTGTGGAACTGAACCACAGTGAGAGTCACTGCCTGTGGAACTGTGCCCCAGTGAGAGTCAGTGTCTGTGGAACTGTACCTCAGTGAGAGTCAGTGCCTGTGGAACTGTACCCCGGTGAGAGTCAGTGTCTATGGAACTGTACCCCAGCGAGAGTCAGTGCCTGTGGGACCCGTACCCAGTAAGTGTCAGTGTCTGTGGAACCCATACCCCAGTGAGAGTTCGTGTCTGTGGAACCGCACCCAAGTGAGAGTCAGTGTCTGTGGAACTGTACCCCAGTGAGAGTCAGTGTCTGTGGAACTGTACCCCAGTGAGAGTCAGTGCCTGTGGAACTGTACCCAGTGAGAGTCAGTGCCTGTGGAACTGTACCCCAGTGAGAGTCAGTGCCTGTGGAACTGTACCCCAGTGAGAGTCAGTGCCTGTGGAACTGTACCCCAGTGAGAGTCAGTGCCTGTGGAACTGCACCCCAGTGAGAGTCAGTGCCTGTGGAACTGTACCCCAGTGAGAGTCAGTGTCTGTGGAACTGTACCCCAGTGAGAGTCAGTGCCTGTGGAACTGTACCCAGTGAGAGTCAGTGTCTGTGGAACTGTAACCCAGTGAGAGTCAGTGTCTGTGGAACTGTACCCCAGTGAGAGTCAGTGCCTGTGGAACTGTACCCCAGTGCGAGTCAGTGTCTGTGGAACTGTACCCCAGTGAGAGTCAGTGTCTGTGGAAATGTACCCCAGTGAGAGTCAGTGTCTGTGGAACTGTACCCGTGTGAGAGTCAGTGTCTGTGGAACTGTACCCCAGTGAGAGTCAGTGTCTGTGGAACTGTACCCCAGTGAGAGTCAGTGTCTGTGGGACTGTACCCCAGTGAGAGTCAGTGTCTGTGGGACTGTATCCCAGTGAGAGTCAGCTTCTGTGGAACTGTATCCCAGTGAGAGTCAGTGCCCGTGGAACTGTGCCCCAGTGAGAGTCAGGTTCTATGGAACTGTACCCCAGTGAGAGTCAGTTTCTGTGGAACTGAACCACAGTGAGAGTCACTGCCTGTGGAACTGTGCCCCAGTGAGAGTCAGTGTCTGTGGAACTGTACCTCAGTGAGAGTCAGTGCCTGTGGAACTGTACCCCAGTGAGAGTCAGTGTCTATGGAACTGTACCCCAGCGAGAGTCAGTGCCTGTGGGACCCGTACCCAGTAAGAGTCAGTGTCTGTGGAACCCATACAACAGTGAGAGTCAGTGTCTGTGGAACCGTACCCAAGTGAGAGTCAGTGTGGTGGAGCTGTACCCCAGTGAGAGTCAGTGTCTGTGGAACTGTACCCCAGTGAGAGTTACTGCCTGTGGAACTGTACCCCAGTGAGAGTCAGTGTCGATGGAACTGTACCCCAGTGAGAGTCAGTGTCTGTGGAAATGTACCCCAGTGAGAGTCAGTGTCTGTGGAACTGTACCCCAGTGAGAGTCAGTGTCTGTGGAACTGTACCCCAGTGAGAGTCAGTGTCTGTGGAACTGTACCCCAGTGAGAGTCAGTGTCTGTGGAACTGTACCCCAGTGAGAGTCAGTGTCTGTGGAACTGTACCCCAGTGAGAGTCAGTGCCTGTGGGACTGTACCCCAGTGAGAGTCAGTGTCTGTGGGACTGTACCCCAGTGAGAGTCAGCTTCTGTGGAACTGTATCCCAGTGAGAGTCAGTGCCCGTGGAACTGTGCCCCAGTGAGAGTCAGGTTCTATGGAACTGTACCCCAGTGAGAGTCAGTGTCTGTGGAACTGAACCACAGTGAGAGTCGCTGCCTGTGGAACTGTGCCCCAGTGAGAGTCAGTGTCTGTGGAACTGTACCTCAGTGAGAGTCAGTGCCTGTGGAACTGTACCCCAGTGAGAGTCAGTGTCTATGGAACTGTACCCCAGCGAGAGTCAGTGCCTGTGGGACCCGTACCCAGTAAGAGTCAGTGTCTGTGGAACCCATACCCCAGTGAGAGTCAGCGTCTGTGGAACCGTACCCAAGTGAGAGTCAGTGTGGTGGAGCTGTACCCCAGTGAGAGTCAGTGTCTGTGGAACTGTACCCCAGTGAGAGTTACTGCCTGTGGAACTGTACCCCAGTGAGAGTCAGTGTCTATGGAACTGTACCCCAGTGAGAGTCAGTGCCTGTGGGACCCGTACCCAGTAAGTGTCAGTGTCTCTGGAACCCGCTCCCCAGTGAGAGTTAGTGTCTGTGGAACCGTACCCAAGTGAGAGTCAGTGTCTGTGGAACTGTACCCCAGTGAGAGTCAGTGTCTGTGGAACTGTACCCCAGTGAGAGTCAGTGTCTGTGGAACCCATATCCCAGTGAGAGTCAGTGTCTGTGGAACCGTACCCAAGTGAGAGTCAGTGTCTGTGGAACTGTACCCCAGTGAGAGTCAGTGTCTGTGGAACTGTACCCCAGTGAGAGTCAGTGGCTGTGGGACCCGTACCCAGTAAGCGTCAGTGTCTGTGGAACCCGTTCCCCAGTGAGAGTCAGTGTCTGTGGAACCGTACCCAGTAAGAGTGTCTGTGGAATAACAACAGAAAATGCTGGAAAAACTCAGCAAGTCAGGCAACATCCGTGGAGAGAAATTTGAGTTGACGTTTCGGGTTTGACCCTTCTTCAAAACTGGAGAGAAAAGGAACTAGATCGAAGGCAGGGCTGCGATCGGACAAAAGAATTAAAGAACCAAAAGAAGTAAAAGAGATTGGAAGCTAGACGAGATGGTAATAGGCTGTGATTAGGTGTTTACAGTATTTTGCTATCGTAAGAGTGTCTGTGGATCCCGTTCCCCAGTGAGAGCCAGTGTCTGTGGAACCGTACCCCAGTTAGAGTCAGTGTCTGTGGAACCCGTATCCCAGTGAGAGTCAGTGTCTGTGGAACTGTCCCCCAGTGAGAGTCAATGTCTGTGGAACCCATACCCCAGTATGAGTCAGTGTCTGTGGCCCCAGTGAGAGTCAGTGTTGTGCAACTGTACCCCAATGAGATTCAGTGTCTGTGGAACTGTCCCCCAGTGAGAGTCAGTGTCTGTGGAACTGTACCCCAGTGAGAGTCAGTGTCTGTGGAACTGTACCCCAGTGAGAGTCAGTGTCTGTGGAACTGTACCCCAGTGAGAGTCAGTGTCTGTGGAACTGTACCCCAGTGAGAGTCAGTGTCTGTGGAACTGTACCCCAGTGAGAGCCAGTGTCTGTGGAACTGTACCCCAGTGAGAGTCAGTGTCTGTGGAACTGTACCCCAGTGAGAGTCAGTGTCTGTGGAACTGTCCCCCAGTGAGAGTCAGTGTCTGTGGAACTGTACCCCAGTGAGAGTCAGTGTCTGTGGAACTGTACCCCAGTGAGAGTCAGTGCCTGTGGAACTGTACCTCAGTGAGAGTCAGTGTCTGTGGAACTGTACCCCAGTGAGAGTCAGTGTCTGTGGAACTGTACCCCAGTGAGAGTGAGTGTCTGTGGATCTGTACCCCAGTGAGAGTCAGTGCCTGTGGAACTGTACCCCAGTGAGAGTCAGTGCCTGTGGAACTGTACCCCAGAGAGGGTCAGTGTCTTTGGAACTGTATCCCAGTGAGAGTCAGTGTCTGTGGGACTGTACCCCAGTGAGAGTCAGTGTCTGTGGAACTGTACCCCAGTGAGAGTCAGTGCCCGTGGAACTGTGCCCCAGTGAGAGTCAGGTTCTATGGAACTGTACCCCAGTGAGAGTCAGTGTCTGTGGAACTGAACCACAGTGAGAGTCACTGCCTGTGGAACTGTGCCCCAGTGAGAGTCAGTGCCTGTGGAACTGTACCCCAGTGAGAGTCAGTGTCTATGGAACTGTACCCCAGTGAGGGTCAGTGCCTGTGGGACCCGTACCCAGTAAGAGTCAGTGTCTGTGGAACCCGTACCCCAGTGAGAGTCAGTGTCTGTGGAACTGTACCCCAGTGAGAGTTACTGCCTGTGGAACCCGCTCCCCAGTGAGAGTCAGTGTCTGTGGAACCGTACCCAAGTGAGAGTCAGTGTCTGTGGAACTGTACCCCAGTGAGAGTCAGTGTCTGTGGAACTGTACCCCAGTGAGAGTCAGTGTCTGTGGAACCCATATCCCAGTGAGAGTCAGTGTCTGTGGAACCGTACCCAAGTGAGAGTCAGTGTCTGTGGAGCTGTACCCCAGTGAGAGTCAGTGTCTGTGGAACTGTACCCCAGTGAGAGTTACTGCCTGTGGAACTGTACCCCAGTGAGAGTCAGTGTCTATGGAACTGTACCCCAGTGAGAGTCAGTGCCTGTGGGACCCGTACCCAGTAAGTGTCAGTGTCTCTGGAACCCGCTCCCCAGTGAGAGTTCGTGTCTGTGGAACCGTACCCAAGTGAGAGTCAGTGTCTGTGGAACTGTACCCCAGTGAGAGTCAGTGTCTGTGGAACTGTACCCCAGTGAGAGTCAGTGTCTGTGGAACCCATATCCCAGTGAGAGTCAGTGTCTGTGGAACCGTACCCAAGTGAGAGTCAGTGTCTGTGGAACTGTACCCCAGTGAGAGTCAGTGGCTGTGGGACCCGTACCCAGTAAGCGTCAGTGTCTGTGGAACCCGTTCCCCAGTGAGAGTCAGTGTCTGTGGAACCGTACCCAGTAAGAGTGTCTGTGGATCCCGTTCCCCAGTGAGAGCCAGTGTCTGTGGAACCGTACCCCAGTTAGAGTCAGTGTCTGTGGAACCCGTATCCCAGTGAGAGTCAGTGTCTGTGGAACTGTCCCCCAGTGAGAGTCAATGTCTGTGGAACCCATACCCCAGTATGAGTCAGTGTCTGTGGCCCCAGTGAGAGTCAGTGTTGTGCAACTGTACCCCAATGAGAGTCAGTGTCTGTGGAACTGTCCCCCAGTGAGAGTCAGTGTCTGTGGAACTGTACCCCAGTGAGAGTCAGTGTCTGTGGAACTGTACCCCAGTGAGAGTCAGTGTCTGTGGAACTGTACCCCAGTGAGAGTCAGTGTCTGTGGAACTGTACCCCAGTGAGAGTCAGTGTCTGTGGAAATGTACCCCAGTGAGAGCCAGTGTCTGTGGAACTGTACCCCAGTGAGAGTCAGTGTCTGTGGAACTGTACCCCAGTGAGAGTCAGTGTCTGTGGAACTGTCCCCCAGTGAGAGTCAGTGTCTGTGGAACTGTACCCCAGTGAGAGTCAGTGTCTGTGGAACTGTACCCCAGTGAGAGTCAGTGCCTGTGGAACTGTACCCCAGTGAGAGTCAGTGTCTGTGGAACTGTACCCCAGTGAGAGTCAGTGTCTGTGGAACTGTACCAAAGTGAGAGTGAGTGTCTGTGGATCTGTACCCCAGTGAGAGTCAGTGCCTGTGGAACTGTACCCCAGTGAGAGTCAGTGCCTGTGGAACTGTACCCCAGAGAGGGTCAGTGTCTTTGGAACTGTATCCCAGTGAGAGTCAGTGTCTGTGGGACTGTACCCCAGTGAGAGTCAGTGTCTGTGGAACTGTACCCCAGTGAGAGTCAGTGCCCGTGGAACTGTGCCCCAGTGAGAGTCAGGTTCTATGGAACTGTACCCCAGTGAGAGTCAGTGTCTGTGGAACTGAACCACAGTGAGAGTCACTGCCTGTGGAACTGTACCCCAGTGAGAGTCAGTGTCTATGGAACTGTACCCCAGTGAGAGTCAGTGCCTGTGGGACCCGTACCCAGTAAGAGTCAGTGTCTGTGGAACCCGTACCCCAGTGAGAGTCAGTGTCTGTGGAACTGTACCCCAGTGAGAGTTACTGCCTGTGGAACCCGCTCCCCAGTGAGAGTCAGTGTCTGTGGAACCGTACCCAAGTGAGAGTCAGTGTCTGTGGAACTGTACCCCAGTGAGAGTCAGTGTCTGTGGAACTGTACCCCAGTGAGAGTCAGTGTCTGTGGAACCCATATCCCAGTGAGAGTCAGTGTCTGTGGAACCGTACCCAAGTGAGAGTCAGTGTCTGTGGAACTGTACCCCAGTGAGAGTCAGTGTCTGTGGAACTGTGCCCCAGTGAGAGTCAGTGCCTGTGGAACTGTACCCCAGTGAAAGTCAGTGTCTATGGAAATGTACCCCAGTGAGAGTCAGTGGCTGTGGGACCCATACCCAGTAAGCGTCAGTGTCTGTGGAACCCGTTCCCCAGTGAGAGTCAGTGTCTGTGGAACCGTACCCAGTAAGAGTGTCTGTGGAACCCGTACCCCAGTGAGAGTCAGTGTCTGTGGAACCGTACCCCAGTTAGAGTCAGTGTCTGTGGAACCCGTATCCCAGTGAGAGTCAGCGTCTGTGGAACTGTACCCCAGTGAGAGTCAATGTCTGTGGAACCCATACCCCAGTATGAGTCAGTGTCTGTGGATCTGTACCCCAGTGAGAGTCAGTGTCTGTGGAACTGTACCCCAGTGAGAGTCCGTGTCTGTGGAACTGTACCCCAGTGAGAGTCAGTGTCTGTGGGACTGTACCCCAGTGAGAGTCAGTGTCTGTGGGACTGTACCCCAGTGAGAGTCAGCTTCTGTGGAACTGTATCCCAGTGAGAGTCAGTGCCCGTGGAACTGTGCCCCAGTGAGAGTCAGGTTCTATGGAACTGTACCCCAGTGAGAGTCAGTGTCTGTGGAACTGAACCACAGTGAGAGTCACTGCCTGTGGAACTGTGCCCCAGTGAGAGTCAGTGTCTGTGGAACTGTACCCCAGTGAGAGTCAGTGCCTGTGGAACTGTACCCCAGTGAGAGTCAGTGTCTATGGAACTGTACCCCAGCGAGAGTCAGTGCCTGTGGAACTGTACCCCAGTGAGAGTCAGTGTCTGTGGAACTGTACCCAGTGAGAGTCAGTGTCTGTGGAACTGTACCCAGTGAGAGTCAGTGCCTGTGGAACTGTACCCCAGTGAGTGTCAGTGCCTGTGGAACTGTACCCAGTGAGAGTCAGTGTCTGTGGAACTGTACCCCAGTGAGAGTCAGTGTCTGTGGAACTGTACCCAGTGAGAGTCAGTGTCTGTGGAACCGTACCCAAGTGAGAGTCAGTGTCTGTGGAACTGTACCCCAGTGAGAGTCAGTGTCTGTGGAACTGTGCCCCAGTGAGAGTCAGTGCCTGTGGAACTGTACCCCAGTGAAAGTCAGTGTCTATGGAAATGTACCCCAGTGAGAGTCAGTGGCTGTGGGACCCATACCCAGTAAGCGTCAGTGTCTGTGGAACCCGTTCCCCAGTGAGAGTCAGTGTCTGTGGAACTGTACCCAGTAAGAGTGTCTGTGGAACCCGTTCCCCAGTGAGAGTCAGTGTCTGTGGAACCGTACCCCAGTTAGAGTCAGTGTCTGTGGAACCCGTATCCCAGTGAGAGTCAGCGTCTGTGGAACTGTACCCCAGTGAGAGTCAATGTCTGTGGAACCCATACCCCAGTATGAGTCAGTGTCTGTGGATCTGTACCCCAGTGAGAGTCAGTGTCTGTGGAACTGTACCCCAGTGAGAGTCCGTGTCTGTGGAACTGTACCCCAGTGAGAGTCAGTGTCTGTGGGACTGTACCCCAGTGAGAGTCAGTGTCTGTGGGACTGTACCCCAGTGAGAGTCAGCTTCTGTGGAACTGTATCCCAGTGAGAGTCAGTGCCCGTGGAACTGTGCCCCAGTGAGAGTCAGGTTCTATGGAACTGTACCCCAGTGAGATTCAGTGTCTGTGGAACTGTACCCCAGTGAGAGTCAGTGTCTGTGGAACTGTACCCAGTGAGAGTCAGTGCCTGTGGAACTGTACCCCAGTGAGAGTCAGTGCCTGTGGAACTGTACCCAGTGAGAGTCAGTGTCTGTGGAACTGTACCCCAGTGAGAGTCAGTGTCCGTGGAACTGTACCCAGTGAGAGTCAGTGCCTGTGGAACTGTACCCCAGTGAGAGTCAGTGTCTGTGGAACTGTACCCCAGTGAGAGTCAGTGCCTGTGGAACTGTACCCAGTGAGAGTCAGTGCCTGTGGAACTGTACCCCAGTGAGAGTCAGTGCCTGTGGAACTGTACCCCAGTGAGAGTCAGTGTCTGTGGAACTGTACCCCAGTGAGAGTCAGTGCCTGTGGAACTGTACCCCAGTGAGTGTCAGTGCCTGTTGAACTATACCCCAGTGAGAGTCAGTGCCTGTGGAACTGTACCCCAGTGAGAGTCAGTGCCTGTGGAACTGTACCCAGTGAGACTCAGTGCCTGTGGAACTGTACCCCAGTGAGAGTCAGTGCCTGTGGAACTGTACCCCAGTGAGAGTCAGTGTCTGTGGAACTGTACCCCAGTGAGAGTCAGTGCCTGTGGAACTGTACCCCAGTGAGAGTCAGTGTCTGTGGAACTGTACACCAGTGAGAGTCAGTGTCTGTGGAACTTTACCCAGTGAGACTCAGTGCCTGTGGAACTGTACCCCAGTGAGAGTCAGTGCCTGTGGAACTGTACCCCAGTGAGAGTCAGTGTCTGTGGAACTGTACCCCAGTGAGAGTCAGTACCCCAGTGAGAGTCAGTGTCTGTGGAAATGTACCCCAGTGAGAGTCAGTGTCTGTGGAACTGTACCCCAGTGAGAGTCAGTGTCTGTGGAACTGTACCCCAGTGAGAGTCAGTGTCTGTGGAACTGTACCCCAGTGAGAGTCAGTGTCTGTGGGACTGTACCCCAGTGAGAGTCAGTGTCTGTGGGACTGTACCCCAGTGAGAGTCAGCCTCTGTGGAACTGTATCCCAGTGAGAGTCAGTGCCCGTGGAACTGTGCCCCAGTGAGAGTCAGGTTCTATGGAACTGTACCCCAGTGAGAGTCAGTGTCTGTGGAACTGAACCACAGTGAGAGTCACTGCCTGTGGAACTGTGCCCCAGTGAGAGTCAGTGTCTGTGGAACTGTACCTCAGTGAGAGTCAGTGCCTGTGGAACTGTACCCCAGTGAGAGTCAGTGTCTATGGATCTGTACCCCAGCGAGAGTCAGTGCCTGTGGGACCCGTACCCAGTAAGAGTCAGTGTCTGTGGAACCCATACCCCAGTGAGAGTCAGTGTCTGTGGAACCGTACCCAAGTGAGAGTCAGTGTGGTGGAGCTGTACCCCAGTGAGAGTCAGTGTCTGTGGAACTGTACCCCAGTGAGAGTTACTGCCTGTGGAACTGTACCCCAGTGAGAGTCAGTGTCTATGGAACTGTACCCCAGTGAGAGTCAGTGCCTGTGGGACCCGTACCCAGTAAGTGTCAGTGTCTCTGGAACCCGCTCCCCAGTGAGAGTTAGTGTCTGTGGAACCGTACCCAAGTGAGAGTCAGTGTCTGTGGAACTGTACCCCAGTGAGAGTCAGTGTCTGTGGAAGTGTACCCCAGTGAGAGTCAGTGTCTGTGGAACCCATATCCCAGTAAGAGTCAGTGTCTGTGGAACCGTACCCAAGTGAGAGTCAGTGTCTGTGGAACTGTACCCCAGTGAGAGTCAGTGTCTGTGGAACTGTACCCCAGTGAGAGTCAGTGGCTGTGGGACCCGTACCCAGTAAGCGTCAGTGTCTGTGGAACCCGTTCCCCAGTGAGAGTCAGTGTCTGTGGAACCGTACCCAGTAAGAGTGTCTGTGGAACCCGTTCCCCAGTGAGAGTCAGTGTCTGTGGAACCGTACCCCAGTTAGAGTCAGTGTCTGTGGAACCCGTATCCCAGTGAGAGTCAGTGTCTGTGGAACTGTACCCTAGTGAGAGTCAATGTCTGTGGAACCCATACCCCAGTATGAGTCAGTGTCTGTGGCCCCAGTGAGAGTCAGTGTTGTGCAACTGTACCCCAATGAGAGTCAGTGTCTGTGGAACTGTCCCCCAGTGAGAGTCAGTGTCTGTGGAACTGTACCCCAGTGAGAGTCAGTGTCTGTGGAAATGTACCCCAGTGAGAGTCAGTGTCTGTGGAACTGTACCCCAGTGAGAGTCAGTGTCTGTGGAACTGTACCCCAGTGAGAGCCAGTGTCTGTGGAACTGTACCCCAGTGAGAGTCAGTGTCTGTGGAACTGTCCCCCAGTGAGAGTCAGTGTCTGTGGAACTGTACCCCAGTGAGAGTCAGTGTCTGTGGAACTGTACCACAGTGAGAGTCAGTGTCTGTGGAACTGTACCCCAGTGAGAGTCAGTGTCTGTGGAACTGTACCCCAGTGAGACTGAGTGTCTGTGGACCTGTACCCCAGTGAGAGTCAGTGCCTGTGGAACTGTACCCCAGTGAGAGTCTGTGCCTGTGGAACTGTACCCCAGAGAGGGTCAGTGTCTTTGGAACTGTATCCCAGTGAGAGTCAGTGTCTGTGGGACTGTACCCCAGTGAGAGTCAGTGTCTGTGGAACTGTACCCCAGTGAGAGTCAGTGCCCGTGGAACTGTGCCCCAGTGAGAGTCAGGTTCTATGGAACTGTACCCCAGTGAGAGTCAGTGTCTGTGGAACTGAACCACAGTGAGAGTCACTGCCTGTGGAACTGTGCCCCAGTGAGAGTCAGTGCCTGTGGAACTGTACCCCAGTGAGAGTCAGTGTCTATGGAACTGTACCCCAGTGAGAGTCAGTGCCTGTGGGACCCGTACCCAGTAAGAGTCAGTGTCTGTGGAACCCGTACCCCAGTGAGAGTCAGTGTCTGTGGAACTGTACCCCAGTGAGAGTTACTGCCTGTGGAACTGTACCCCAGTGAGAGTCAGTGTCTGTGGAACTGTACCCAGGTGAGAGTCAGTGCCTGTGGAACCCGTACCCAGTAAGTGTCAGTGTCTGTGGAACCCGCTCCCCAGTGAGAGTCAGTGTCTGTGAAACCGTACCCAAGTGAGAGTCAGTGTCTGTGGAACTGTACCCCAGTGAGAGTCAGTGTCTGTGGAACTGTACCCCAGTGAGAGTCAGTGTCAGTGGAACCCATATCCCAGTGAGAGTCAGTGTCTGTGGAACCGTACCCAAGTGAGAGTCAGTGTCTGTGGAACTGTACCCCAGTGAGAGTCTGTGTCTGTGGAACCGTACCCAAGTGAAAGTCAGTGTCTATGGAAATGTACCCCAGTGAGAGTCAGTGGCTGTGGGACCCATACCCAGTAAGCGTCAGTGTCTGTGGAACCCGTTCCCCAGTGAGAGTCAGTGTCTGTGGAAACGTACCCAGTAAGAGTGTCTGTGGAACCCGTTCCCCAGTGAGAGTCAGTGTCTGTGGAACCGTACCCCAGTTAGAGTCAGTGTCTGTGGAACCCGTATCCCAGTGAGAGTCAGCGTCTGTGGAACTGTACCCCAGTGAGAGTCAGGTTCTATGGAACTGTACCCCAGTGAGAGTCAGTGTCTGTGGAACTGAACCACAGTGAGAGTCACTGCCTGTGGAACTGTGCCCCAGTGAGAGTCAGTGTCTGTGGAACTGTACCCCAGTGAGAGTCAGTGCCTGTGGAACTGTACCCCAGTGAGAGTCAGTGTCTATGGAACTGTACCCCAGCGAGAGTCAGTGCCTGTGGAACTGTACCCCAGTGAGAGTCAGTGTCTGTGGAACTGTACCCAGTGAGAGTCAGTGTCTGTGGAACTGTACCCAGTGAGAGTCAGTGCCTGTGGAACTGTACCCCAGTGAGTGTCAGTGCCTGTGGAACTGTACCCAGTGAGAGTCAGTGTCTGTGGAACTGTACCCAGTGAGAGTCAGTGCCTGTGGAACTGTACCCCAGTGAGAGTGAGTGTCTGTGGAACTGTACCCCAGTGAGAGTCAGTGCCTGTGGAACTGTACCCAGTGAGAGTCAGTGTCTGTGGAACCCGTACCCCAGTGAGAGTCAGTGTCTGTGGAACTGTACCCCAGTGAGAGTTACTGCCTGTGGAACCCGCTCCCCAGTGAGAGTCAGTGTCTGTGGAACCGTACCCAAGTGAGAGTCAGTGTCTGTGGAACTGTACCCCAGTGAGAGTCAGTGTCTGTGGAACTGTACCCCAGTGAGAGTCAGTGTCTGTGGAACCCATATCCCAGTGAGAGTCAGTGTCTGTGGAACCGTACCCAAGTGAGAGTCAGTTTCTGTGGAACTGTACCCCAGTGAGAGTCAGTGTCTGTGGAACTGTGCCCCAGTGAGAGTCAGTGCCTGTGGAACTGTACCCCAGTGAAAGTCAGTGTCTATGGAAATGTACCCCAGTGAGAGTCAGTGGCTGTGGGACCCATACCCAGTAAGCGTCAGTGTCTGTGGAACCCGTTCCCCAGTGAGAGTCAGTGTCTGTGGAACCGTACCCAGTAAGATTGTCTGTGGAACCCGTTCCCCAGTGAGAGTCAGTGTCTGTGGAACCGTACCCCAGTTCGAGTCAGTGTCTGTGGAACCCGTATCCCAGTGAGAGTCAGCGTCTGTGGAACTGTACCCCAGTGAGAGTCAATGTCTGTGGAACCCATACCCCAGTATGAGTCAGTGTCTGTGGATCTGTACCCCAGTGAGAGTCAGTGTCTGTGGAACTGTACCCCAGTGAGAGTCCGTGTCTGTGGAACTGTACCCCAGTGAGAGTCAGTGTCTGTGGGACTGTACCCCAGTGAGAGTCAGTGTCTGTGGGACTGTACCCCAGTGAGAGTCAGCTTCTGTGGAACTGTATCCCAGTGAGAGTCAGTGCCCGTGGAACTGTGCCCCAGTGAGAGTCAGGTTCTATGGAACTGTACCCCAGTGAGAGTCAGTGTCTGTGGAACTGAACCACAGTGAGAGTCACTGCCTGTGGAACTGTGCCCCAGTGAGAGTCAGTGTCTGTGGAACTGTACCCCAGTGAGAGTCAGTGCCTGTGGAACTGTACCCCAGTGAGAGTCAGTGTCTATGGAACTGTACCCCAGCGAGAGTCAGTGCCTGTGGAACTGTACCCCAGTGAGAGTCAGTGTCTGTGGAACTGTACCCAGTGAGAGTCAGTGTCTGTGGAACTGTACCCAGTGAGAGTCAGTGCCTGTGGAACTGTACCCCAGTGAGTGTCAGTGCCTGTGGAACTGTACCCAGTGAGAGTCAGTGTCTGTGGAACTGGACCCCAGTGAGAGTCAGTGTCTGTGGAACTGTACCCAGTGAGAGTCAGTGCCTGTGGAACTGTACCCAGTGAGAGTCAGTGCCTGTGGAACTGTACCCCAGTGAGAGTCAGTGTCTGTGGAACCCATATCCCAGTGAGAGTCAGTGTCTGTGGAACCGTACCCAAGTGAGAGTCAGTGTCTGTGGAACTGTACCCCAGTGAGAGTCAGTGTCTGTGGAACTGTGCCCCAGTGAGAGTCAGTGCCTGTGGAACTGTACCCCAGTGAAAGTCAGTGTCTATGGAAATGTACCCCAGTGAGAGTCAGTGGCTGGGGGACCCATACCAGTAAGCGTCAGTGTCTGTGGAACCCGTTCCCCAGTGAGAGTCAGTGTCTGTGGAACCGTACCCAGTAAGAGTGTCTGTGGAACCCGTTCCCCAGTGAGAGTCAGTGTCTGTGGAACCGTACCCCAGTTAGAGTCAGTGTCTGTGGAACCCGTATCCCAGTGAGAGTCAGCGTCTGTGGAACTGTACCCCAGTGAGAGTCAATGTCTGTGGAACCCATACCCCAGTATGAGTCAGTGTCTGTGGATCTGTACCCCAGTGAGAGTCAGTGTCTGTGGAACTGTACCCCAGTGAGAGTCCGTGTCTGTGGAACTGTACCCCAGTGAGAGTCAGTGTCTGTGGGACTGTACCCCAGTGAGAGTCAGTGTCTGTGGGACTGTACCCCAGTGAGAGTCAGCTTCTGTGGAACTGTATCCCAGTGAGAGTCAGTGCCCGTGGAACTGTGCCCCAGTGAGAGTCAGGTTCTATGGAACTGTACCCCAGTGAGAGTCAGTGTCTGTGGAACTGTACCCCAGTGAGAGTCAGTGTCTGTGGAACTGTACCCAGTGAGAGTCAGTGCCTGTGGAACTGTACCCCAGTGAGAGTCAGTGCCTGTGGAACTGTACCCAGTGAGAGTCAGTGTCTGTGGAACTGTACCCCAGTGAGAGTCAGTGTCTGTGGAACTGTACCCAGTGAGAGTCAGTGCCTGTGGAACTGTACCCCAGTGAGAGTCAGTGTCTGTGGAACTGTACCCCAGTGAGAGTCAGTGCCTGTGGAACTGTACCCAGTGAGAGTCAGTGCCTGTGGAACTGTACCCCAGTGAGAGTCAGTGCCTGTGGAACTGTACCCCAGTGAGAGTCAGTGTCTGTGGAACTGTACCCCAGTGAGAGTCAGTGTCTGTGGAACTGTACCCCAGTGAGAGTCAGTGTCTGTGGAACCCATATCCCAGTGAGAGTCAGTGTCTGTGGAACCGTACCCAAGTGAGAGTCAGTTTCTGTGGAACTGTACCCCAGTGAGAGTCAGTGTCTGTGGAACTGTGCCCCAGTGAGAGTCAGTGCCTGTGGAACTGTACCCCAGTGAAAGTCAGTGTCTATGGAAATGTACCCCAGTGAGAGTCAGTGGCTGTGGGACCCATACCCAGTAAGCGTCAGTGTCTGTGGAACCCGTTCCCCAGTGAGAGTCAGTGTCTGTGGAACCGTACCCAGTAAGAGTGTCTGTGGAACCCGTTCCCCAGTGAGAGTCAGTGTCTGTGGAACCGTACCCCAGTTAGAGTCAGTGTCTGTGGAACCCGTATCCCAGTGAGAGTCAGCGTCTGTGGAACTGTACCCCAGTGAGAGTCAATGTCTGTGGAACCCATACCCCAGTATGAGTCAGTGTCTGTGGATCTGTACCCCAGTGAGAGTCAGTGTCTGTGGAACTGTACCCCAGTGAGAGTCCGTGTCTGTGGAACTGTACCCCAGTGAGAGTCAGTGTCTGTGGGACTGTACCCCAGTGAGAGTCAGTGTCTGTGGGACTGTACCCCAGTGAGAGTCAGCTTCTGTGGAACTGTATCCCAGTGAGAGTCAGTGCCCGTGGAACTGTGCCCCAGTGAGAGTCAGGTTCTATGGAACTGTACCCCAGTGAGAGTCAGTGTCTGTGGAACTGAACCACAGTGAGAGTCACTGCCTGTGGAACTGTGCCCCAGTGAGAGTCAGTGTCTGTGGAACTGTACCCCAGTGAGAGTCAGTGCCTGTGGAACTGTACCCCAGTGAGAGTCAGTGTCTATGGAACTGTACCCCAGCGAGAGTCAGTGCCTGTGGAACTGTAACCCAGTGAGAGTCAGTGTCTGTGGAACTGTACCCAGTGAGAGTCAGTGTCTGTGGAACTGTACCCAGTGAGAGTCAGTGCCTGTGGAACTGTACCCCAGTGAGTGTCAGTGCCTGTGGAACTGTACCCAGTGAGAGTCAGTGTCTGTGGAACTGTACCCCAGTGAGAGTCAGTGTCTGTGGAACTGTACCCAGTGAGAGTCAGTGCCTGTGGAACTGTACCCAGTGAGAGTCAGTGTCTGTGGAACTGTACCCCAGTGAGAGTCTGTGTCTGTGGAACCGTACCCAAGTGAAAGTCAGTGTCTATGGAAATGTACCCCAGTGAGAGTCAGTGGCTGTGGGACCCATACCCAGTAAGCGTCAGTGTCTGTGGAACCCGTTCCCCAGTGAGAGTCAGTGTCTGTGGAACCGTACCCAGTAAGAGTGTCTGTGGAACCCGTTCCCCAGTGAGAGTCAGTGTCTGTGGAACCGTACCCCAGTTAGAGTCAGTGTCTGTGGAACCCGTATCCCAGTGAGAGTCAGCGTCTGTGGAACTGTACCCCAGTGAGAGTCAGGTTCTATGGAACTGTACCCCAGTGAGAGTCAGTGTCTGTGGAACTGAACCACAGTGAGAGTCACTGCCTGTGGAACTGTGCCCCAGTGAGAGTCAGTGTCTGTGGAACTGTACCCCAGTGAGAGTCAGTGCCTGTGGAACTGTACCCCAGTGAGAGTCAGTGTCTATGGAACTGTACCCCAGCGAGAGTCAGTGCCTGTGGAACTGTACCCCAGTGAGAGTCAGTGTCTGTGGAACTGTACCCAGTGAGAGTCAGTGTCTGTGGAACTGTACCCAGTGAGAGTCAGTGCCTGTGGAACTGTACCCCAGTGAGTGTCAGTGCCTGTGGAACTGTACCCAGTGAGAGTCAGTGTCTGTGGAACTGTACCCAGTGAGAGTCAGTGCCTGTGGAACTGTACCCCAGTGAGAGTGAGTGTCTGTGGAACTGTACCCCAGTGAGAGTCAGTGCCTGTGGAACTGTACCCAGTGAGAGTCAGTGTCTGTGGAACCCGTACCCCAGTGAGAGTCAGTGTCTGTGGAACTGTACCCCAGTGAGAGTTACTGCCTGTGGAACCCGCTCCCCAGTGAGAGTCAGTGTCTGTGGAACCGTACCCAAGTGAGAGTCAGTGTCTGTGGAACTGTACCCCAGTGAGAGTCAGTGTCTGTGGAACTGTACCCCAGTGAGAGTCAGTGTCTGTGGAACCCATATCCCAGTGAGAGTCAGTGTCTGTGGAACCGTACCCAAGTGAGAGTCAGTTTCTGTGGAACTGTACCCCAGTGAGAGTCAGTGTCTGTGGAACTGTGCCCCAGTGAGAGTCAGTGCCTGTGGAACTGTACCCCAGTGAAAGTCAGTGTCTATGGAAATGTACCCCAGTGAGAGTCAGTGGCTGTGGGACCCATACCCAGTAAGCGTCAGTGTCTGTGGAACCCGTTCCCCAGTGAGAGTCAGTGTCTGTGGAACCGTACCCAGTAAGATTGTCTGTGGAACCCGTTCCCCAGTGAGAGTCAGTGTCTGTGGAACCGTACCCCAGTTCGAGTCAGTGTCTGTGGAACCCGTATCCCAGTGAGAGTCAGCGTCTGTGGAACTGTACCCCAGTGAGAGTCAATGTCTGTGGAACCCATACCCCAGTATGAGTCAGTGTCTGTGGATCTGTACCCCAGTGAGAGTCAGTGTCTGTGGAACTGTACCCCAGTGAGAGTCCGTGTCTGTGGAACTGTACCCCAGTGAGAGTCAGTGTCTGTGGGACTGTACCCCAGTGAGAGTCAGTGTCTGTGGGACTGTACCCCAGTGAGAGTCAGCTTCTGTGGAACTGTATCCCAGTGAGAGTCAGTGCCCGTGGAACTGTGCCCCAGTGAGAGTCAGGTTCTATGGAACTGTACCCCAGTGAGAGTCAGTGTCTGTGGAACTGAACCACAGTGAGAGTCACTGCCTGTGGAACTGTGCCCCAGTGAGAGTCAGTGTCTGTGGAACTGTACCCCAGTGAGAGTCAGTGCCTGTGGAACTGTACCCCAGTGAGAGTCAGTGTCTATGGAACTGTACCCCAGCGAGAGTCAGTGCCTGTGGAACTGTACCCCAGTGAGAGTCAGTGTCTGTGGAACTGTACCCAGTGAGAGTCAGTGTCTGTGGAACTGTACCCAGTGAGAGTCAGTGCCTGTGGAACTGTACCCCAGTGAGTGTCAGTGCCTGTGGAACTGTACCCAGTGAGAGTCAGTGTCTGTGGAACTGGACCCCAGTGAGAGTCAGTGTCTGTGGAACTGTACCCAGTGAGAGTCAGTGCCTGTGGAACTGTACCCAGTGAGAGTCAGTGCCTGTGGAACTGTACCCCAGTGAGAGTCAGTGTCTGTGGAACCCATATCCCAGTGAGAGTCAGTGTCTGTGGAACCGTACCCAAGTGAGAGTCAGTGTCTGTGGAACTGTACCCCAGTGAGAGTCAGTGTCTGTGGAACTGTGCCCCAGTGAGAGTCAGTGCCTGTGGAACTGTACCCCAGTGAAAGTCAGTGTCTATGGAAATGTACCCCAGTGAGAGTCAGTGGCTGGGGGACCCATACCAGTAAGCGTCAGTGTCTGTGGAACCCGTTCCCCAGTGAGAGTCAGTGTCTGTGGAACCGTACCCAGTAAGAGTGTCTGTGGAACCCGTTCCCCAGTGAGAGTCAGTGTCTGTGGAACCGTACCCCAGTTAGAGTCAGTGTCTGTGGAACCCGTATCCCAGTGAGAGTCAGCGTCTGTGGAACTGTACCCCAGTGAGAGTCAATGTCTGTGGAACCCATACCCCAGTATGAGTCAGTGTCTGTGGATCTGTACCCCAGTGAGAGTCAGTGTCTGTGGAACTGTACCCCAGTGAGAGTCCGTGTCTGTGGAACTGTACCCCAGTGAGAGTCAGTGTCTGTGGGACTGTACCCCAGTGAGAGTCAGTGTCTGTGGGACTGTACCCCAGTGAGAGTCAGCTTCTGTGGAACTGTATCCCAGTGAGAGTCAGTGCCCGTGGAACTGTGCCCCAGTGAGAGTCAGGTTCTATGGAACTGTACCCCAGTGAGAGTCAGTGTCTGTGGAACTGTACCCCAGTGAGAGTCAGTGTCTGTGGAACTGTACCCAGTGAGAGTCAGTGCCTGTGGAACTGTACCCCAGTGAGAGTCAGTGCCTGTGGAACTGTACCCAGTGAGAGTCAGTGTCTGTGGAACTGTACCCCAGTGAGAGTCAGTGTCTGTGGAACTGTACCCAGTGAGAGTCAGTGCCTGTGGAACTGTACCCCAGTGAGAGTCAGTGTCTGTGGAACTGTACCCCAGTGAGAGTCAGTGCCTGTGGAACTGTACCCAGTGAGAGTCAGTGCCTGTGGAACTGTACCCCAGTGAGAGTCAGTGCCTGTGGAACTGTACCCCAGTGAGAGTCAGTGTCTGTGGAACTGTACCCCAGTGAGAGTCAGTGTCTGTGGAACTGTACCCCAGTGAGAGTCAGTGTCTGTGGAACCCATATCCCAGTGAGAGTCAGTGTCTGTGGAACCGTACCCAAGTGAGAGTCAGTGTCTGTGGAACTGTACCCCAGTGAGAGTCAGTGTCTGTGGAACTGTGCCCCAGTGAGAGTCAGTGCCTGTGGAACTGTACCCCAGTGAAAGTCAGTGTCTATGGAAATGTACCCCAGTGAGAGTCAGTGGCTGTGGGACCCATACCCAGTAAGCGTCAGTGTCTGTGGAACCCGTTCCCCAGTGAGAGTCAGTGTCTGTGGAACCGTACCCAGTAAGAGTGTCTGTGGAACCCGTTCCCCAGTGAGAGTCAGTGTCTGTGGAACCGTACCCCAGTTAGAGTCAGTGTCTGTGGAACCCGTATCCCAGTGAGAGTCAGCTTCTGTGGAACTGTACCCCAGTGAGAGTCAATGTCTGTGGAACCCATACTCCAGTATGAGTCAGTGTCTGTGGATCTGTACCCCAGTGAGAGTCAGTGTCTGTGGAACTGTACCCCAGTGAGAGTCCGTGTCTGTGGAACTGTACCCCAGTGAGAGTCAGTGTCTGTGGGACTGTACCCCAGTGAGAGTCAGTGTCTGTGGGACTGTACCCCAGTGAGAGTCAGCTTCTGTGGAACTGTATCCCAGTGAGAGTCAGTGCCCGTGGAACTGTGCCCCAGTGAGAGTCAGGTTCTATGGAACTGTACCCCAGTGAGAGTCAGTGTCTGTGGAACTGAACCACAGTGAGAGTCACTGCCTGTGGAACTGTGCCCCAGTGAGAGTCAGTGTCTGTGGAACTGTACCCCAGTGAGAGTCAGTGCCTGTGGAACTGTACCCCAGTGAGAGTCAGTGTCTATGGAACTGTACCCCAGCGAGAGTCAGTGCCTGTGGAACTGTACCCCAGTGAGAGTCAGTGTCTGTGGAACTGTACCCAGTGAGAGTCAGTGTCTGTGGAACTGTACCCAGTGAGAGTCAGTGCCTGTGGAACTGTACCCCAGTGAGTGTCAGTGCCTGTGGAACTGTACCCAGTGAGAGTCAGTGTCTGTGGAACTGTACCCCAGTGAGAGTCAGTGTCTGTGGAACTGTACCCAGTGAGAGTCAGTGCCTGTGGAACTGTACCCAGTGAGAGTCAGTGTCTGTGGAACTGTACCCCAGTGAGAGTCAGTGTCTGTGGAACCCATATCCCAGTGAGAGTCAGTGTCTGTGGAACCGTACCCAAGTGAGAGTCAGTGTCTGTGGAACTCTACCCCAGTGAGTGTCAGTGTCTGTGGAACTGTGCCCCAGTGAGAGTCAGTGCCTGTGGAACTGTACCCCAGTGAAAGTCAGTGTCTATGGAAATGTACCCCAGTGAGAGTCAGTGGCTGTGGGACCCATACCCAGTAAGCGTCAGTGTCTGTGGAACCCGTTCCCCAGTGAGAGTCAGTGTCTGTGGAACTGTACCCAGTAAGAGTGTCTGTGGAACCCGTTCCCCAGTGAGAGTCAGTGTCTGTGGAACCGTACCCCAGTTAGAGTCAGTGTCTGTGGAACCCGTATCCCAGTGAGAGTCAGCGTCTGTGGAACTGTACCCCAGTGAGAGTCAATGTCTGTGGAACACATACCCCAGTATGAGTCAGTGTCTGTGGATCTGTACCCCAGTGAGAGTCAGTGTCTGTGGAACTGTACCCCAGTGAGAGTCAGTGCCCGTGGAACTGTGCCCCAGTGAGAGTCAGGTTCTATGGAACTGTACCCCAGTGAGATTCAGTGTCTGTGGAACTGTACCCCAGTGAGAGTCAGTGTCTGTGGAACTGTACCCAGTGAGAGTCAGTGCCTGTGGAACTGTACCCCAGTGAGAGTCAGTGCCTGTGGAACTGTACCCAGTGAGAGTCACTGTCTGTGGAACTGTACCCCAGTGAGAGTCAGTGTCCGTGGAACTGTACCCAGTGAGAGTCAGTGCCTGTGGAACTGTACCCCAGTGAGAGTCAGTGTCTGTGGAACTGTACCCCAGTGAGAGTCAGTGCCTGTGGAACTGTACCCAGTGAGAGTCAGTGCCTGTGGAACTGTACCCCAGTGAGAGTCAGTGCCTGTGGAACTGTACCCCAGTGAGAGTCAGTGCCTGTGGAACTGTACCCAGTGAGACTCAGTGCCTGTGGAACTGTACCCCAGTGAGAGTCAGTGCCTGTGGAACTGTACCCCAGTGAGAGTCAGTGTCTGTGGAACTGTACCCCAGTGAGAGTCAGTGCCTGTGGAACTGTACCCCAGTGAGAGTCAGTGTCTGTGGAACTGTACACCAGTGAGAGTCAGTGTCTGTGGAACTTTACCCAGTGAGACTCAGTGCCTGTGGAACTGTACCCCAGTGAGAGTCAGTGCCTGTGGAACTGTACCCCAGTGAGAGTCAGTGTCTGTGGAACTGTACCCCAGTGAGAGTCAGTACCCCAGTGAGAGTCAGTGTCTGTGGAAATGTACCCCAGTGAGAGTCAGTGTCTGTGGAACTGTACCCCAGTGAGAGTCAGTGTCTGTGGAACTGTACCCCAGTGAGAGTCAGTGTCTGTGGAACTGTACCCCAGTGAGAGTCAGTGTCTGTGGGACTGTACCCCAGTGAGAGTCAGTGTCTGTGGGACTGTACCCCAGTGAGAGTCAGCCTCTGTGGAACTGTATCCCAGTGAGAGTCAGTGCCCGTGGAACTGTGCCCCAGTGAGAGTCAGGTTCTATGGAACTGTACCCCAGTGAGAGTCAGTGTCTGTGGAACTGAACCACAGTGAGAGTCACTGCCTGTGGAACTGTGCCCCAGTGAGAGTCAGTGTCTGTGGAACTGTACCTCAGTGAGAGTCAGTGCCTGTGGAACTGTACCCCAGTGAGAGTCAGTGTCTATGGATCTGTACCCCAGCGAGAGTCAGTGCCTGTGGGACCCGTACCCAGTAAGAGTCAGTGTCTGTGGAACCCATACCCCAGTGAGAGTCAGTGTCTGTGGAACCGTACCCAAGTGAGAGTCAGTGTGGTGGAGCTGTACCCCAGTGAGAGTCAGTGTCTGTGGAACTGTACCCCAGTGAGAGTTACTGCCTGTGGAACTGTACCCCAGTGAGAGTCAGTGTCTATGGAACTGTACCCCAGTGAGAGTCAGTGCCTGTGGGACCCGTACCCAGTAAGTGTCAGTGTCTCTGGAACCCGCTCCCCAGTGAGAGTTAGTGTCTGTGGAACCGTACCCAAGTGAGAGTCAGTGTCTGTGGAACTGTACCCCAGTGAGAGTCAGTGTCTGTGGAAGTGTACCCCAGTGAGAGTCAGTGTCTGTGGAACCCATATCCCAGTAAGAGTCAGTGTCTGTGGAACCGTACCCAAGTGAGAGTCAGTGTCTGTGGAACTGTACCCCAGTGAGAGTCAGTGTCTGTGGAACTGTACCCCAGTGAGAGTCAGTGGCTGTGGGACCCGTACCCAGTAAGCGTCAGTGTCTGTGGAACCCGTTCCCCAGTGAGAGTCAGTGTCTGTGGAACCGTACCCAGTAAGAGTGTCTGTGGAACCCGTTCCCCAGTGAGAGTCAGTGTCTGTGGAACCGTACCCCAGTTAGAGTCAGTGTCTGTGGAACCCGTATCCCAGTGAGAGTCAGTGTCTGTGGAACTGTACCCTAGTGAGAGTCAATGTCTGTGGAACCCATACCCCAGTATGAGTCAGTGTCTGTGGCCCCAGTGAGAGTCAGTGTTGTGCAACTGTACCCCAATGAGAGTCAGTGTCTGTGGAACTGTCCCCCAGTGAGAGTCAGTGTCTGTGGAACTGTACCCCAGTGAGAGTCAGTGTCTGTGGAACTGTACCCCAGTGAGAGTCAGTGTCTGTGGAACTGTACCCCAGTGAGAGTCAGTGTCTGTGGAACTGTACCCCAGTGAGAGCCAGTGTCTGTGGAACTGTACCCCAGTGAGAGTCAGTGTCTGTGGAACTGTCCCCCAGTGAGAGTCAGTGTCTGTGGAACTGTACCCCAGTGAGAGTCAGTGTCTGTGGAACTGTACCACAGTGAGAGTCAGTGTCTGTGGAACTGTACCCCAGTGAGAGTCAGTGTCTGTGGAACTGTACCCCAGTGAGACTGAGTGTCTGTGGACCTGTACCCCAGTGAGAGTCAGTGCCTGTGGAACTGTACCCCAGTGAGAGTCTGTGCCTGTGGAACTGTACCCCAGAGAGGGTCAGTGTCTTTGGAACTGTATCCCAGTGAGAGTCAGTGTCTGTGGGACTGTACCCCAGTGAGAGTCAGTGTCTGTGGAACTGTACCCCAGTGAGAGTCAGTGCCCGTGGAACTGTGCCCCAGTGAGAGTCAGGTTCTATGGAACTGTACCCCAGTGAGAGTCAGTGTCTGTGGAACTGAACCACAGTGAGAGTCACTGCCTGTGGAACTGTGCCCCAGTGAGAGTCAGTGCCTGTGGAACTGTACCCCAGTGAGAGTCAGTGTCTATGGAACTGTACCCCAGTGAGAGTCAGTGCCTGTGGGACCCGTACCCAGTAAGAGTCAGTGTCTGTGGAAACCGTACCCCAGTGAGAGTCAGTGTCTGTGGAACTGTACCCCAGTGAGAGTTACTGCCTGTGGAACTGTACCCCAGTGAGAGTCAGTGTCTGTGGAACTGTACCCAGGTGAGAGTCAGTGCCTGTGGAACCCGTACCCAGTAAGTGTCAGTGTCTGTGGAACCCGCTCCCCAGTGAGAGTCAGTGTCTGTGAAACCGTACCCAAGTGAGAGTCAGTGTCTGTGGAACTGTACACCAGTGAGAGTCAGTGTCTGTGGAACTGTACCCCAGTGAGAGTCAGTGTCAGTGGAACCCATATCCCAGTGAGAGTCAGTGTCTGTGGAACCGTACCCAAGTGAGAGTCAGTGTCTGTGGAACTGTACCCCAGTGAGAGTCTGTGTCTGTGGAACCGTACCCAAGTGAAAGTCAGTGTCTATGGAAATGTACCCCAGTGAGAGTCAGTGGCTGTGGGACCCATACCCAGTAAGCGTCAGTGTCTGTGGAACCCGTTCCCCAGTGAGAGTCAGTGTCTGTGGAACCGTACCCAGTAAGAGTGTCTGTGGAACCCGTTCCCCAGTGAGAGTCAGTGTCTGTGGAACCGTACCCCAGTTAGAGTCAGTGTCTGTGGAACCCGTATCCCAGTGAGAGTCAGCGTCTGTGGAACTGTACCCCAGTGAGAGTCAGGTTCTATGGAACTGTACCCCAGTGAGAGTCAGTGTCTGTGGAACTGAACCACAGTGAGAGTCACTGCCTGTGGAACTGTGCCCCAGTGAGAGTCAGTGTCTGTGGAACTGTACCCCAGTGAGAGTCAGTGCCTGTGGAACTGTACCCCAGTGAGAGTCAGTGTCTATGGAACTGTACCCCAGCGAGAGTCAGTGCCTGTGGAACTGTACCCCAGTGAGAGTCAGTGTCTGTGGAACTGTACCCAGTGAGAGTCAGTGTCTGTGGAACTGTACCCAGTGAGAGTCAGTGCCTGTGGAACTGTACCCCAGTGAGTGTCAGTGCCTGTGGAACTGTACCCAGTGAGAGTCAGTGTCTGTGGAACTGTACCCAGTGAGAGTCAGTGCCTGTGGAACTGTACCCCAGTGAGAGTGAGTGTCTGTGGAACTGTACCCCAGTGAGAGTCAGTGCCTGTGGAACTGTACCCAGTGAGAGTCAGTGTCTGTGGAACCCGTACCCCAGTGAGAGTCAGTGTCTGTGGAACTGTACCCCAGTGAGAGTTACTGCCTGTGGAACTGTACCCCAGTGAGAGTCAGTGTCTGTGGAACTGTACCCCAGTGAGAGTCAGTGTCTGTGGAACCCATATCCCAGTGAGTGTCAGTGTCTGTGGAACCGTACCCAAGTGAGAGTCAGTTTCTGTGGAACTGTGCCCCAGTGAGAGTCAGTGTCTGTGGAACTGTACCCCAGTGAGTGTCAGTGTCTGTGGAACCGTACCCAAGTGAGAGTCAGTTTCTGTGGAACTGTGCCCCAGTGAGAGTCAGTGCCTGTGGAACTGTACCCCAGTGAAAGTCAGTGTCTATGGAAATGTACCCCAGTGAGAGTCAGTGGCTGTGGGACCCATACCCAGTAAGCGTCAGTGTCTGTGGAACCCGTTCCCCAGTGAGAGTCAGTGTCTGTGGAACCGTACCCAGTAAGATTGTCTGTGGAACCCGTTCCCCAGTGAGAGTCAGTGTCTGTGGAACCGTACCCCAGTTCGAGTCAGTGTCTGTGGAACCCGTATCCCAGTGAGAGTCAGCGTCTGTGGAACTGTACCCCAGTGAGAGTCAATGTCTGTGGAACCCATACCCCAGTATGAGTCAGTGTCTGTGGATCTGTACCCCAGTGAGAGTCAGTGTCTGTGGAACTGTACCCCAGTGAGAGTCCGTGTCTGTGGAACTGTACCCCAGTGAGAGTCAGTGTCTGTGGGACTGTACCCCAGTGAGAGTCAGTGTCTGTGGGACTGTACCCCAGTGAGAGTCAGCTTCTGTGGAACTGTATCCCAGTGAGAGTCAGTGCCCGTGGAACTGTGCCCCAGTGAGAGTCAGGTTCTATGGAACTGTACCCCAGTGAGAGTCAGTGTCTGTGGAACTGAACCACAGTGAGAGTCACTGCCTGTGGAACTGTGCCCCAGTGAGAGTCAGTGTCTGTGGAACTGTACCCCAGTGAGAGTCAGTGCCTGTGGAACTGTACCCCAGTGAGAGTCAGTGTCTCTGGAACTGTACCCCAGCGAGAGTCAGTGCCTGTGGAACTGTACCCCAGTGAGAGTCAGTGTCTGTGGAACTGTACCCAGTGAGAGTCAGTGTCTGTGGAACTGTACCCAGTGAGAGTCAGTGCCTGTGGAACTGTACCCCAGTGAGTGTCAGTGCCTGTGGAACTGTACCCAGTGAGAGTCAGTGTCTGTGGAACTGGACCCCAGTGAGAGTCAGTGTCTGTGGAACTGTACCCAGTGAGAGTCAGTGCCTGTGGAACTGTACCCAGTGAGAGTCAGTGCCTGTGGAACTGTACCCCAGTGAGAGTCAGTGTCTGTGGAACCCATATCCCAGTGAGAGTCAGTGTCTGTGGAACCGTACCCAAGTGAGAGTCAGTGTCTGTGGAACTGTACCCCAGTGAGAGTCAGTGTCTGTGGAACTGTGCCCCAGTGAGAGTCAGTGCCTGTGGAACTGTACCCCAGTGAAAGTCAGTGTCTATGGAAATGTACCCCAGTGAGAGTCAGTGGCTGGGGGACCCATACCAGTAAGCGTCAGTGTCTGTGGAACCCGTTCCCCAGTGAGAGTCAGTGTCTGTGGAACCGTACCCAGTAAGAGTGTCTGTGGAACCCGTTCCCCAGTGAGAGTCAGTGTCTGTGGAACCGTACCCCAGTTAGAGTCAGTGTCTGTGGAACCCGTATCCCAGTGAGAGTCAGCGTCTGTGGAACTGTACCCCAGTGAGAGTCAATGTCTGTGGAACCCATACCCCAGTATGAGTCAGTGTCTGTGGATCTGTACCCCAGTGAGAGTCAGTGTCTGTGGAACTGTACCCCAGTGAGAGTCAGTGTCTGTGGGACTGTACCCCAGTGAGAGTCAGTGTCTGTGGGACTGTACCCCAGTGAGAGTCAGCTTCTGTGGAACTGTATCCCAGTGAGAGTCAGTGCCCGTGGAACTGTGCCCCAGTGAGAGTCAGGTTCTATGGAACTGTACCCCAGTGAGAGTCAGTGTCTGTGGAACTGTACCCCAGTGAGAGTCAGTGTCTGTGGAACTGTACCCAGTGAGAGTCAGTGCCTGTGGAACTGTACCCCAGTGAGAGTCAGTGCCTGTGGAACTGTACCCAGTGAGAGTCAGTGTCTGTGGAACTGTACCCCAGTGAGAGTCAGTGTCTGTGGAACTGTACCCAGTGAGAGTCAGTGCCTGTGGAACTGTACCCCAGTGAGAGTCAGTGTCTGTGGAACTGTACCCCAGTGAGAGTCAGTGCCTGTGGAACTGTACCCAGTGAGAGTCAGTGCCTGTGGAACTGTACCCCAGTGAGAGTCAGTGCCTGTGGAACTGTACCCCAGTGAGAGTCAGTGTCTGTGGAACTGTACCCCAGTGAGAGTCAGTGCCTGTGGAACTGTACCCCAGTGAGAGTCAGTGCCTGTTGAACTATACCCCAGTGAGAGTCAGTGCCTGTGGAACTGTACCCCAGTGAGAGTCAGTGCCTGTGGAACTGTACCCAGTGAGACTCAGTGCCTGTGGAACTGTACCCCAGTGAGAGTCAGTGCCTGTGGAACTGTACCCCAGTGAGAGTCAGTGTCTGTGGAACTGTACCCCAGTGAGAGTCAGTGCCTGTGGAACTGTACCCCAGTGAGAGTCAGTGTCTGTGGAACTGTACACCAGTGAGAGTCAGTGTCTGTGGAACTGTACCCAGTGAGACTCAGTGCCTGTGGAACTGTACCCCAGTGAGAGTCAGTGCCTGTGGAACTGTACCCCAGTGAGAGTCAGTGTCTGTGGAACTGTACCCCAGTGAGAGTCTGTGTCTGTGGAACCGTACCCAAGTGAAAGTCAGTGTCTATGGAAATGTACCCCAGTGAGAGTCAGTGGCTGTGGGACCCATACCCAGTAAGCGTCAGTGTCTGTGGAACCCGTTCCCCAGTGAGAGTCAGTGTCTGTGGAACCGTACCCAGTAAGAGTGTCTGTGGAACCCGTTCCCCAGTGAGAGTCAGTGTCTGTGGAACCGTACCCCAGTTAGAGTCAGTGTCTGTGGAACCCGTATCCCAGTGAGAGTCAGCGTCTGTGGAACTGTACCCCAGTGAGAGTCAGGTTCTATGGAACTGTACCCCAGTGAGAGTCAGTGTCTGTGGAACTGAACCACAGTGAGAGTCACTGCCTGTGGAACTGTGCCCCAGTGAGAGTCAGTGTCTGTGGAACTGTACCCCAGTGAGAGTCAGTGCCTGTGGAACTGTACCCCAGTGAGAGTCAGTGTCTATGGAACTGTACCCCAGCGAGAGTCAGTGCCTGTGGAACTGTACCCCAGTGAGAGTCAGTGTCTGTGGAACTGTACCCAGTGAGAGTCAGTGTCTGTGGAACTGTACCCAGTGAGAGTCAGTGCCTGTGGAACTGTACCCCAGTGAGTGTCAGTGCCTGTGGAACTGTACCCAGTGAGAGTCAGTGTCTGTGGAACTGTACCCAGTGAGAGTCAGTGCCTGTGGAACTGTACCCCAGTGAGAGTGAGTGTCTGTGGAACTGTACCCCAGTGAGAGTCAGTGCCTGTGGAACTGTACCCAGTGAGAGTCAGTGTCTGTGGAACCCGTACCCCAGTGAGAGTCAGTGTCTGTGGAACTGTACCCCAGTGAGAGTTACTGCCTGTGGAACCCGCTCCCCAGTGAGAGTCAGTGTCTGTGGAACCGTACCCAAGTGAGAGTCAGTGTCTGTGGAACTGTACCCCAGTGAGAGTCAGTGTCTGTGGAACTGTACCCCAGTGAGAGTCAGTGTCTGTGGAACCCATATCCCAGTGAGAGTCAGTGTCTGTGGAACCGTACCCAAGTGAGAGTCAGTTTCTGTGGAACTGTACCCCAGTGAGAGTCAGTGTCTGTGGAACTGTGCCCCAGTGAGAGTCAGTGCCTGTGGAACTGTACCCCAGTGAAAGTCAGTGTCTATGGAAATGTACCCCAGTGAGAGTCAGTGGCTGTGGGACCCATACCCAGTAAGCGTCAGTGTCTGTGGAACCCGTTCCCCAGTGAGAGTCAGTGTCTGTGGAACCGTACCCAGTAAGATTGTCTGTGGAACCCGTTCCCCAGTGAGAGTCAGTGTCTGTGGAACCGTACCCCAGTTCGAGTCAGTGTCTGTGGAACCCGTATCCCAGTGAGAGTCAGCGTCTGTGGAACTGTACCCCAGTGAGAGTCAATGTCTGTGGAACCCATACCCCAGTATGAGTCAGTGTCTGTGGATCTGTACCCCAGTGAGAGTCAGTGTCTGTGGAACTGTACCCCAGTGAGAGTCCGTGTCTGTGGAACTGTACCCCAGTGAGAGTCAGTGTCTGTGGGACTGTACCCCAGTGAGAGTCAGTGTCTGTGGGACTGTACCCCAGTGAGAGTCAGCTTCTGTGGAACTGTATCCCAGTGAGAGTCAGTGCCCGTGGAACTGTGCCCCAGTGAGAGTCAGGTTCTATGGAACTGTACCCCAGTGAGAGTCAGTGTCTGTGGAACTGAACCACAGTGAGAGTCACTGCCTGTGGAACTGTGCCCCAGTGAGAGTCAGTGTCTGTGGAACTGTACCCCAGTGAGAGTCAGTGCCTGTGGAACTGTACCCCAGTGAGAGTCAGTGTCTATGGAACTGTACCCCAGCGAGAGTCAGTGCCTGTGGAACTGTACCCCAGTGAGAGTCAGTGTCTGTGGAACTGTACCCAGTGAGAGTCAGTGTCTGTGGAACTGTACCCAGTGAGAGTCAGTGCCTGTGGAACTGTACCCCAGTGAGTGTCAGTGCCTGTGGAACTGTACCCAGTGAGAGTCAGTGTCTGTGGAACTGGACCCCAGTGAGTGTCAGTGTCTGTGGAACTGTACCCAGTGAGAGTCAGTGCCTGTGGAACTGTACCCAGTGAGAGTCAGTGCCTGTGGAACTGTACCCCAGTGAGAGTCAGTGCCTGTGGAACTGTACCCCAGTGAGAGTCAGTGTCTATGGAACTGTACCCCAGCGAGAGTCAGTGCCTGTGGAACTGTACCCCAGTGAGAGTCAGTGTCTGTGGAACTGTACCCAGTGAGAGTCAGTGTCTGTGGAACTGTACCCAGTGAGAGTCAGTGCCTGTGGAACTGTACCCCAGTGAGTGTCAGTGCCTGTGGAACTGTACCCAGTGAGAGTCAGTGTCTGTGGAACTGGACCCCAGTGAGAGTCAGTGTCTGTGGAACTGTACCCAGTGAGAGTCAGTGCCTGTGGAACTGTACCCAGTGAGAGTCAGTGCCTGTGGAACTGTACCCCAGTGAGAGTCAGTGTCTGTGGAACTGTACCCCAGTGAGAGTCAGTGCCTGTGGAACTGTACCCCAGTGAGAGTCAGTGTCTATGGAACTGTACCCCAGCGAGAGTCAGTGCCTGTGGAACTGTACCCCAGTGAGAGTCAGTGTCTGTGGAACTGTACCCAGTGAGAGTCAGTGTCTGTGGAACTGTACCCAGTGAGAGTCAGTGCCTGTGGAACTGTACCCCAGTGAGTGTCAGTGCCTGTGGAACTGTACCCAGTGAGAGTCAGTGTCTGTGGAACTGGACCCCAGTGAGAGTCAGTGTCTGTGGAACTGTACCCAGTGAGAGTCAGTGCCTGTGGAACTGTACCCAGTGAGAGTCAGTGCCTGTGGAACTGTACCCCAGTGAGAGTCAGTGTCTGTGGAACCCATATCCCAGTGAGAGTCAGTGTCTGTGGAACCGTACCCAAGTGAGAGTCAGTGTCTGTGGAACTGTACCCCAGTGAGAGTCAGTGTCTGTGGAACTGTGCCCCAGTGAGAGTCAGTGCCTGTGGAACTGTACCCCAGTGAAAGTCAGTGTCTATGGAAATGTACCCCAGTGAGAGTCAGTGGCTGGGGGACCCATACCAGTAAGCGTCAGTGTCTGTGGAACCCGTTCCCCAGTGAGAGTCAGTGTCTGTGGAACCGTACCCAGTAAGAGTGTCTGTGGAACCCGTTCCCCAGTGAGAGTCAGTGTCTGTGGAACCGTACCCCAGTTAGAGTCAGTGTCTGTGGAACCCGTATCCCAGTGAGAGTCAGCGTCTGTGGAACTGTACCCCAGTGAGAGTCAATGTCTGTGGAACCCATACCCCAGTATGAGTCAGTGTCTGTGGATCTGTACCCCAGTGAGAGTCAGTGTCTGTGGAACTGTACCCCAGTGAGAGTCCGTGTCTGTGGAACTGTACCCCAGTGAGAGTCAGTGTCTGTGGGACTGTACCCCAGTGAGAGTCAGTGTCTGTGGGACTGTACCCCAGTGAGAGTCAGCTTCTGTGGAACTGTATCCCAGTGAGAGTCAGTGCCCGTGGAACTGTGCCCCAGTGAGAGTCAGGTTCTATGGAACTGTACCCCAGTGAGCGTCAGTGTCTGTGGAACTGTACCCCAGTGAGAGTCAGTGTCTGTGGAACTGTACCCAGTGAGAGTCAGTGCCTGTGGAACTGTACCCCAGTGAGAGTCAGTGCCTGTGGAACTGTACCCAGTGAGAGTCAGTGTCTGTGGAACTGTACCCCAGTGAGAGTCAGTGTCTGTGGAACTGTACCCAGTGAGAGTCAGTGCCTGTGGAACTGTACCCCAGTGAGAGTCAGTGTCTGTGGAACTGTACCCCAGTGAGAGTCAGTGCCTGTGGAACTGTACCCAGTGAGAGTCAGTGCCTGTGGAACTGTACCCCAGTGAGAGTCAGTGCCTGTGGAACTGTACCCCAGTGAGAGTCAGTGTCTGTGGAACTGTACCCCAGTGAGAGTCAGTGCCTGTGGAACTGTACCCCAGTGAGAGTCAGTGCCTGTTGAACTATACCCCAGTGAGAGTCAGTGCCTGTGGAACTGTACCCCAGTGAGAGTCAGTGCCTGTGGAACTGTACCCAGTGAGACTCAGTGCCGGTGGAACTGTACCCCAGTGAGAGTCAGTGCCTGTGGAACTGTACCCCAGTGAGAGTCAGTGTCTGTGGAACTGTACCCCAGTGAGAGTCAGTGCCTGTGGAACTGTACCCCAGTGAGAGTCAGTGTCTGTGGAACTGTACACCAGTGAGAGTCAGTGTCTGTGGAACTGTACCCAGTGAGACTCAGTGCCTGTGGAACTGTACCCCAGTGAGAGTCAGTGCCTGTGGAACTGTACCCCAGTGAGAGTCAGTGTCTGTGGAACTGTACCCCAGTGAGAGTCAGTACCCCAGTGAGAGTCAGTGTCTGTGGAAATGTACCCCAGTGAGAGTCAGTGTCTGTGGAACTGTACCCCAGTGAGAGTCAGTGTCTGTGGAACTGTACCCCAGTGAGAGTCAGTGTCTGTGGAACTGTACCCCAGTGAGAGTCAGTGTCTGTGGGACTGTACCCCAGTGAGAGTCAGTGTCTGTGGGACTGTACCCCAGTGAGAGTCAGCTTCTGTGGAACTGTATCCCAGTGAGAGTCAGTGCCCGTGGAACTGTGCCCCAGTGAGAGTCAGGTTCTATGGAACTGTACCCCAGTGAGAGTCAGTGTCTGTGGAACTGAACCACAGTGAGAGTCACTGCCTGTGGAACTGTGCCCCAGTGAGAGTCAGTGTCTGTGGAACTGTACCTCAGTGAGAGTCAGTGCCTGTGGAACTGTACCCCAGTGAGAGTCAGTGTCTATGGAACAGTACCCCAGCGAGAGTCAGTGCCTGTGGGACCCGTACCCAGTAAGAGTCAGTGTCTGTGGAACCCATACCCCAGTGAGAGTCAGTGTCTGTGGAACCGTACCCAAGTGAGAGTCAGTGTGGTGGAGCTGTACCCCAGTGAGAGTCAGTGTCTGTGGAACTGTACCCCAGTGAGAGTTACTACCTGTGGAACTGTACCCCAGTGAGAGTCAGTGTCTATGGAACTGTACCCCAGTGAGAGTCAGTGCCTGTCGGACCCGTACCCAGTAAGTGTCAGTGTCTCTGGAACCCGCTCCCCAGTGAGAGTTAGTGTCTGTGGAACCGTACCCAAGTGAGAGTCAGTGTCTGTGGAACTGTACCCCAGTGAGAGTCAGTGTCTGTGGAAGTGTACCCCAGTGAGAGTCAGTGTCTGTGGAACCCATATCCCAGTAAGAGTCAGTGTCTGTGGAACCGTACCCAAGTGAGAGTCAGTGTCTGTGGAACTGTACCCCAGTGAGAGTCAGTGTCTGTGGAACTGTACCCCAGTGAGAGTCAGTGGCTGTGGGACCCGTACCCAGTAAGCGTCAGTGTCTGTGGAACCCGTTCACCAGTGAGAGTCAGTGTCTGTGGAACCGTACCCAGTAAGAGTGTCTGTGGAACCCGTTCCCCAGTGAGAGTCAGTGTCTGTGGAACCGTACCCCAGTTAGAGTCAGTGTCTGTGGAACCCGTATCCCAGTGAGAGTCAGTGTCTGTGGAACTGTACCCTAGTGAGAGTCAATGTCTGTGGAACCCATACCCCAGTATGAGTCAGTGTCTGTGGCCCCAGTGAGAGTCAGTGTTGTGCAACTGTACCCCAATGAGAGTCAGTGTCTGTGGAACTGTCCCCCAGTGAGAGTCAGTGTCTGTGGAACTGTACCCAGTGAGAGTCAGTGCCTGTGGAACTGTACCCAGTGAGAGTCAGTGCCTGTGGAACTGTACCCCAGTGAGAGTCAGTGTCTGTGGAACCCATATCCCAGTGAGAGTCAGTGTCTGTGGAACCGTACCCAAGTGAGAGTCAGTGTCTGTGGAACTGTACCCCAGTGAGAGTCAGTGTCTGTGGAACTGTGCCCCAGTGAGAGTCAGTGCCTGTGGAACTGTACCCCAGTGAAAGTCAGTGTCTATGGAAATGTACCCCAGTGAGAGTCAGTGGCTGGGGGACCCATACCAGTAAGCGTCAGTGTCTGTGGAACCCGTTCCCCAGTGAGAGTCAGTGTCTGTGGAACCGTACCCAGTAAGAGTGTCTGTGGAACCCGTTCCCCAGTGAGAGTCAGTGTCTGTGGAACCGTACCCCAGTTAGAGTCAGTGTCTGTGGAACCCGTATCCCAATGAGAGTCAGCGTCTGTGGAACTGTACCCCAGTGAGAGTCAATGTCTGTGGAACCCATACCCCAGTATGAGTCAGTGTCTGTGGATCTGTACCCCAGTGAGAGTCAGTGTCTGTGGAACTGTACCCCAGTGAGAGTCCGTGTCTGTGGAACTGTACCCCAGTGAGAGTCAGTGTCTGTGGGACTGTACCCCAGTGAGAGTCAGTGTCTGTGGGACTGTACCCCAGTGAGAGTCAGCTTCTGTGGAACTGTATCCCAGTGAGAGTCAGTGCCCGTGGAACTGTGCCCCAGTGAGAGTCAGGTTCTATGGAACTGTACCCCAGTGAGAGTCAGTGTCTGTGGAACTGTACCCCAGTGAGAGTCAGTGTCTGTGGAACTGTACCCAGTGAGAGTCAGTGCCTGTGGAACTGTACCCCAGTGAGAGTCAGTGCCTGTGGAACTGTACCCAGTGAGAGTCAGTGTCTGTGGAACTGTACCCCAGTGAGAGTCAGTGTCTGTGGAACTGTACCCAGTGAGAGTCAGTGCCTGTGGAACTGTACCCCAGTGAGAGTCAGTGTCTGTGGAACTGTACCCCAGTGAGAGTCAGTGCCTGTGGAACTGTACCCAGTGAGAGTCAGTGCCTGTGGAACTGTACCTCAGTGAGAGTCAGTGCCTGTGGAACTGTACCCCAGTGAGAGTCAGTGTCTGTGGAACTGTACCCCAGTGAGAGTCAGTGCCTGTGGAACTGTACCCCAGTGAGAGTCAGTGCCTGTTGAACTATACCCCAGTGAGAGTCAGTGTCTGTGGAACTGTACCCCAGTGAGAGTCAGTACCCCAGTGAGAGTCAGTGTCTGTGGAAATGTACCCCAGTGAGAGTCAGTGTCTGTGGAACTGTACCCCAGTGAGAGTCAGTGTCTGTGGAACTGTACCCCAGTGAGAGTCAGTGTCTGTGGAACTGTACCCCAGTGAGAGTCAGTGTCTGTGGGACTGTACCCCAGTGAGAGTCAGTGTCTGTGGGACTGTACCCCAGTGAGAGTCAGCTTCTGTGGAACTGTATCCCAGTGAGAGTCAGTGCCCGTGGAACTGTGCCCCAGTGAGAGTCAGGTTCTATGGAACTGTACCCCAGTGAGAGTCAGTGTCTGTGGAACTGAACCACAGTGAGAGTCACTGCCTGTGGAACTGTGCCCCAGTGAGAGTCAGTGTCTGTGGAACTGTACCTCAGTGAGAGTCAGTGCCTGTGGAACTGTACCCCAGTGAGAGTCAGTGTCTATGGAACAGTACCCCAGCGAGAGTCAGTGCCTGTGGGACCCGTACCCAGTAAGAGTCAGTGTCTGTGGAACCCATACCCCAGTGAGAGTCAGTGTCTGTGGAACCGTACCCAAGTGAGAGTCAGTGTGGTGGAGCTGTACCCCAGTGAGAGTCAGTGTCTGTGGAACTGTACCCCAGTGAGAGTTACTACCTGTGGAACTGTACCCCAGTGAGAGTCAGTGTCTATGGAACTGTACCCCAGTGAGAGTCAGTGCCTGTCGGACCCGTACCCAGTAAGTGTCAGTGTCTCTGGAACCCGCTCCCCAGTGAGAGTTAGTGTCTGTGGAACCGTACCCAAGTGAGAGTCAGTGTCTGTGGAACTGTACCCCAGTGAGAGTCAGTGTCTGTGGAAGTGTACCCCAGTGAGAGTCAGTGTCTGTGGAACCCATATCCCAGTAAGAGTCAGTGTCTGTGGAACCGTACCCAAGTGAGAGTCAGTGTCTGTGGAACTGTACCCCAGTGAGAGTCAGTGTCTGTGGAACTGTACCCCAGTGAGAGTCAGTGGCTGTGGGACCCGTACCCAGTAAGCGTCAGTGTCTGTGGAACCCGTTCCCCAGTGAGAGTCAGTGTCTGTGGAACCGTACCCAGTAAGAGTGTCTGTGGAACCCGTTCCCCAGTGAGAGTCAGTGTCTGTGGAACCGTACCCCAGTTAGAGTCAGTGTCTGTGGAACCCGTATCCCAGTGAGAGTCAGTGTCTGTGGAACTGTACCCTAGTGAGAGTCAATGTCTGTGGAACCAATACCCCAGTATGAGTCAGTGTCTGTGGCCCCAGTGAGAGTCAGTGTTGTGCAACTGTACCCCAATGAGAGTCAGTGTCTGTGGAACTGTCCCCCAGTGAGAGTCAGTGTCTGTGGAACTGTACCCCAGTGAGAGTCAGTGTCTGTGGAACTGTACCCCAGTGAGAGTCAGTGTCTGTGGAACTGTACCCCAGTGAGAGTCAGTGTCTGTGGAACTGTACCCCAGTGAGAGCCAGTGTCTGTGGAACTGTACCCCAGTGAGAGTCAGTGTCTGTGGAACTGTCCCCCAGTGAGAGTCAGTGTCTGTGGAACTGTACCCCAGTGAGAGTCAGTGTCTGTGGAACTGTACCCCAGTGAGAGTCAGTGCCTGTGGAACTGTACCCCAGTGAGAGTCAGTGTCTGTGGAACTGTACCCCAGTGAGAGTCAGTGTCTGTGGAACTGTACCCCAGTGAGAGTCAGTGTCTGTGGAACTGTACCCCAGTGAGAGTCAGTGTCTGTGGAACTGTACCCCAGTGAGAGCCAGTGTCTGTGGGACTGTACCCCAGTGAGAGTGAGTGTCTGTGGACCTGTACCCCAGTGAGAGTCAGTGCCTGTGGAACTGTACCCCAGTGAGAGTCTGTGCCTGTGGAACTGTACCCCAGAGAGGGTCAGTGTCTTTGGAACTGTATCCCAGTGAGAGTCAGTGTCTGTGGGACTGTACCCCAGTGAGAGTCAGTGTCTGTGGAACTGTACCCCAGTGAGAGTCAGTGCCCGTGGAACTGTGCCCCAGTGAGAGTCAGGTTCTATGGAACTGTACCCCAGTGAGAGTCAGTGTCTGTGGAACTGAACCACAGTGAGAGTCACTGCCTGTGGAACTGTGCCCCAGTGAGAGTCAGTGCCTGTGGAACTGTACCCCAGTGAGAGTCAGTGTCTATGGAACTGTACCCCAGTGAGAGTCAGTGCCTGTGGGACCGGAACCCAGTAAGAGTCAGTGTCTGTGGAACCCGTACGCCAGTGAGAGTCAGTGTCTGTGGAACTGTACCCCAGTGAGAGTTACTGCCTGTGGAACTGTACCCCAGTGAGAGTCAGTGTCTGTGGAACTGTACCCAGGTGAGAGTCAGTGCCTGTGGAACCCGTACCCAGTAAGTGTCAGTGTCTGTGGAACCCGCTCCCCAGTGAGAGTCAGTGTCTGTGAAACCGTACCCAAGTGAGAGTCAGTGTCTGTGGAAATGTACACCAGTGAGAGTCAGTGTCTGTGGAACCCATATCCCAGTGAGAGTCAGTGTCTGTGGAACCGTCCCCAAGTGAGAGTCAGTGTCTGTGGAACTGTACCCCAGTGAGAGTCTGTGTCTGTGGAACCGTACCCAAGTGAAAGTCAGTGTCTATGGAAATGTACCCCAGTGAGAGTCAGTGGCTGTGGGACCCATACCCAGTAAGCGTCAGTGTCTGTGGAACCCGTTCCCCAGTGAGAGTCAGTGTCTGTGGAACCGTACCCAGTAAGAGTGTCTGTGGAACCCGTTCCCCAGTGAGAGTCAGTGTCTGTGGAACCGTACACCAGTTAGAGTCAGTGTCTGTGGAACCCGTATCCCAGTGAGAGTCAGCGTCTGTGGAACTGTACCCCAGTGAGAGTCAGGTTCTATGGAACTGTACCCCAGTGAGAGTCAGTGTCTGTGGAACTGAACCACAGTGAGAGTCACTGCCTGTGGAACTGTGCCCCAGTGAGAGTCAGTGTCTGTGGAACTGTACCCCAGTGAGAGTCAGTGCCTGTGGAACTGTACCCCAGTGAGAGTCAGTGTCTATGGAACTGTACCCCAGCGAGAATCAGTGCCTGTGGAACTGTACCCCAGTGAGAGTCAGTGTCTGTGGAACTGTACCCAGTGAGAGTCAGTGTCTGTGGAACTGTCCCCAGTGAGAGTCAGTGCCTGTGGAACTGTACCCCAGTGAGTGTCAGTGCCTGTGGAACTGTACCCAGTGAGAGTCAGTGTCTGTGGAACTGTACCCCAGTGAGAGTCAGTGTCTGTGGAACTGTACCCAGTGAGAGTCAGTGCCTGTGGAACTGTACCCCAGTGAGAGTCAGTGTCTGTGGAACTGTACCCCAGTGAGAGTCAGTGTCTGTGGAACTGTACCCAGTGAGAGTCAGTGTCTGTGGAACTGTCCCCAGTGAGAGTCAGTGCCTGTGGAACTGTCCCCCAGTGAGAGTCAGTGTCTGTGGAACTGTACCCCAGTGAGAGTCAGTGTCTGTGGAACTGTACCCCAGTGAGAGTCAGTGCCTGTGGAACTGTACCCCAGTGAGAGTCAGTGTCTGTGGAACTGTACCCCAGTGAGAGTCAGTGTCTGTGGAACTGTACCCCAGTGAGAGTCAGTGTCTGTGGAACTGTACCCCAGTGAGAGTCAGTGTCTGTGGAACTGTACCCCAGTGAGAGCCAGTGTCTGTGGGACTGTACCCCAGTGAGAGTGAGTGTCTGTGGACCTGTACCCCAGTGAGAGTCAGTGCCTGTGGAACTGTACCCCAGTGAGAGTCTGTGCCTGTGGAACTGTACCCCAGAGAGGGTCAGTGTCTTTGGAACTGTATCCCAGTGAGAGTCAGTGTCTGTGGGACTGTACCCCAGTGAGAGTCAGTGTCTGTGGAACTGTACCCCAGTGAGAGTCAGTGCCCGTGGAACTGTGCCCCAGTGAGAGTCAGGTTCTATGGAACTGTACCCCAGTGAGAGTCAGTGTCTGTGGAACTGAACCACAGTGAGAGTCACTGCCTGTGGAACTGTGCCCCAGTGAGAGTCAGTGCCTGTGGAACTGTACCCCAGTGAGAGTCAGTGTCTATGGAACTGTACCCCAGTGAGAGTCAGTGCCTGTGGGACCGGAACCCAGTAAGAGTCAGTGTCTGTGGAACCCGTACGCCAGTGAGAGTCAGTGTCTGTGGAACTGTACCCCAGTGAGAGTTACTGCCTGTGGAACTGTACCCCAGTGAGAGTCAGTGTCTGTGGAACTGTACCCAGGTGAGAGTCAGTGCCTGTGGAACCCGTACCCAGTAAGTGTCAGTGTCTGTGGAAGCCGCTCCCCAGTGAGAGTCAGTGTCTGTGAAACCGTACCCAAGTGAGAGTCAGTGTCTGTGGAAATGTACACCAGTGAGAGTCAGTGTCTGTGGAACTGTACCCCAGTGAGAGTCAGTGTCTGTGGAACCCATATCCCAGTGAGAGTCAGTGTCTGTGGAACCGTCCCCAAGTGAGAGTCAGTGTCTGTGGAACTGTACCCCAGTGAGAGTCTGTGTCTGTGGAACCGTACCCAAGTGAAAGTCAGTGTCTATGGAAATGTACCCCAGTGAGAGTCAGTGGCTGTGGGACCCATACCCAGTAAGCGTCAGTGTCTGTGGAACCCGTTCCCCAGTGAGAGTCAGTGTCTGTGGAACCGTACCCAGTAAGAGTGTCTGTGGAACCCGTTCCCCAGTGAGAGTCAGTGTCTGTGGAACCGTACACCAGTTAGAGTCAGTGTCTGTGGAACCCGTATCCCAGTGAGAGTCAGCGTCTGTGGAACTGTACCCCAGTGAGAGTCAGGTTCTATGGAACTGTACCCCAGTGAGAGTCAGTGTCTGTGGAACTGAACCACAGTGAGAGTCACTGCCTGTGGAACTGTGCCCCAGTGAGAGTCAGTGTCTGTGGAACTGTACCCCAGTGAGAGTCAGTGCCTGTGGAACTGTACCCCAGTGAGAGTCAGTGTCTATGGAACTGTACCCCAGCGAGAATCAGTGCCTGTGGAACTGTACCCCAGTGAGAGTCAGTGTCTGTGGAACTGTACCCAGTGAGAGTCAGTGTCTGTGGAACTGTCCCCAGTGAGAGTCAGTGCCTGTGGAACTGTACCCCAGTGAGTGTCAGTGCCTGTGGAACTGTACCCAGTGAGAGTCAGTGTCTGTGGAACTGTACCCCAGTGAGAGTCAGTGTCTGTGGAACTGTACCCAGTGAGAGTCAGTGCCTGTGGAACTGTACCCCAGTGAGAGTCAGTGTCTGTGGAACTGTACCCCAGTGAGAGTCAGTGCCTGTGGAACTGTACCCAGTGAGAGTCAGTGCCTGTGGAACTGTACCCCAGTGAGAGTCAGTGCCTATGGAACTGTACCCCAGTGAGAGTCAGTGTCTGTGGAACTGTACCCCAGTGAGAGTCAGTGCCTGTGGAACTGTACCCCAGTGAGAGTCAGTGCCTGTTGAACTATACCCCAGTGAGAGTCAGTGCCTGTGCAACTGTACCCCAGTGAGAGTCAGTGCCTGTGGAACTGTACCCAGTGAGACTCAGTGCCTGTGGAACTGTACCCCAGTGAGAGTCAGTGCCTGTGGAACTGTACCCCAGTGAGAGTCAGTGTCTGTGGAACTGTACCCCAGTGAGAGTCAGTGCCTGTGGAACTGTACCCCAGTGAGAGTCAGTGTCTGTGGAACTGTACACCAGTGAGAGTCAGTGTCTGTGGAACTGTACCCCAGTGAGAGTCAGTGTCTATGGATCTGTACCCCAGTGAGAGTCAGTGCCTGTGGAACTGTACCCCAGTGAGAGTCAGTGCCTGTGGAACTATACCCCAGTGAGAGTCAGTGCCTGTGGAACTGTACCCCAGTGAGAGTCAGTGCCTGTGGAACTGTACCCAGTGAGAGTCAGTGCCTGTGGAACTGTACCCCAGTGAGAGTCAGTGCCTGTGGAACTGTACCCCAGTGAGAGTCAGTGCCTGTGGAACTGCACCCCAGTGAGAGTCAGTGCCTGTGGAACTGTACACCAGTGAGAGTCAGTGCCTGTGGAACTGTACCCCAGTGAGAGTCAGTGTCTGTGGAACTGTACCCCAGTGAGAGTCAGTGCCTGTGGAACTGTACCCAGTGAGAGTCAGTGTCTGTGGAACTGTACCCCAGTGAGAGTCAGTGTCTGTGGAACTGTACCCCAGTGAGAGTCAGTGCCTGTGGAACTGTACCCCAGTGAGAGTCAGTGTCTGTGGAACTGTACCCCAGTGAGAGTCAGTGTCTGTGGAAATGTACCCCAGTGAGAGTCAGTGTCTGTGGAACTGTACCCCAGTGAGAGTCAGTGTCTGTGGAACTGTACCCCAGTGAGAGTCAGTGTCTGTGGAACTGTACCCCAGTGAGAGTCAGTGTCTGTGGGACTGTACCCCAGTGAGAGTCAGTGTCTGTGGGACTGTACCTCAGTGAGAGTCAGCTTCTGTGGAACTGTATCCCAGTGAGAGTCAGTGCCCGTGGAACTGTGCCCCAGTGAGAGTCAGGTTCTATGGAACTGTACCCCAGTGAGAGTCAGTGTCTGTGGAACTGAACCACAGTGAGAGTCACTGCCTGTGGAACTGTGCCCCAGTGAGAGTCAGTGTCTGTGGAATTGTACCTCAGTGAGCGTCAGTGCCTGTGGAACTGTACCCCAGTGAGAGTCGGTGTCTATGGAACTGTACCCCAGCGAGAGTCAGTGCCTGTGGGACCCGTACCCAGTAAGAGTCAGTGCCTGTGGAACCCATACCCCAGTGAGAGTCAGTGTCTGTGGAACCGTACCCAAGTGAGAGTCAGTGTGGTGGAGCTGTACCCCAGTGAGAGTCAGTGTCTGTGGAACTGTACCCCAGTGAGAGTTACTGCCTGTGGAACTGTACCCCAGTGAGAGTCAGTGTCTATGGAACTGTACCCCAGTGAGAATCAGTGTCTGTGGAACCCATATCCCAGTGAGAGTCAGTGTCTGTGGAACCGTACCCAAGTGAGAGTCAATGTCTGTGGAACTGTACCCCAGTGAGAGTCAGGTTCTATGGAACTGTACCCCAGTGAGAGTCAGTGTCTGTGGAACTGAACCACAGTGAGAGTCACTGCCTGTGGAACTGTGCCCCAGTGAGAGTCAGTGTCTGTGGAACTGTACCTCAGTGAGAGTCAGTGCCTGTGGAACTGTACCCCAGTGAGAGTCAGTGTCTATGGAACTGTACCCCAGCGAGAGTCAGTGCCTGTGGGACCCGTACCCAGTAAGAGTCAGTGTCTGTGGAACCCATACCCCAGTGAGAGTCAGTGTCTGTGGAACCGTACCCAAGTGAGAGTCAGTGTGGTGGAGCTGTACCCCAGTGAGAGTCAGTGTCTGTGGAACTGTACCCCAGTGAGAGTTACTGCCTGTGGAACTGTACCCCAGTGAGAGTCAGTGTCTATGGAACTGTACCCCAGTGAGAGTCAGTGCCTGTCGGACCCGTACCCAGTAAGTGTCAGTGTCTCTGGAACCCGCTCCCCAGTGAGAGTTAGTGTCTGTGGAACCGTACCCAAGTGAGAGTCAGTGTCTGTGGAACTGTACCCCAGTGAGAGTCAGTGTCTGTGGAACTGTACCCCAGTGAGAGTCAGTGTCTGTGGAACCCATATACCAGTGAGAGTCAGTGTCTGTGGAACTGTACCCCAGTGAGAGTCATGGTCTGTGGAACTGTACCCCAGTGAGAGTCAGTGTCTGTGGAACTGTACCCCAGTGAGAGTCAGTGTCTGTGGAACTGTACCCCAGTGAGAGTCAGCGTCTGTGGAACTGTACCCCAGTGAGAGTCAGTGCCTGTGGAACTGTACCCCAGTGAGAGTCAGTGTCTATGGAACTGTACCCCAGTGAGAGTCAGTGCCTGTGGGACCGGAACCCAGTAAGAGTCAGTGTCTGTGGAACCCGTACGCCAGTGAGAGTCAGTGTCTGTGGAACTGTACCCCAGTGAGAGTTACTGCCTGTGGAACTGTACCCCAGTGAGAGTCAGTGTCTGTGGAACTGTACCCAGGTGAGAGTCAGTGCCTGTGGAACCCGTACCCAGTAAGTGTCAGTGTCTGTGGAAGCCGCTCCCCAGTGAGAGTCAGTGTCTGTGAAACCGTACCCAAGTGAGAGTCAGTGTCTGTGGAAATGTACACCAGTGAGAGTCAGTGTCTGTGGAACTGTACCCCAGTGAGAGTCAGTGTCTGTGGAACCCATATCCCAGTGAGAGTCAGTGTCTGTGGAACCGTCCCCAAGTGAGAGTCAGTGTCTGTGGAACTGTACCCCAGTGAGAGTCTGTGTCTGTGGAACCGTACCCAAGTGAAAGTCAGTGTCTATGGAAATGTACCCCAGTGAGAGTCAGTGGCTGTGGGACCCATACCCAGTAAGCGTCAGTGTCTGTGGAACCCGTTCCCCAGTGAGAGTCAGTGTCTGTGGAACCGTACCCAGTAAGAGTGTCTGTGGAACCCGTTCCCCAGTGAGAGTCAGTGTCTGTGGAACCGTACACCAGTTAGAGTCAGTGTCTGTGGAACCCGTATCCCAGTGAGAGTCAGCGTCTGTGGAACTGTACCCCAGTGAGAGTCAGGTTCTATGGAACTGTACCCCAGTGAGAGTCAGTGTCTGTGGAACTGAACCACAGTGAGAGTCACTGCCTGTGGAACTGTGCCCCAGTGAGAGTCAGTGTCTGTGGAACTGTACCCCAGTGAGAGTCAGTGCCTGTGGAACTGTACCCCAGTGAGAGTCAGTGTCTATGGAACTGTACCCCAGCGAGAATCAGTGCCTGTGGAACTGTACCCCAGTGAGAGTCAGTGTCTGTGGAACTGTACCCAGTGAGAGTCAGTGTCTGTGGAACTGTCCCCAGTGAGAGTCAGTGCCTGTGGAACTGTACCCCAGTGAGTGTCAGTGCCTGTGGAACTGTACCCAGTGAGAGTCAGTGTCTGTGGAACTGTACCCCAGTGAGAGTCAGTGTCTGTGGAACTGTACCCAGTGAGAGTCAGTGCCTGTGGAACTGTACCCCAGTGAGAGTCAGTGTCTGTGGAACTGTACCCCAGTGAGAGTCAGTGCCTGTGGAACTGTACCCAGTGAGAGTCAGTGCCTGTGGAACTGTACCCCAGTGAGAGTCAGTGCCTATGGAACTGTACCCCAGTGAGAGTCAGTGTCTGTGGAACTGTACCCCAGTGAGAGTCAGTGCCTGTGGAACTGTACCCCAGTGAGAGTCAGTGCCTGTTGAACTATACCCCAGTGAGAGTCAGTGCCTGTGCAACTGTACCCCAGTGAGAGTCAGTGCCTGTGGAACTGTACCCAGTGAGACTCAGTGCCTGTGGAACTGTACCCCAGTGAGAGTCAGTGCCTGTGGAACTGTACCCCAGTGAGAGTCAGTGTCTGTGGAACTGTACCCCAGTGAGAGTCAGTGCCTGTGGAACTGTACCCCAGTGAGAGTCAGTGTCTGTGGAACTGTACACCAGTGAGAGTCAGTGTCTGTGGAACTGTACCCCAGTGAGAGTCAGTGTCTATGGATCTGTACCCCAGTGAGAGTCAGTGCCTGTGGAACTGTACCCCAGTGAGAGTCAGTGCCTGTGGAACTATACCCCAGTGAGAGTCAGTGCCTGTGGAACTGTACCCCAGTGAGAGTCAGTGCCTGTGGAACTGTACCCAGTGAGAGTCAGTGCCTGTGGAACTGTACCCCAGTGAGAGTCAGTGCCTGTGGAACTGTACCCCAGTGAGAGTCAGTGCCTGTGGAACTGCACCCCAGTGAGAGTCAGTGCCTGTGGAACTGTACACCAGTGAGAGTCAGTGCCTGTGGAACTGTACCCCAGTGAGAGTCAGTGTCTGTGGAACTGTACCCCAGTGAGAGTCAGTGCCTGTGGAACTGTACCCAGTGAGAGTCAGTGTCTGTGGAACTGTACCCCAGTGAGAGTCAGTGTCTGTGGAACTGTACCCCAGTGAGAGTCAGTGCCTGTGGAACTGTACCCCAGTGAGAGTCAGTGTCTGTGGAACTGTACCCCAGTGAGAGTCAGTGTCTGTGGAAATGTACCCCAGTGAGAGTCAGTGTCTGTGGAACTGTACCCCAGTGAGAGTCAGTGTCTGTGGAACTGTACCCCAGTGAGAGTCAGTGTCTGTGGAACTGTACCCCAGTGAGAGTCAGTGTCTGTGGGACTGTACCCCAGTGAGAGTCAGTGTCTGTGGGACTGTACCTCAGTGAGAGTCAGCTTCTGTGGAACTGTATCCCAGTGAGAGTCAGTGCCCGTGGAACTGTGCCCCAGTGAGAGTCAGGTTCTATGGAACTGTACCCCAGTGAGAGTCAGTGTCTGTGGAACTGAACCACAGTGAGAGTCACTGCCTGTGGAACTGTGCCCCAGTGAGAGTCAGTGTCTGTGGAATTGTACCTCAGTGAGCGTCAGTGCCTGTGGAACTGTACCCCAGTGAGAGTCGGTGTCTATGGAACTGTACCCCAGCGAGAGTCAGTGCCTGTGGGACCCGTACCCAGTAAGAGTCAGTGCCTGTGGAACCCATACCCCAGTGAGAGTCAGTGTCTGTGGAACCGTACCCAAGTGAGAGTCAGTGTGGTGGAGCTGTACCCCAGTGAGAGTCAGTGTCTGTGGAACTGTACCCCAGTGAGAGTTACTGCCTGTGGAACTGTACCCCAGTGAGAGTCAGTGTCTATGGAACTGTACCCCAGTGAGAATCAGTGTCTGTGGAACCCATATCCCAGTGAGAGTCAGTGTCTGTGGAACCGTACCCAAGTGAGAGTCAATGTCTGTGGAACTGTACCCCAGTGAGAGTCAGGTTCTATGGAACTGTACCCCAGTGAGAGTCAGTGTCTGTGGAACTGAACCACAGTGAGAGTCACTGCCTGTGGAACTGTGCCCCAGTGAGAGTCAGTGTCTGTGGAACTGTACCTCAGTGAGAGTCAGTGCCTGTGGAACTGTACCCCAGTGAGAGTCAGTGTCTATGGAACTGTACCCCAGCGAGAGTCAGTGCCTGTGGGACCCGTACCCAGTAAGAGTCAGTGTCTGTGGAACCCATACCCCAGTGAGAGTCAGTGTCTGTGGAACCGTACCCAAGTGAGAGTCAGTGTGGTGGAGCTGTACCCCAGTGAGAGTCAGTGTCTGTGGAACTGTACCCCAGTGAGAGTTACTGCCTGTGGAACTGTACCCCAGTGAGAGTCAGTGTCTATGGAACTGTACCCCAGTGAGAGTCAGTGCCTGTCGGACCCGTACCCAGTAAGTGTCAGTGTCTCTGGAACCCGCTCCCCAGTGAGAGTTAGTGTCTGTGGAACCGTACCCAAGTGAGAGTCAGTGTCTGTGGAACTGTACCCCAGTGAGAGTCAGTGTCTGTGGAACTGTACCCCAGTGAGAGTCAGTGTCTGTGGAACCCATATACCAGTGAGAGTCAGTGTCTGTGGAACTGTACCCCAGTGAGAGTCATGGTCTGTGGAACTGTACCCCAGTGAGAGTCAGTGTCTGTGGAACTGTACCCCAGTGAGAGTCAGTGTCTGTGGAACTGTACCCCAGTGAGAGTCAGCGTCTGTGGAACTGTACCCCAGTGAGAGTCAGTGTCTGTGGAACTGTCCCCCAGTGAGAGTCAGTGTCTGTGGAACTGTACCCCAGTGAGAGTCATGGTCTGTGGAACTGTACCCCAGTGAGAGTCAGTGTCTGTGGAACTGTACCCCAGTGAGAGTCATGGTCTGTGGAACTGTACCCCACTGAGAGTCAGTGTCTGTGGAACTGTACCCCAGTGAGAGTCAGTGTCTGTGGAACTGTACCCCAGTGAGAGTCAGTGTCTGTTGAACTGTACCCCAGTGAGAGTCAGTGTCTGTGGAACTGAACCCCAGTGAGAGTCAGTGTCTGTGGAACTGTACCCCAGTGAGAGTCAGTGTCTGTGGAACTGTACCCCAGTGAGAGTCAGTGCCTGTGGAACTGTACCCCAGTGAGAGTCAGTGTCTGTGGAAGTGTCCCCCAGTGAGAGTCAGTGTCTGTGGAAGTGTACCCCAGTGAGAGTCAGTGTCTGTGGAACTGTACCCCAGTGAGAGTCAGTGTCTGTGGAACTGTACCCCAGTGAGAGTCAGTGTCTGTGGAACTGTACCCCAGTGACAGTCAGTGTCTGTGGAACTGTACCCCAGTGAGTGTCAGTGTCTGTGGAACTGTACCCCAGTGAGAGTCAGTGTCTGTGGAACTGTACCCCAGTGAGAGTCAGTGTCTGTGGAACTGTACCCCAGTGAGAGTCAGTGTCTGTGGAACTGTACCCCAGTGAGAGTCACTGCCTGTGGAACTGTACCCCAGTGAGTGTCAGTGTCTGTGGAACTGTACCCCAGTGAGAGTCAGTGTCTGTGGAACTGTACCCCAGTGAGAATCAGTGTCTGTGGAACTGTACCCCAATGAGAGTTGGTGCACACTCCATAAATCCCTCCACCTTATGCTTAATTCAAACCTCGAATTCTGATGTGAATAGGCAGTGTGCCGACTACTGCATTGCCCAATCTCGCAGACTAAATTAAAAGCACAGAACGCAGAAGAGAACTGAAGCACATTTTTATTCTCGCAGGTCCTGTGTGTTACTTTAACAACACTTTCCTGGTGCCCGGCCAGATGATCCAGCAGCAGATTGACAGAGTCTGTACCACATTCACTTGCACCAATGAGGTCCAAAGCACCGGATTCTTGACACTGAACACATCTACACAGACCTGTGCGACAACTTGTGAACAGGTAGTATACTGTGATTCTTAGACAGTGCTGACATCAGCTGTCCCGCCAAAGTAGCAAAACTGCGAGACTCATTCAGAACATGCATTGTTAAATCATGGTCCCTATTCCTAGAATCTTGAAACAATAGGCCACAAATTTTGACTGGGGAGTAAGTGGGTTTGATCTCCAGTCAGAGGCCCGAAAATAGGTGGAAGTGGTTCAGCTGGCACTCTGCCCTATCTGTGCCTTTAGAGAGATTCCAGTGAGGGGTGGGTGTCAGGGGCCTCATTGGATGGAACTCACCAGCTGTGAGCTAGCGTGAGCACCCGTTTGAAGAAGCCCCAAACTCTGAGCAAGACAGGATCAAAGATAGTGGCGCCTTGGATCAATGACCTTGACCAGAGGTGTCACAGGCTCCATTTCAATGGAATCGTTGGGCTTTTCCCAGGTCTTTTTTCACCTTTGGAGTGTCATGGCACCACTCTGAGTTTCAGGTCTCGAAGGAGCATGCACCCCTTGAAGGCTCCCGCAGCTTGCCCTGAGTATGCAGATGATCATCCCTGGAATTTGAGATGGGGTTTGCCTCGTAGTGTCGGAGAGGTCCACTCCACTACACAGTCTCCGATGGTTGGGAGCGGGACTGTCGCACAGAGGAGACCCCCCCACCCTGTTGTGCATTCTGAAAATGAGGTTGATGGGATATGGGAGATTGACAGAGTCTGTACCACATTCACTTGCACCAATGAGGTCCAAAGCACCGGATTCTTGACACTGAACACATCTACACAGACCTGTGCGACAACTTGTGAACAGGTAGTATACTGTGATTTGGGCTCTTTGCTCGCATGGAGGGTAAACACTACCATGGACTGGTTGGGCCAAATGACCTATTTCTGTGTTATAACCTCTGTGTATTTCTATGATGTTCAGCTGATTGGTGCATATTCACCAAGTTTCTCCCTTTCTCCCTCCTTGAACAGCGGTCTTTCATTTCCAACCTTTCAAGCCACTGGTACAACATGCATATCAAGGATGTTTGTAAGGTTGTGGTCAGAGTTTCTGCTATTCCTTCTTTGGTCTCCCTCAGCATTTTCACATGCAGGCCGCCAGTGCCAGCTTTCACGGAAAGTTCCGCCCACTCCCACCTCCTGATACACCCAATTGGATCCCAGAAGGGATCTACAAGGCACAAGTAAGGAGTGTGATGGAATACCCTCCACTTGCCTGGATGAGTGCAGCTCCAACAACACTCAAGAAGCTCGACACCATTCAGGACAAAGCAGCCCGCTTGATTGGCACCCAATCCACCACCATTAAGTGTCAGCTGTGGCTCAGTGGGTTCGCCTCTGAGTCAGAAGGTCGTGGGTTCAATTCCCACTCCAGGGACTTGTGCACATAAATCCAGGCTGACACTCCCAGTGCAGTACTGAGGGAGCGCTGCACTGTCGGAGGTGCCGTCTTTTGGACGAAGACTCTGCCACTTCAGCCCCATCCTGTCTCATTGCTCCACCTACTTCTCCAGCCGCTTTCATTCCCACTATCAACTTTTAAAATAATTACCCTGTACTTTTTGAATATTGTAATTGATTTAGCATAAATTAACATTTGGCAGAGTATTTCACATTCCAATAAAAATGCATGAAAACATTTAGAATCAAATAGAATCATAGAATGGTTACAACACAGAAGGAGGCCATTCGGCCCGTCGAGCCCGTGCCGGCTCTCTGCAAGAGCACTTCAGCCAGTCCCACTCCCCCGCCCTTCCCCCGTAGCCCTGCAAATTTTTTTCCTTCAGGTGCTTATCCAATTCCCTTTTGAAAGCCGTGATTGAATCTGCCTCCACCTCCCTCTCAGGCAGTGCATTCCAGATCACAACCACTCGCTGCGTAAAACAGTTTTCCCTCATGTCGCCTTTGGTTCTTCTGCCAATCACCTTAAATCTGTGTCCTCTGGTTCTCGACCCTTCCGCCAATGTGAACAGTTTCTCTCTATATACTCTGTCCAGACCCCTCATGATTTTGAACCTCAAATCTCGCAACCTTCTCTGCTCCAAGGAGAACAATCCCAGCTTCTCCAGTCTATCCATGTAACTGAAGTCCCTCATCCCTGGAACCATTCTTGTAAATCTTTTCTGCACCTTCTCTAAGGCCTTGACATCCTTCCTAAAGTGCGGTGCCCAGAATTGGACACAGTACTCCAGTTGAGGCCGAACCAGTGTTTTATAAAGGTTCATCATAACTTCCTTGCTTTAGTACTCTCTGCCTCTATTTATGAAGCCCAGGATCCCGTATGCTTTTTTAACCACTTTCTCAACCTGCCCTGCCACCTTCAACGATTTGTGCACATATACCCCCAGGTCTCTCTGTTCATGCACCCCTTTAGGATTGTACCCTTTAGTTTATATTGCCTCTCGTTCTTCCTACCAAAATGTATCACTTCGTACTTTTCTGCATTAAATTTCACCAGCCTGTCTATGTCTTCCTGAAGTCTGTCACTATCCTCCTCACTGTTCACTACACTTCCAAGTTTTGTGTCATCTGCAAATTTTGAAATTGTGCCCTGTACTCCCAATTCCAAGTCATTAATATATATCAAGAAAAGCAATGGTCCTAGTACCGAGCCCTGGGGAACACCACTGTACACCTTCCTCCAGTCCGATAAACAACCGTTCACCACCACTCTCTGTTTCCTGTCACTTAGCCAATTCCGTATCCATGCTGCCACTGTCCCTTTCATTCCATGGGCTTCAACTTTGCTGGCAAGCCTATTATGTGGCACTTTATCAAAAGCCTTTTGAAACTCCATGTACACCACATCAACCGCATTACCCTCATCAACCCTCTCTGTTACCTCATCAAAAACTTGATCAAGTTAATTAAACACGATTTGCCTTTAACAAATCTGTGCTGGCTTTCCTTAATTAATCCACACTTGTCCAAGTGACTCTTAACTTTGTCCCTGATTATCATTTCCAAAAGCTTCCCCACTACCAAGGTTAAACTGATATTGGGGAAGCTTTTGGCCTGTAGATGCTGGGTTTATATCTTTACACCCTTTTTTGAACAAGGGTGTATCATTTGCAGTTCTCCAGACCTCTGGCACCACCCCTGTATCTAAGGAGGATTGGAAGATTATGGTCAGTACCTCTGCGATTTCCACCTTTACTTCCCTCAGCATCCTAGGATGCATCCCATCCACTCCTGGTGACTTATCAACTTTAAGTACAACCAGCCTTTCTAGTACCTCTTTATCAATTCTTATCTCATCCAGTATCTCCGCTACCTCCTCTTTCACTATGTCTATGGCAGCATCCTATTCCTTGGTAAAGACAGATACAAAGTGCTCATTTAGTACCTCAGAGATACCCTCTGCCTCCATGCATAGGTCTCTTTTTTGGTCCCTAATTGGCCCCACCCGTTTACTATTTATATGCCTATAGAAGACTTTTGAATTCCCTTTTATGTTAGCTGCCAATCTATTCTCATACCCTCTCTTTGCCCCACTTATTTCCTTTTTCACTTCCCCTCTGAACTTTCTATATTCAGCCTGGTTCTCACATGTATTCTCAATCTGACATCTGCCATACGCGCTCCTTTTCTGCTTCATCTTACTCTCTATCTCTTTCGTCATCCAGGGAGCTCTGGCTTTAGTTGCCCTACCTTTCCCCCTCGTGGGATGTACCTCGGCTGTACCCGAACCATCTCCTCTTTAAAGGCAGCCCATTGTTCGATTACAGTTTTGCCTGTCAATCTTTGATTCCAGTTTACCCGGGCCAGATCCATTCTCAACCCACTGAAATTTGCCTTCCTCCAATTAAGTATTTTTACTCTAGATTGCTCCTCTCCTTTTCCATAGCTAATCCAAACCTTATGATACTGTGATCACTGTTCGCTAAATGTTCCCCTACTGACACTTGCTCCACTTGACCCACCTCATTCTCCAGAACCAGATCCAGCAATGCCTCCTGTCTCGTTGGGCCGGAAACGTACTGATCAAGAAAGTTCTCCTGAACACACTTCAGAAATTTTTCTCCCTCTCTGCCCTTTACACTATTACTATCCCAGTCTATTTTAGGATAGTTGAAGTCCCCCATTATCACTACTCATTAGTTCTTGCACCTCTCTGTAATTTCCCTGCAAATTTGCTCCTCCATATCTTTCCCATTAGTTGGTGGTCTATAGAATACACCTCGTAGTGTAATGGCACCTCTATTGTTTCTCAACTCTAACCAAATCGATTCTGTCCTTGACCCCTCCAGGACATCCTTTCTGTCCAGCACTGTAATATTCTCCTTAACCAATACTGCCACTCCACCTCCTTTCTTTCCTTCCCTATCTTTCCTGAACACCTTATATCCAGGAATATTTAGTACCCAATCCTGCCCTTTTTTGAGCCAGGTCTCCGTTATCGCCACAACATCATATTCCCATGTGTCTATTTACACCTGCAGCTCACCAACCTTGTTTACCACACTTCGTGCGTTCACACACATGCACTGTAAACCTATCTTAGACCTTCTTGTATTCTGTTTTAGTCTGACCCCACCTAATAACTTACTATTTCTTACTCTACTGCTATCTGTCTCTCCCAATCCTTCGTGCACTTTGTTTCTCCTTTCTAACGCTACATCCTGGTGCCTATCCCCCTGCCAAATTAGTTTAAACCCTCCCCAACAGCACTAGCAACACCCCCACCTCCCGCGAGGATATTGGTCCCGGCCCTGTTGAAGTGCAACCCATCCGGCCTGTACAGGTCGCACCTCCCCCAGAATCGGTCCCAATGTCCCAGGAATCTAAAGCCTTCCCTCCTGCACCATCTCTCCAGCCACGCATTCACCTGCTCTATCCTCCTATTTCTATACTCACTAGTACGTGGAACTGGGAGTAATCCAGAGATTACTACCTTTGAGGTCCTGCTTTTTAATCTCTTTCATAGCTCCCTAAAATCTGCCTACAGAACCTCATCCCTCTTTCTACCTATGTCGTTGATACCAATATGGACCACGACCTCTGGCTGTTTACCCTTCCCCCTCAGAATGTCTTACAGCCGCTCGGTGACATCCTTGACCCTGGCACCATGGAGACAACATACCATCCTGGAATCACATCTGCAGCCGCAGAAACGCCTATCTGCTCCCTAACTTTCGAATCCCCTAGCACTTTTGCCTTCCCGATCTTCTTCCTCCCACCCCGTACAGCTGAGCCACCCGTGGTGCCGCAGACTTGGCTCCGGCTGTACTCCCCAGTGGAACCATCGTCCTCACCAGTGTTCAGTACTGAATAATGGTTAGAGAGCAAGAAGCACTCAGGGGACTCCTGCACTACCTGCCTGGTCCTGCTTGTCTGTCTGGTGGTCCCCCATTCCCTCTCTACCTGCACACCATTTATCTGTGGGGTGACCACCTCCTGAAACATGCTTATCCATGAAGCTCTCAGTCATGCGGATGTACCTCAGTAACACCAGCTGCTGCTCAAGCTCCGAAACCCAGAGCTCGAGCTCCTCCAGCTGACGACACTTCCCGCACACGTGGTTGTCCAGGACACGGGAAGTGTCCTACATTTCTCACATGGCACAGGATGTGCATTCTACGGGAGTGAGCTGCCCTGCCATGCCTCAATTAATAGGCTACTAACCAAATTTCCTTTAGTCTCCCTCTTATTTACTTTGTCTATTCATTTTAATGGCCTAGAAATTCGGGTCTCCACGGGTGAGTCCGCACGGGGTACTCACCTGTAGGCCCAATGGAAGTGCCGGTTTCCTGCATGCACTGCGCATGCGCGGGAAACCGGCACTTCCGTTCCCCTGAATGAAGGGGTTCAGAGTTCGAACGCGTGCGCAGGAGAGGCTGCACGTGTGCATCGAACTTCGTTTTTTTTTACATGTTTTCCTGGGAAGGTAAGTCTCCAGAAGTTAGACATATAAAAAGCAGGTGTAAGGCCTGCTTTTTACAAGGTAAGTGGTGAATTAATTAAAATTAAAACATTTTTTCCACAGGTTTATTATTTTTAAACACTTTAAAGCAAGGTAAGTTTATTTTTAGCCCCGTTAGAAAATAAAAAAATAAAAATTTTTAATTTAAATTATTGTTTAAAATAGTTATTTCATGTAATTTATAGTTTATTTTAAAAATGTGATAATTTAAAAAATTTATTTGAAGATTTAGTGATGTTTTGGGGCCGTAGTATTTATAAGTCTTGACAGCACTTCCTGTCAAACTTATGAATGGACATTCCCTGCTCCGATTGGCTCCCCATGGCCCACGTGATCCCAGGGGACACATCGAACTAACTGTGCCCCGGGATACACAAGCACTGCGCGTCGGCAGCTGGAGCAGGCCCAGGATCGGAATCCCACGGGAGCCCACAGCTCAACGGCTGGCGCACTAGGTGAGTGCAGGTCGGGGGCTTGCACCCGCGGGAAGCCTCCGACCTGAATTTCTGGGCCATGCGGTACAGTAGCACAGTGGTTCTGTTACTGGACTCGTAAATCAGTAGGCCTGGACTAATGATCTAAAGACGTGAGTTCTAATCCCACCAGGACAGCTGGGGAATTTAATTCAGTTAATTAAATAAATCTGGAATAAAAAGCTAGTATCAGTAATGGGACCATGAAACTACCGGATTGTTGTTAAAAAAAACCCCAGCTGGTTCACTGATTCTTAACTGCCCTCTAAAGTGGCAGCTCATCACTACCACCCAGGGCAATTAGGAATGGGCAATAAATGTCAGCCTTGCCAGTGACACCCACATCTCAGGAACAAATAAAAAAATGATCAAACCCCCCTTCAATCATTTCAGCTTGAGAGAATGCAGCCCAAACTGCTCTAGAATTTCCTCATAACTCACTCCTGGTAAATCCATGGTAGACCCGTCAACTTTCTTGCAGTGAATGCTCAGTTAAAAATATATATATATATTGTGCACTAGATGAAAAAATAATTATATATGAATTCAAAGTGTTTCATCCAGCCTTCTGTATTCTTTCCTAGGGTTTTGAGTTAAGGAAGTCTCAGGACCGAAATGTATGTTGCCCGGAATGTGTTGAAGTAAAATGTATTTACAGCTCTCCAGCTACTGCTGAACCCATCCAGATCAAGGTATGGATCCACACTGAGGCTCTGAAATGACAACCACTGCTGAAAGATCAGCAGCTCACATACTGGGTTATCAGTGTGAGAGGGGCCGGAACCGTAGAACGACTTTTAGGGGAACCAAATAGCGAACTCTCAGTTTAGAACATAAGAACATAAGAAATAGGAGCAGGTGTCGGCCATTCGGCCCCTCGAGCCTGCTCCGCCATTCGGCCCCTCGAGCCTGCTCCGCCATTCAATAAGATCATGGCTGATCTGATCTTGGCCTCAACCCCACTTTCCCGCCCACTCCCCATAACCCTCGACTCCCCTGTAGCTCAAATATCTGTCTATCTCCGCCTTGAATATATTCACTGACTCCGCCTCCACAGCTCTCTGGGGAAGAGAATTCCACAGATTCACGACCCTCTGAGAGAAGAAATTCCTTCTCATCCCCTTATTCTGAAACTATGCCCCCTAGTTCTAGATTCCCCCACGAGGGGAAACATCCTCTCTGCATCTACCCTGTCGAGCCCCCTCAGAATCTTATATGTTTCAATAAGATCACCTCTCATTCTTCTAAACTCCAATGAGTATAGGCCCAACCTGCTCAACCTTTCTTCATAAGACAACCCCTTCATCTCCGGAATCAACCTCGTGAACCTTCTCTGAACTGCCTCCAATGCAAGTATATCCTTCCTTAAATAAGGAGACCAAAACTGTACGCTGTACTCCAGGTGTGGTCTCACCAACGCCCTGTACAGCTGTAACAGGACTTCCCTACTTTTATACTCCATTCCCTTTGCAATAAAGGTCAACATTCCATTTGCCTTCCTAATTACTTGCTGTACCTGCATGCTAACTTTTTGTGTTTCATGTACGAGGACACCCAGATCCTTCTGTACAGCAGCATTCTGTAGTCTCTCTCCATTTAAATAATAATTTGCATTTCTATTCTTCCTACCAAAGTGGATATCCTCACATTTTCCCACATTATCCCACATTATTCTCCATCTGCCAGATTTTTGCCCACTCACTTAGTCTATCTATATCCCTTTGGAGATTCTTTGCATCCTCCACACAATTTGCTTTCCCACCTATCTTTGTATCATCAGCAAATTTGGCTACATTACATTCGGTCCCTTCATCCAAGTCATTAATGTAGATTGTAAAAAGTTGAGACCCCAGCACTGATCCCTGTGGTACCCCACTTGTTACAGTTTGCCAACCGGAAAATGACCCATTTATCACGACTCTCTGTTTTCTGTTAGTTAGCCAATCCTCTATCCATGCTAATATATTACCCTCAACCCCGTGAACTCTTATCTTGTGCAGTAACCTTTTATGTGGCACCTTATCGAATGCCTTCTGGAAATCCAAATACACCGCATCTACTGGTTCCCCTTGATCCACCCTAAGAACATAAGAAATAGGAGCAGGAATCGGCCATACGGCCTCTCGAGCCTGCTCCGCCATTCAATAAGATCATGGCCGATCATCGACCTCAACTCCACTTTCCCATCCGATCTTCATATCCCTTGATTCCCCTAGAGTCCAAAAATCTATCTATCTCAGCCGTAAATATACTCAAAGACTCAGCATCCACAGCCCTCTGGGATAGAGAATTCCAAAGATTCACAACCCTCTGAGCGAAGAAATTCCTCCTCATCTCTGTCTTAAATGGCCGACCCCTTATCCTGAGACTATGCCCCCTAAGGATGGTATCAAATTGAAAACAAAGGCATACAATGTTGTCAAGATTAGTGGGAGACCAGAGGATTGGGAACATTTTAAAAACCAGCAAAGGACAACTAAAAAAATAATAAAGAGAGAAGATGGATTATGGGAGTAAACTAGCAAGAAATATAAAAACAGATAGTAAGAGCTTCTACAGGTATATAAAAAGGAAGAGAGTAGCTAAAGTAAACATTGGTCCCTTAGAGGATGAGACTGGGGAATTAATAATGGAGAACAGGGAAATGGCAGAGACTCTGAACACATATTTTGTATCTGTCTTCACGGTAGAAGCCACTAACAACATCCCAATAATGGATAATTAAGGGGCTATAGGGAGGGGGGAACTTAAAACAATCACTATCACTAAAGAAAAAGCACTCGATAAAATAATGAGACTAAAGATGTCAAGTCCCCTGGACCCGATGGCCTGCATCCTAGGGTCTAAAAAGAAGTGGCTGCAGAGATAGTGGATGCATTGGTTGCAATCTACCAAAATTCCTTGGACTCTGGAGAGGTCCCAGCAGATTGGAAAGCCGCAAATGTAACGCTCCTATTTAAGAAGGGAGAGAGACAGAAAGCAGGAAACTATAGACCAGTTAGCCTAACATCTGTCATTGGGAAAATGCTGGAGTCATAGAAAGTTACAGCATGGAAGGAGGCCATTTCAGCCCATCGTGTCTGCGCCGGCCAACAAAGAGCTATCCAGCCTAATCCCACTTCCCAGCTCTTGGTCCGTAGCCCTGCAGTCCATTATTAAGGAAGCAGTAGCGGGACATTTAGAAAATCAAAATACAGTCAAGGAGAGTCAGTATGGTTTTATGAAAGGGAAATCATGTTTGACAAATTTGCTGGAGTTCTTTGAGGCTGTAATGAGCAGGGTGGATAAAGGGGAACCAGTAGATGTAGTGTATTTGGATTTCCAGAAGGCATTTGATAAGGTGCCACATAAAAGGTTACTGCAAATGGTATGTTGGCCTTCGTAGCAAGAAGCTTTGAGTACAGGAACAATGATGCCTTGCTGCAGTTGTACAGGGCCTTGGTGAGACCACATCTTGAGTATTGTGTGCAGTTTTGGTCGCCTTATCTGAGGAAGGATGTTCTTGCCATGGAAGGAGTTCAGTGAAGATTCACTAGGCTGATAACTGAGATGGCAGGAATGACGTATGAGGAGAGATTGGGTTGATTGGGCTTGTACTCGCTGGAGTTTATAAGAATGAGAGGGGATCTCATTTAAACGTATAAAGTTCTGACAGGACTGGACAGACTAGATGCAGGAAGGATGTTCCCGATGGTCGGGGAGTCCAGAACCAGGGGTCACAGTCTAAGGATAAGGGGTAGGCCTTTTAGGACAGAAATGAGGAGGAATTTCTTCACCCAGAGTGGTGAACCTGTGGAATTCTCTACCACACAAGGCAGTAGAGGCCAATTCATTAAATATATTCAAGAAGGAGTTGGATATATTTCTTAAGGCTAAAGGGATCGAGGGATATGGGGAGAAAGCAGGGACAGGGTACTGAATTTGGATGATCAGCCATGATCACATTGAATGGCGGAGCAGGCTCGAGGGGCTGAATGGCCGACTCCTGCTCCTATCTTCTATGTTTCGGTGTATGCACAAGATAAGAGCTCACGGGGTTGTGGGTAATATATTAGCATGGAGAGAGGATTGGCTAACTCACAGAAAACAGACAGTCGGGATAAATGGGTCATTTTCTGGTGGGCAAATGGTAATTAGTAGGGTGCCACAGGGATCAGTGCTGGGGCCTCAACTATTTACAATCTACATTAATGACTTGGGTGAAGGGACCGAGTGTACTGTAGCCAAATTTGCTGATGATACAAAGATAGGTGGGAAAGCAAGTTGTGAAGAGGACACAGAATCTGCAAAGGGATATAGATAGGCTGAGTGAGTGGGCAAACATTGGGCAGATGGAGTTTAATGTGGGAAAGTGAGAGGTTACCCACTTTGGTAGGAAAAATAAAACAGCAAATTATTATTTAAATGGAGAGAGATTACAAAATGCTGCAGTACAGAGGGACCTGGGGGTCCTTGTGCATGAAACACAAAAAGTCAGCATGCAGGTACAGCAAGTTATCAGGAAGGCAAATTGAATGCTGGCCTTTATTTCAAGGGGGTTGGAGTATAAAAGCAGGGAAGTCCTGCTACAACTGTACAGGGTATTGGTGAGTCCACACCTGGAGTACTGCGTACAGTTTTGGTCTCCTTATTTAAGGAGGGATATATTTGCATTGGAGGCAGTTCAGAGAAGGTTCACGAGGTTGATTCCTGAGATGAAGGGGTTGTCTTATGAAGAAAGGTTGAGCAGGTTGGGCCTATACTCATTGGAGTTTAGAAGAATGAGAGGGGATCTTATTGAAACATATAAAATACTGAGGGGGCTCGACAGGGTAGATGCAGAGAGGATGCTTCCCCTCGTGGGGGAATCTAGAACTAGGGGGCATAGTTTCAGAATAAGGGGTCGGCCATTTAAAACTGAGATGAGGAGGAATTTCTTCTCAGAGGGTCGTAAATCTGTGGAATTCTCTTCCCCAGAGAGCTGTGGAGGTGGGTCATTGAATATATTTAAGGCGGAGATAGACAGATTTTTGAATGATAAGGGAGTCGAGGGTTATGGGGAACGGGCAGGAAAGCGGAGTTGAGGCCAAGATCAGATCAGCCATGATCTCATTAAATGGCGGAGCAGGCTCGAGGGGCCGAATGGCCGACTCCTGCTCCTATTTCTTATGTTCTTAGGTTAATTCTAGACACTCCAGCCAGGGGGAAACAACCTCTCAGCATCGACCCTGTCAATCCCCTTCAGAATCTTGTATGTTTCAATGAGATCACCTCTCATTCTTCTAAACTCCAGGGATTATAGGCCCATTCCACACAATCTCTCATCATAGGACAGCCCTCTCATCGCAGAAATCAATCTAGTGAACCTTCGTTGCACCACATCCAAGGCAAGTATATCCTTCCTCAGATAAGGAGACTGAAACTGTGCCCAGTACTCCAGCTGTGGTCATGCTGCTCGTTAAATCCTCAAAGAACTGTAGTAAATTCGTCAAACATAATTTCCCTTTCATACAACCATGTTGACTCTGCTTGGGTGAAATGGTGCTAGCGAAGGCTCAGTGTGGGATATGGTGTCGGTGAATGCTCAGTGTGTGATATGGTGTCAGTGAATGCTCAGTGTGTGATATGGTGCTAGCGAAGGCTCAGTGTGTGATATGGTGTCAGTGAATGCTCAGTGTGGGATATGGTGTCAGTGAATGCTCAGTGTGTGGGATATGGTGTCAGTGAATGCTCAGTGTGTGATATGGTGCTAGCGAAGGCTCAGTGTGGGATATGGTGTCAGTGAATGCTCAGTGTGGGATATGGTTTCAGTGAATGCTCAGTGTGGGATATGGTGTCAGTGAATGCTCAGTGGGTGATATGGTGCTAGCGAAGGCTCAGTGTGTGATAGGGTGTCAGTGAATGCTCAGTGTGGGATATGGTGTCAGTGAATGCTCAGTGTGGGATATGATGTCAGTGAATGCTCAGTGTGTGATATGGTGCTAGCGAAGGCTCAGTGTGTGATATGGTGTCAGTGAATGCTCAGTGTGGGATATGGTGTCAGTGAATGCTCAGTGTGGGATATGGTTTCAGTGAATGCTCAGTGTGTGATATGGTGTCAGTGAATGCTCAGTGTGGGATATGGTGTCAGTGAATGCTCAGTGTGGGATATGGTGTCAGTGAATGCTCAGTGTGTGATATGGTGCTAGCGAAGGCTCAGTGTGTGATATGGTGTCAGTGAATGCTCAGTGTGGGATATGGTTTCAGTGAATGCTCAGTGTGGGATATGGTGTCAGTGAATGCTCAGTGGGTGATATGGTGCTAGCGAAGGCTCAGTGTGTGATATGGTGTCAGTGAATGCTCAGTGTGGGATATGGTTTCAGTGAATGCTCAGTGTGTGATATGGTGTCAGTGAATGCTCAGTGTGGGATATGGTGTCAGTGAATGCTCAGTGTGGGATATGGTGTCAGTGAATGCTCAGTGGGTGATATGGTGCTAGCGAAGGCTCAGTGTGGGATATGGTGTCAGTGAATGCTTAGTGTGGGATATGGTGTCAGTGAATGCTCAGTGTGTGATATGGTGTCAGTGAATGCTCAGTGTGTGATATGGTGTCAGTGAATGCTCAGTGTGTGATATGGTGTCAGTGAATGCTCAGTGTGTGATATGGTGTCAGTGAATGCTCAGTGTGTGATATGTTGTGAGTGAATGCTCAGTGTGTGATATGGTGTCAGTGAATGCTCAGTGTGTGATATGGTGTCAGTGAATGCTCAGTGTGTGATATGGTGTCAGTGAATGCTCAGTGTGTAATATGGTGTCAGTGAATGCTCAGTGTGTGATATGTTGTGAGTGAATGCTCAGTGTGTGATATGGTGTCAGTGAATGCTCAGTGTGTGTGATATGGTGTCAGTGAATGCTCAGCGTGTGATATGGTGTCAGTGAATGCTCAGCGTGTGATATGGTGTCAATGAATGCTCAGCATGTGATATGGTCTCAGTGAATGCTCAGTGTGTGAAATGGTGTCAGTGAATGCTCAGTGTGTGATATGGTGTCAGTGAATGCTCAGCGTGTGATATGGTGTCAGTGAATGCTCAGTGTGTGAAATGGTGTCAGTGAATGCTCAGTGTGTGATATGGTGTCAGTGAATGCTCAGTGTGGGATATGGTGTCAGTGAATGCTCAGCGTGTGATATGGTGTCAGTGAATGCTCAGTGTGGGATATGGTGTCAGTGAAGGCTCAGCGTGTGATATGGTGTCAGTGAATGCTCAGTGTGTGATACGGAGTCAGTGAATGCTCAGTGTGGGATATGGTGTCAGTGAATGCTCAGTGTGTGGGATATGGTGTCAGTGAATGCTCAGCGTGTGATATGGTGTCAGTGAATGCTCAGTGAGTGATATGGTGTCAGTGAATGCTCAGTGTGTGATATGGTGTCAGTGAATGCTCAGTGTGTGATATGGTGTCAGTGAATGCTCAGCGTGTGATATGGTGTCAGTGAATGCTCAGTGTGGGATATGGTTTCAGTGAATGCTCAGTGTGGGATATGGTGTCAGTGAGTGCTCAGTGTGGGATATGGTGTCAGTGAATGCTCAGTGGGTGATATGGTGCTAGCGAAGGCTCAGTGTGGGATATGGTGTCAGTGAATGCTCAGTGTGTGATATGGTGTCAGTGAATGCTCAGCGTGTGATATGGTGTCAGTGAATGCTCAGTGTGGGATATGGTGTCAGTGAATGCTCAGTGTGGGATGTGTTGTGAGTGAATGCTCAGTGTGGGATATGGTGTCAGTGAATGCTCAGTGTGTGATATGGTGTCAGTGAATGCTCAGTGTGGGGGATATGGTGTCAGTGAATGCTCAGCGTGTGATGTGTCAGTGAATGCTCAGCGTGTGATATGGTGTCAGTGAATGCTCAGTGTGTGGGATATGTTGTGAGTGAATGCTCAGTGTGGGATATGGTGTCAGTGAATGCTCAGTGTGTGATATGGTGTCAGTGAATGCTCAGTGTGGGATATGGTGTCAGTGAATGCTCAGTGTGTGATATGGTGTCAGTGAATGCTCAGTGTGGGATATGGTGTCAGTGAATGCTCAGTGTGGGATATGGTGTCAGTGAATGCTCAGTGGGTGATATGGTGCTAGCGAAGGCTCAGTGTGGGATATGGTGTCAGTGAATGCTTAGTGTGGGATATGGTGTCAGTGAATGCTCAGTGTGTGATATGGTGTCAGTGAATGCTCAGTGTGTGATATGGTGTCAGTGAATGCTCAGTGTGTGATATGGTGTCAGTGAATGCTCAGTGTGTGATATGGTGTCAGTGAATGCTCAGTGTGTGATATGTTGTGAGTGAATGCTCAGTGTGTGATATGGTGTCAGTGAATGCTCAGTGTGTGATATGGTGTCAGTGAATGCTCAGTGTGTGATATGGTGTCAGTGAATGCTCAGTGTGTAATATGGTGTCAGTGAATGCTCAGTGTGTGATATGTTGTGAGTGAATGCTCAGTGTGTGATATGGTGTCAGTGAATGCTCAGTGTGTGTGATATGGTGTCAGTGAATGCTCAGCGTGTGATATGGTGTCAGTGAATGCTCAGCGTGTGATATGGTGTCAATGAATGCTCAGCATGTGATATGGTCTCAGTGAATGCTCAGTGTGTGAAATGGTGTCAGTGAATGCTCAGTGTGTGATATGGTGTCAGTGAATGCTCAGCGTGTGATATGGTGTCAGTGAATGCTCAGTGTGTGAAATGGTGTCAGTGAATGCTCAGTGTGTGATATGGTGTCAGTGAATGCTCAGTGTGGGATATGGTGTCAGTGAATGCTCAGCGTGTGATATGGTGTCAGTGAATGCTCAGTGTGGGATATGGTGTCAGTGAATGCTCAGCGTGTGATATGGTGTCAGTGAATGCTCAGTGTGTGATACGGAGTCAGTGAATGCTCAGTGTGGGATATGGTGTCAGTGAATGCTCAGTGTGTGGGATATGGTGTCAGTGAATGCTCAGCGTGTGATATGGTGTCAGTGAATGCTCAGTGAGTGATATGGTGTCAGTGAATGCTCAGTGTGTGATATGGTGTCAGTGAATGCTCAGTGTGTGATATGGTGTCAGTGAATGCTCAGCGTGTGATATGGTGTCAGTGAATGCTCAGTGTGGGATATGGTTTCAGTGAATGCTCAGTGTGGGATATGGTGTCAGTGAGTGCTCAGTGTGGGATATGGTGTCAGTGAATGCTCAGTGGGTGATATGGTGCTCGCGAAGGCTCAGTGTGGGATATGGTGTCAGTGAATGCTCAGTGTGTGATATGGTGTCAGTGAATGCTCAGCGTGTGATATGGTGTCAGTGAATGCTCAGTGTGGGATATGGTGTCAGTGAATGCTCAGTGAGGGATGTGTTGTGAGTGAATGCTCAGTGTGGGATATGGTGTCAGTGAATGCTCAGTGTGTGATATGGTGTCAGTGAATGCTCAGTGTGGGGGATATGGTGTCAGTGAATGCTCAGCGTGTGATGTGTCAGTGAATGCTCAGCGTGTGATATGGTGTCAGTGAATGCTCAGTGTGTGGGATATGTTGTGAGTGAATGCTCAGTGTGGGATATGGTGTCAGTGAATGCTCAGTGTGTGATATGGTGTCAGTGAATGCTCAGTGTGGGATATGGTGTCAGTGAATGCTCAGTGTGTGATATGGTGTCAGTGAATGCTCAGTGTGTGATATGGTGTCAGTGAATGCTCAGTGTGGGATATGGTGTCAGTGAATGCTCAGTGTGGGATATGTTGTGAGTGAATGCTCAGTGTGGGATATGGTGTCAGTGAATGCTCAGTGTGTGATATGGTGTCAGTGAATGCTCAGTGTGGGATATGGTGTCAGTGAATGCTCAGTGTGTGATATGGTGTCAGTGAATGCTCAGTGTGTGATATGGTGTCAGTGAATGCTCAGTGTGGGATATGGTGTCAGTGAATGCTCAGTGTGGGATATGTTGTGAGTGAATGCTCAGTGTGGGATATGGTGTCAGTGAATGCTCAATGTGTGATATGGTGTCAGTGAATGCTCAGTGTGTGATATGGTGTCAGTGAATGCTCAGTGTGTGATATGGTGTCAGTGAATGCTCAGTGTGTGTTATGGTGTCAGTGAATGCTCAGTGTGGGATATGGTGTCAGTGAATGCTCAGTGTGTGATATGGTGTCAATGAATGCTCAGTGTGTGATATGGTGTCAGTGAATGCTCAGTGTGGGATATGGTGTCAGTGAATGCTCAGTGTGTGGGATATGGTGCCAGTGAATGCTCAGTGTGGGATATGGGCCTAGAAATTAGGTATAGCCCCGCCAGGTGTTTAGCGCCCGAAATTTAGCGCTCGGCCGGATTCCCGTAGCGCCCGCCTGAAATTCAGTTGCGCCGCCCCAAGACGGAGGCGGGCGCTATTGCAGGGTTTGGCCGCCTCGCTTGGGGCGATGAATGTCAGTTTCAGGCGTCCAGCTGCCGCTGCGGCACCCGATGCGGTGCGGCAGGCTGGGGTACTGCAGGCCTCCTCCTTCTCTTGAGGAGCTGCCTGCAGCCGTGAGATCGCCGCTGGATTCCCCCGGCAAATGAGCCCGGCACCACGGAGAGGTGCCGGGTTCGCGGGAGTCAGACATCAATGCCGCGGGGGGGTGGTGCAGGAGTCCGGGGAGGGAGGTGCGGCCAGGCGGCTGCCGGGAAAGCGGCCGGCCGCCCCTCCACCTTTATGCGCCGGCCTCTCGGAGCTGCAAGGCCACGGGCGAGGCGGCCGCAACTGAATTTGGCGGTCGCCACGGAATCGCATTGGAACCGGGGCGCTGCGCACACCGATGACGTCATCGGTGCCGGCGCAGCGCCACCGGCTAACGCCGATGTTAGGGACCAACTGAATTTCGGGCGCTAAAAAACTTCCGGCGCAAACCACTCTATAGCCCATAAGTGGGCGCAAACGCGACTGAATTTCTAGGCCATGGTGTCAGTGAATGCTCAGTGTGTGATATGGTGTCAGTGAATGCTCAGTGTGTGACATGTTGTCAGTGAATGCTCAGTGTGTGATATGGGGTCAGTGAATGCTCAGTGTGTGATATGGTGTCAGTGAATGCTCGGCGTGTGATATGGTGTCAGTGAATGCTCAGTGTGTGATGTGGTGTCAGTGAATGCTCAGTGTGGGATATGGTGTCAGTGAATGCTCAGTGTGTGATATGGTGTCAATGAATGCTCTGTGTGTGATATGGTGTCAGTGAATGCTCAGTGTGTGATATGGTGTCAGTGAATGCTCAGTGTGTGATATGGTGTCAGTGAATGCTCAGTGTGTGATATGGTGTCAGTGAATGCTCAGTGTGTGATATGGTGTCAGTGAATGCTCAGTGTGTGATATGTTGTGAGTGAATGCTCAGTGTGTGATATGGTGTCAGTGAATGCTCAGTGTGTGATATGGTGTCAGTGAATGCTCAGTGTGTGATATGGTGTCAGTGAATGCTCAGTGTGTGATATGGTGTCAGTGAATGCTCAGTGTGTGATATGTTGTGAGTGAATGCTCAGTGTGTGATATGGTGTCAGTGAATGCTCAGTGTGTGTGATATGGTGTCAGTGAATGCTCAGCGTGTGATATGGTGTCAGTGAATGCTCAGCGTGTGATATGGTGTCAATGAATGCTCAGCATGTGAAATGGTGTCAGTGAATGCTCAGTGTGTGAAATGGTGTCAGTGAATGCTCAGTGTGTGATATGGTGTCAGTGAATGCTCAGTGTGTGAAATGGTGTCAGTGAATGCTCAGTGTGGGATATGGTGTCAGTGAATGCTCAGTGTGTGGGATATGGTGTCAGTGAATGCTCAGCGTGTGATATGGTGTCAGTGAATGCTCAGTGAGTGATATGGTGTCAGTGAATGCTCAGTGTGTGATATGGTGTCAGTGAATGCTCAGTGTGTGATATGGTGTCAGTGAATGCTCAGTGTGGGATATGGTGTCAGTGAATGCTCAGCGTGTGATATGGTGTCAGTGAATGCAAAGTGTGGGATATGGTTTCAGTGAATGCTCAGTGTGGGATATGGTGTCAGTGAATGCTCAGTGTGGGATATGGTGTCAGTGAATGCTCAGTGTGGGATATGGTGTCAGTGAATGCTCAGTGTGTGATATGGTTTCAGTGAATGCTCAGTGTGTGATATGGTGTCAGTGAATGCTCAGTGTGTGAAATGGTGTCAGTGAATGCTCAGTGTGTGATATGGTGTCAGTGAATGCTCAGTGTGGGATATGGTGTCAGTGAATGCTCAGCGTGTGATATGGTGTCAGTGAATGCTCAGTGTGGGATATGGTGTCAGTGAATGCTCAGCGTGTGATATGGTGTCAGTGAATGCTCAGTGTGTGATACGGAGTCAGTGAATGCTCAGTGTGTGATACGGAGTCAGTGAATGCTCAGTGTGTGATATGGTGTCAGTGAATGCTCAGTGTGGGATATGGTGTCAGTGAATGCTCAGTGTGTGGGATATGGTGTCAGTGAATGCTCAGTGTGGGATATGGTTTCAGTGAATGCTCAGTGTGGGATATGGTGTCAGTGAGTGCTCAGTGTGGGATATGGTGTCAGTGAATGCTCAGTGGGTGATATGGTGCTAGCGAAGGCTCAGTGTGGGATATGGTGTCAGTGAATGCTCAGTGTGTGATATGGTGTCAGTGAATGCTCAGCGTGTGATATGGTGTCAGTGAATGCTCAGTGTGGGATATGGTGTCAGTGAATGTTGTGTGGGATGTGTTGTGAGTGAATGCTCAGTGTGGGATATGGTGTCAGTGAATGCTCAGCGTGTGATATGGTGTCAGTGAATGCTCAGTGTGTGGGATATGTTGTGAGTGAATGCTCAGTGTGGGATATGGTGTCAGTGAATGCTCAGTGTGTGATATGGTGTCAGTGAATGCTCAGTGTGGGATATGGTGTCAGTGAATGCTCAGTGTGTGATATGGTGTCAGTGAATGCTCAGTGTGTGATATGGTGTCAGTGAATGCTCAGTGTGGGATATGGTGTCAGTGAATGCTCAGTGTGGGATATGTTGTGAGTGAATGCTCAGTGTGGGATATGGTGTCAGTGAATGCTCAGTGTGTGATATGGTGTCAGTGAATGCTCAGTGTGGGATATGGTGTCAGTGAATGCTCAGTGTGTGATATGGTGTCAGTGAATGCTCAGTGTGTGATATGGTGTCAGTGAATGCTCAGTGTGGGATATGGTGTCAGTGAATGCTCAGTGTGGGATATGTTGTGAGTGAATGCTCAGTGTGGGATATGGTGTCAGTGAATGCTCAGTGTGTGATATGGTGTCAGTGAATGCTCAGTGTGTGATATGGTGTCAGTGAATGCTCAGTGTGTGATATGGTGTCAGTGAATGCTCAGTGTGTGTTATGGTGTCAGTGAATGCTCAGTGTGGGATATGGTGTCAGTGAATGCTCAGTGTGTGATATGGTGTCAATGAATGCTCAGTGTGTGATATGGTGTCAGTGAATGCTCAGTGTGGGATATGGTGTCAGTGAATGCTCAGTGTGTGGGATATGGTGTCAGTGAATGCTCAGTGTGGGATATGGGCCTAGAAATTAGGTATAGCCTCGCCAGGTGTTTAGCGCCCGAAATTTAGCGCTCGGCCGGATTCCCGTAGCGCCCGCCTGAAATTCAGTTGCGCCGCCCCAAGACGGAGGCGGGCGCTATTGCAGGGTTTGGCCGCCTCGCTTGGGGCGATGAATGTCAGTTTCAGGCGTCCAGCTGCCGCTGCGGCACCCGATGCGGTGCGGCAGGCTGGGGTACTGCAGGCCTCCTCCTTCTCTTGAGGAGCTGCCTGCAGCCGTGAGATCGCCGCTGGATTCCCCCGGCAAATGAGCCCGGCACCACGGAGAGGTGCCGGGTTCGCGGGAGTCAGACATCAATGCCGCGGGGGGGTGGTGCAGGAGTCCGGGGAGGGAGGTGCGGCCAGGCGGCTGCCGGGAATGCGGCCGGCCGCCCCTCCACCTTTATGCGCCGGCCTCTCGGAGCTGCAAGGCCACGGGCGAGGCGGCCGCAACTGAATTTGGCGGTCGCCACGGAATCGCATTGGAACCGGGGCGCTGCGCACACCGATGACGTCATCAGTGCCGGCGCAGCGCCACCGGCTAACGCCGATGTTAGGGACCAACTGAATTTCGGGCGCTAAAAAACTTCCGGCGCAAACCACTCTATAGCCCATAAGTGGGCGCAAACGCGACTGAATTTCTAGGCCATGGTGTCAGTGAATGCTCAGTGTGTGATATGGTGTCAATGAATGCTCAGTGTGGGATATGGTTTCAGTGAATGCTCAGTGTGGGATATGGTGTCAGTGAATGCTCAGTGTGTGATATGGTGTCAGTGAATGCTCAGTGTGTGACATGTTGTCAGTGAATGCTCAGTGTGTGATATGGTGTCAGTGAATGCTCAGTGTGTGATATGGTGTCAGTGAATGCTCAGTGTGTGATATGTTGTGAGTGAATGCTCAGTGTGTGATATGGTGTCAGTGAATGCTCAGTGTGTGTGATATGGTGTCAGTGAATGCTCAGCGTGTGATATGGTGTCAGTGAATGCTCAGCGTGTGATATGGTGTCAATGAATGCTCAGCATGTGAAATGGTGTCAGTGAATGCTCAGTGTGTGAAATGGTGTCAGTGAATGCTCAGTGTGTGATATGGTGTCAGTGAATGCTCAGTGTGTGAAATGGTGTCAGTGAATGCTCAGTGTGTGATATGGTGTCAGTGAATGCTCAGTGTGGGATATGGTGTCAGTGAATGCTCAGCGTGTGATATGGTGTCAGTGAATGCTCAGTGTGTGATATGGTGTCAGTGAATGCTCAGTGTGGGATGTGTTGTGAGTGAATGCTCAGTGTGGGATATGGTGTCAGTGAATGCTCAGCGTGTGATACGGCGTCAGTGAATGCTCAGTGTGTGATACGGAGTCAGTGAATGCTCAGTGTGGGATATGGTGTCAGTGAATGCTCAGTGTGTGGGATATGGTGTCAGTGAATGCTCAGCGTGTGATATGGTGTCAGTGAATGCTCAGTGAGTGATATGGTGTCAGTGAATGCTCAGTGTGTGATATGGTGTCAGTGAATGCTCAGTGTGTGATATGGTGTCAGTGAATGCTCAGTGTGGGATATGGTGTCAGTGAATGCTCAGCGTGTGATATGGTGTCAGTGAATGCTCAGTGTGGGATATGGTTTCAGTGAATGCTCAGTGTGGGATATGGTGTCAGTGAATGCTCAGTGTGGGATATGGTGTCAGTGAATGCTCAGTGTGGGATATGGTGTCAGTGAATGCTCAGTGTGTGATATGGTTTCAGTGAATGCTCAGTGTGTGATATGGTGTCAGTGAATGCTCATTGTATGATGTGTCCGTGAATGCTCAGTGTGTGATATGGTGTCAGTAAATGCTCAGTGTGGGATATGGTGTGAGTGAATGCTCAGTGTGTGATATGGTGTCCGTGAATGCTCAGTGTGTGATATGGTGTCAGTGAATGCTCAGTGTGTGATATGGTGTCAGTGAATGCTCAGTGTGGGGGATATGGTGTCAGCGAATGCTCAGTGTGTGATATGGTGTCAGTGAATGCTCAGTGTGTGATATGGTGTCAGTGAATGCTCAGTGTGTGATATGGGCCCCGATTTTCTGGCAGCCGTCAGTCGGCTTTTCATGCGGCCGGGGGCCGAAAATCGCCAAAAATGCGGGTCGTGACCGCCCCCCCCCCCCGCCTGATTCCCCGCCCCGTCCGACTTTCGGACCGCCGTTTCTCTCTGACCCGAATCAGTCCCTCCCGCCGCTGGCGGGACTGGCCGTCGGGACACTAATTACCACTTATTACCTTGTTTGAGCCGATTTTGAGGGGGCGTTGCGACTTTCAGGGGTTCCCCACGCTAAACACGCCTGCGGGGAACTCCGCTGTTGAAACCTGGCCTGAAGCTTGCCGGCTTGCCTGCTCTCAGCTGCAGGTCAGGGAAAGCTGCGATTTAAAGGGACAGCATTTGTTTGGTGAAGGACCTTGTTGTTGCAGGTTTGGGGCTACTTCTTCAAGGCTTAGGCACAGCTGTGGAAGGTTGGAGCCTCACACACTTCTCCAGTGTGATCTACTGGGAAGCCCCTCTCGCCACCCTCACTCAGCGCTTCCTCAGCGGAGGCATCTATGAGAAGCATGGGACGCCTTTTTTTCCTTCCCTTCTTGCCATTAGAGGATCTCCAGCAGCAGAGGCGGCAGCAGCAGAACCAGGAACAGCAGGATGAGCACCAGGAGCACCAGGCTGCTGCTCACTCACCTGAAGCTGCACAGGCCAGAAGGGGCCAGCGCTTGGAAGTGGCTTGAGAGCACCTTGCTGCGCTTTAGGGGGCCATGGGGACCCGTTTCTGCACTGGCAGTCCTACTCAGAAGGACTTCCATGAAGGTCTGGTTTCTCTGTTCAATAAATGGCCAACGCTCCTCAAGAGATGTCATTCTCTTATGAGCACTCACCATGTTTTCCATACCCTGGCGAGTTATCTCCTCCATGGAGGTTGCCAACCTTTCCATGGTGATGCGTTCATGCGCCAATGACTCCACAAAGGCTCTGCTCATGGTCGCTATGGACTCCTCCATTCGCTCCACACCCGCAGCAACCCTGGAGACAAAACCTGCCAGAGACTCCTGCATCTGTGCATGGAGATCCATCACCTCTTCTCTTGCGGATGGACCCAGAGGCAGAGGGTCGACATGCAGCGCAGCTGAGCTGAGCTGGCAGAGTCCTGCGCCCTCCGACGAGGACTCTCCACTGCTGTCCCTGTCTCCAGAATCTGCTGAGGCTCACCTGTGAGCTGTGAAGCACCAGGTGACAACACTACTCTATGTCCCGAAGGTCCCCCCGAGGTGTGAGTGTCTGCGTTGGTGCTGGGTGCGCTTACTTCTGCTGACGCTGCGCCCTCAGAGGTTGGAGTTTCCTCTGAGGAGTCTGGCTGCACAGCCTCTTCCTCCTCCACAGTGAGGGCGGGGGCTCTGGATGGTACTGTGGGGGAGTAGAGGAAGAAGTTAGAGATGTGATGCCAGGGTTACATGCACATTCGAGTTGACATCTGCTGACACCTGCATCCATGCAGCATTGGTCTCAGTGGGAGGCCTCTTCCTGCCTGACCTAGGGAAGAGGACCTCCATGTGGGCCCTAACCCCATCCAATAATGCCTGCAGTGAAGCTTCGTCGAATTTGGAGGCAGCTCGGGGTCTGGCACTGGCCACAGCTGCTGCAGGCTCCTCTGCCATCCTGTATGGTTCATTTGGAAGCCAACAGAGGAAGCAATGCTTGCTATGGACCTTGAAAGCACCACGAATGATGACATCATATTATGGGGCTTCCTGACTGGAAATGGACAATTAGCAAGGCTTCCCACACGCTGGAAATTAATTGACCACTTGAGGGAAAATTGCGTGGAGCTGGCTGACCCACTTTTTTGTGTGTCAGAACCACACATTCGGGGGAAATCCGACCATTTCCCACACAATCCACAAAATCGGGCCCATGGTGTTAGTGAATGCTCAGTGTGTGATATGGTGTCAGAGAATGCTCAGTGTGTGATATGGTGTCAGTGAATGCTCAGTGTGGGATATGGTGTCAGTGAATGCTCAGTGTGCGATATGGTGTCAGTGAATGCTCAGTGTGTGATATGGTGTCAGTGAATGCTCAGTATGTGATATGGTGTCAGTGAATGCTCAGTGTGGGATATGGTGTCAGTGAATGCTCAGTGTGGGATATGGTGTCAGTGAATGCTCAGTGTGTGATATGGTGTCAGTGAATGCTCAGTTTGTGATATGGTGTCAGTGAATGCTCAGTGTGGGATATGGTGTCAGTGAATGCTCAGTGTGTGATATGGTGTCAGTGAATGCTCAGTGTGTGATATGGTGTCAGTGAATGCTCAGTGTGTGATATGGTGTCAGTGAATGCTCAGTGTGTGATATGGTGTCAGTGAATGCTCAGTTTGTGATATGGTGTCAGTGAATGCTCAGTGTGGGATATGGTGTCAGTGAATGCTCAGTGTGTGATATGGTGTCAGTGAATGCTCAGTGTGGGGGATATGGTGTCAGTGAATGCTCAGTTTGTGATATGGTGTCAGTGAATGCTCAATGTGGGATATGGTGTCAGTGAATGCTCAGTTTGTGATATGGTGTCAGTGAATGCTCAGTGTGGGATATGGGATTAGAGAATCCTCGCTTTATCAGTCCAATTTCTAGTTGGTGTCAGCCCACTGCTTAAAATTGGCCCCAATTTTGTATCAATTTCCCTTTGAGAGGTGCCACGATAACTCATGTAGCAGGGGTGCTTTTCTATGGTTGGGGCAGAGTAGAGGAAGCTTTACCCTGCATTTAACCCATAGGGTACCTGATTAGGGAGTTATTAATGGAACAAAGCAGAAGGAACTTTGCTCTGTATCTAATTATCCACGCTGTCCTGACCTGGAAGTTGGTGCCTGAAATAGAGAAATGTTGTTCTCCTCCACACTCGCGTCCCCCATTGAGAAATACAAAATTCACCCAAAAAATAGCTTAAATGTTCTAGGATCAGTTAAACTGAAAGCTCTTTGCTGCTCTTTCAGGTGAAGCAGGCACTCGACATCGATAACTGCACCCGTGTTCTGTGTAAGGAGTTTCGTGGGCATCTCCTCACTATGGTGGATACTACTGTTTGCCCAGAGATGGATGAGGCAGCATGCAAGGCGGTGAGGAAAGATGATTTTCTTTTTACCTGAATTTTTGCAGGTGAAAGAGGAGGAGGAGATTAAAACTGCGCAGAAGAGGCATGTGCATTGCCAGCAGCATTAGATCTCTGCTGATATTTGAACCAAAATGCTGTTAAGGGCTCCACTCAGCCATTGTGTTTGTGTGTAAGTGACTGGCAGTCAGAGTCTATTGTGACTTGGACATCAAGGCTGCCTTTGCTAAGCTGGGAGGAGCTGAATGTATAAACACTCAGCCCGGATTTTTCTGGAGCCTATTACCGAGGATGCGGTGCGTACGTGGTCGTAAGTGCCCCGCAAGTTCTGGGATTCCGCGTGCGATGCGCCTGCGCAAAAACCCGGAACTTGTGATCGGTTAAGTTTCAGCTCGACAGATCGTCCGAATCCGCAGGAAATGGACATTGGCTGGCGGACCCTACTACTGCCCAGCGAATGCCCATGAAACCCTTACACCTGGTAAAAGCAGGCGTAGGGCCTTCCTTTACCAGCGTAAGGGTTTAAATAATTTTTTCTTTTAATTTTTTAATTAAACATAAAAAAAACCTTTTAAATTAGTTTAGGTTATTTTTGGCACCTTCAAAAATGATTACATTTATTTTTCAAAAAATTAAGTTTTTGATTTAAATGTTTAATTAAAGTGTATTTTAATTAATTTTGAACATGTAATGATTTATTTTTATTTAACTGGTGTATAATTGTGTTTTTTATGTGATTGTGAGACCACACCTGGAGTACTGCGTAGAGTTTTAGTCTCCTTATTTAAGGAAGGATATACTTGCATTGGAGGCAGTTCAGAGACGATTCATGAGGTTGATTCCGGAGATGAGGGGGTTGTCCTATGAGGAAAGGTTGAGCAGGTTGGGCCTATACTCATTGGAGTTTAGAAGAATGAGAGGGGATCTTATTGAAACATATAATATACTGAGGGGGCTCGACAGGGTAGATGCTGAGAGGATGTTTCCCCTCGTGGGAGAATCTAGAACTCGGGGGCATAGTTTCAGAATAAGGGGTCGCCCATTTAAATCGGAGATGAGGAGGAATTTCTTCTCTCAGAGGGTCGTAAATCTTTGGAATTCTCTTCCCCGGAGAGCTGTGAATATATTTAAGGCAGAGATTGACAGATATTTGAGCTACAGGGGAGTCACGGGTTATGGGGAGCGGGCAGGGAAGTGGAGTTGAGGCCAAGATCAGATCAGCCATGATCTTATTGAATGGCGGAGCAGGCTCGAGGGGCCGAATGGCTGACGCCTGCTCCTATTTCTTATGTTTCTATTAATCCTTATGGGGATTCCGGAAGTAAATGGACTCCCCATAAGCACAATGGAAACCCCCTTGTTGATTGGTTGGGCCCACCCACATGATCCCAGGGATGCACCCCCGGGATACGTGGGCCTTTACTCAGGCGTATGCCCGCAGGCCCAGGAGTGTAAGTGTTCGAATCTCCGGGACCATCAGGCAGGTTCGTACTTTTCTTGCAGTTCGGAGGCACTCGCCAGTGGGAAGCCTCCGACCGCAAGTTCCGGCCCTGTATGTTTGCTGTGAGAGGAAGGTCAAGCTCCCAGACCAGGACATATCTCAGGTGTGAAAGTTACTGTAGAGTTTCCATGGAGTAACATTTCCATTAGCACGGAGCTGTGTACCGAGGCCTGAGTGATACAGTACTTGTGGAGAGCTGTGCTGTTGGGGCCTTTTGATGCATCATAGAATGGCAGGCTCCAGAATTCTGGACTCTCTGATCCACCTCCAGAAGTGCTGCAGAACTCTCTGAACTTGCACTGATAACTAATAATAATACTGGTAACATTCAGATTATCATCATAACCAACAGTAATACAATAACTCACTGATAGGCTATAGGTAGCTAATAGTAATAGGTGTAACACCCCAATATACTACCTGTAACTAGTAGTAATCCTGTACGAGCACATTCAGGGGAACAGCACCAGGTGGAATATACACCATCTGAAGTTTATCATTTACAAAGTCTAAATATTCCATGAATATTGCTTCACACCATAGAGTATTGAGAGTAGAAATCATGCTAATCTTTTGAAGTTGAGAGTGTGGTGGGGCAGGACTTCTGCCCACTGCTTTAGCACGTCCATATTATAAAACAGATATAGAGGCACAGGAGAGGGTGCAAAAAGGATTTATAAGGATGATGATACCAGAACTGCGAGGTTGTACCTGTCAGGAAAGACTGAACGGGCGGGGGCTCTTTTCTCTAGAAAAGCGAAGATTGAGGGGGGACCTGATCGAGGTCTTTAAGATTATGAAGGGGTTTGACAGGGTGGATGTAGAGAAGATGTTTCCACTTACGGGTGAGACCAGAACTATGGGCCATCAATATAAGACAGTCACTAATAAATCCAATCGGGAATTCAGGAGAAACTTGTTTACCCAGAGAGTGGTGAGAATGTGGAACTGGCTACCACAGGGAGTGGTTGAGGTGAATAGTATAGATGCATTTAAGGGGGAGCTGGATAAACACATGAGGGTGAAAGGAATAGAAGGATATGTTGATGGGGTGAGATGAAGAGGGGTGGGAGGAGGCTCGAATGGAGCATAAACACCGGCACGGACCAGTTGGGCCGAATGGCCTGTTTCTGCGCTGTAAATATTGTGTAATATTTTGTCACTGAGCCAGTGTCTGGAAGCATTCCCAGACTACCTGAAAATACCACCCAGAAGCAGACGGATCAACTCCCTTTGATTTTCTTTCAGCCCACAGTAGAAGCTATGCCTGCTCTTGGGTTTATCAGATGTGCTCTGAGTGGAGAGACCCTGGCAGTCTCCAAAGATTGTTTAGGACCATTAGGAGAGTGTGTCTAAAAGGCAGCTGTTGTGTCTGTGACTGCAGGAGAACGGTACAACAGGTGTTTACTCAACGTGGCTCACACCGGAACTGATCTGTACAGATTACTACTCAGTGTTATATACAGATGTGGTCACTGCCGGTACTGCAGTATACATGAGCTGTAAAAGATAGTTCCCCCCTTAAAGGTATATACATTACAGCAGCCACTCCCCTTTCAATGCAATTTTTTATCTTTTCTAAAATGAGGAAGATTCAGGTTTCGGCCCGAATTTCAGCACAAAAAAAACTCGCGCTCAGCTTTCCCCCCCCCCCCCCTCCCCCCCATATTACAAAATATTTATCCTTCTGTGTTGCTGCGGTGGTCTCAGATTCATGGCAAATGTTCAGTTGTAAAGGGTCTCTAAGGAAGCATGTTAACAGGCAAAGTGACTGTGTAATTGTGGAGAACGGTGAATTAAGTTATTTTCTGTTTAACTCTGTATTTTCTCCCTCAGTCTGGTGGCAAGGTTGTCGCAGATCACTCCAGCTGCTGTCGCTATTGTGTCTGTAAGCAAAATCTTCATTTTCACTCATAGAATCAAGCAGTACAGAAGGAGGCCATTTGGCCCATTGTGCTTGTGCTGTCTCTCTGGTCGAGCTCTCCCATTAGACCCACTCCCCCGCTCTTTCCCCATAGCCCTGCAAATTTTTCCTTCCCAAGTATTTATCCACTCTTTATGGAACTATCAATCTGCAAATTAAAAACCTTGGGAGAAAAATTCAGTTGTTTGCGCCTCCCGTTAGCACCCGGGCGCGGCGATGTTTGCGCCGCTCGCGAAATTAACTAGACGTTTTGCAGCGGCGCTAAACACTACCGCCACGATCTCCTGCGCCGGCAGATCGTGACATCAGTCGAGTGCGCAACGCCCCAGTAGCGCCCCGGACCGGATATTGAGTGGCGCCCCTGCCTTACCGCCTGCCGCTAGCAACGACAGGTTGAGGGGAGCGTTTTGCAGTCAGGGAGGGACTGGGGGAGCGCTATTTAAAGGTGACCGCTTCCTGCCTTTTTTTGTTGGTGACATTTTTGCACCACGCAGTCTGAGAGAGAGAGAGAGAGAGAGACTTCTGGAGAGATTCAACGCTGTGTGAAGGAGTTTTGGGTACTGAGCAGCACTTTGCAGGTTCATTTTGATTTGCTCTCCCTTGCTTCGCCAGCGCTGAGGTAGCACCTCGCTCCTCGGCCTTTGCGCCTTAAGACAGGTGTGAAGCGCTCCAATCACCTCCAGGGGCGATAAAAGCCAAGTTTGCTGTCGGTGGCGATAATTAGCGCCAGGCGCTAAACTTTGCGCACGGCCGATAACGGCGCCCCAAACGGGGTGATACTGAATTTTTCCCCCCTTATATCTGCAGATATTTCCTGTGCACAAATCATTATTTCATGTTATTGTTGCGTGAACTTTCTCCACTGTAAATTCCTCTGTCCATATTTATAATGAAAACTGTCTCTGTAAACTTGTCAGACTGCAATTACAATCTGTCAGCGATCGCACTACAGCAGCTCCACTCTGGATCTCCCAGCTCCTCCCCTGTACTGCAGAATACAGTCAGTTTTCATACTTAACTATAACTAATAAATAGTCAATCTCCCATGGCAATCTATACACTAGTTCTCTCTGATGCTGCCTGACCTGCTGAGTGTTTCCAGCATTTCTATTTTTATTTCTAAAAATATGAACTTTCTAGTCAACACACTGTACAGAGACGTAAGTTCAAATTCCACCACGGCAGCTGGAGAATTTAAATTTACTCACAGAACTCACAGAAACCCCACAGTGCAGATAGAGGCCATTTCGGCCCATCGAGCCTGCACCGACACATATCCCACCCAATCCCCGTAACCCCTACACCAACACATATCCCACCCAATCCCCGTAACCCCTACACCAACACATATCCCACCCTATCCCCGTAACCCCATGTATTTAATCCCCCTAACACTAAGGGTCAATTTATCATAGCCAATCAACCTAACCCGCACATCTTTGGACTGTGGGAGGAAACCGGAGCACCCGGAGGAAACCCACGCAAACACGGGGAGAATGTGCAAACTCCACACAGACAGTCACCCGAGACCGGATTCGAACCCGGGTCCCTGGCGCTGTGAGGCAACAGTGCTAACCACTATGCCTCACAAATCAAATTTAGTTGATTAAATAAATCTGGAATGAAAAGTTAGCATCAGTAACAGTAACCGGATTGTTGTAAAAACAAATCTGGTTCACTAATGTTCTTTAGGGAAGGAAATCTGCCGTCCTTACCCGGTCTGGCCTATACATGGGACTTTGTCTTCACAAGGACTGCACGGTGGTCACTGCTATCAATGCTGTCATGGACAGATGCATCTGTGACAGGTAGATTGGTGAGGACGAGGTCAAGTAGGTTTTTCCCTCGTGTTGGTTCTCTCACCACCTGTCGCAGGCCCAGACTGGCAGTTATGTCCTTCAGGACTCAGCCAGTAGTGTGCTACCGAGCCACTCTTGGTGATGGACATTGAAGTCCCCCACCCAGAATACATTCTGTGCCCTTGCTACCCTCAGTGCTTCTTCCAAGTGGTGTTCAACATGGTGGAGTACTGAATCATAAACTGAGGGAGGGCGGTAGGTGGTAATCAGCAGGAGATTTCCTTGCCCATGCTTGACCTGAAGCCATGAGACTTCATGGGGTCCGGAGTCAATGTTGAGGACTCCCAGGGCCATTCCCTCCCGACTGTATACCACTGTGCCACCACCCCTGGTGGGTCTGTCCTGCCAGTGGGACAGGACATACCCAGGGATGGAGATGGAGTTTGGAACATTGGCTGATTCTGTGAGTATGACTATGTCAGGCTGTTGCTTGACAGCTCTCCCAATTTTGGCACAAGTCCCCCAGATGTTGATGAGGAGGAATTTGCAGGGTCAACTGGGCTGGGTGTGCCATTGTCATGTCTGTAGCCAGTGTCAAGGTAAATGCCAGGTGGTCCATCCAGTTTCATTCTTATTATTTTGTTTCGTAGCGGTTTGTTACAACTGAGTGTCTCACTAGACCATTTCAGAGGGCAGTTAAGAGTCAACCACATTGCTGTGGGTTGGGTCACATATAGGCCAGACCGGGTAAGGATAGTAGATTTCCTTCCCTAAAGGATATTAGTGAAACAGATGGATTTTTACAACAATCCGATAGTTTCATGGTCACCATTACTAATACTAGCTTTTTTTAAATTCCTGATTTATTTAATTAACTGAATTTAAATTCCCCAGCTGGCGTGCTGGGATTTGAACTCACGTCTACTGGATCATTAATCGAGGCTCCTGGATTACTAGCCCAATGACATTACCACTATGCTACCATTCCCACAACCAACAGCACTAAAACAGATTATCTGGTCATTATCACATTGCAGTTTGTGGGATCTTGCTGTGCGCAAACTGGCTGCTGCGTTTTCTACATTACAACAGTGACTACACTTCAAAAAGTATTTCATTGGCTGTAAAGCTTCGGGGACGTCCTGAGGTTTTGAAAGGCACTATAGAAATGCAATTCTTTCTTTCTCCCCTTACTACCAGCCTTCAAAACCATTACTACCGTTATCTCTTCCCCTTTGACTTATCTGCTCAAATACTGCAACCGCCCCGCCCCCTTACTCCACACTCACTCACACCACCATTGTCTCCCCAGTGATTCACTGACTTCCATTATCTCCCCATTCACTCTCTTCCAATCTCAAAGATGGCTTGTTTGCTTTCAAAATTCAACTTAATTGTAAGTTTTTAAAAAATCAATTTAGGATGAGGAAAGAATTTGATCCAGAAATTCGGGTGCGCCCATTTTTGAAAGCAGGGGGTGGCGGTGCTCAGGGAACAATCCCTGCACCTAGATGGTAGATATCGAAAGATGAGCTGCCCAGCACAACAGGCAACTTGCAAGCAAAGTGCAATTGATTATTGTTCAGTCACTGAACCGACCTTCCCTTTCCCTCAGTTATTGGATATTTATTGAGCCAAATCTTGTTGTCCCTCATTGAGTCAGATCTCCATGTCTTCTCTGTGTAATACCACAGGCAATGGACGGTTCCTGAACTAGTCCTCCCTATAATAAAAACAGAAAATGCTGGAAATACTCAGCAGGTCAGGCAGCATCTGTGGAGAGAGAAACCGAGTTAACGTTTCAGGTCAATGACCCTTCACATCAGAGCTAGTTCTTCCTGTCTGTTGCCAAGTACAATGACAAATCACAGAACCAGCCCTCCTTGTTGCTTACTGAATCAAACCATGGATACTGAACAGCAATTCCTCTCACTAGAGCTGCGACTTCTGTGCAGCTATCAGACCAGATTCTTTTACTAAATTAAATTGCATTGTTCTCATTTTTCGGCAAGGAAGAATCATCACTGTGTTTCTGTTTGCAGATAAACAGACAATTGCTCAATGCAGGACAGCTACGAAAAATATCAAATTGAGTGAAGCCTCCTGCTCTGCGGAGGTAATGTACAGATATATTCAGCATGTTAAATACAGCAACAATGCTTTGGTACATCATATAACATGCATTTTTCAGACACCAACATCTTCTCTGCAGAACAAGTTTTTTCATCCTCGAGTCCTGGGAGCATCCGGATATAAATAAATCATTGATAACCATATTGGGTCAGTCTTTACGAAGGAAGACACAAAAAACCTCCCTGGGATATTGGGAAAAATAGGGACATTGGCAAAGGAGGAACTGACGCAAATCAATATCTCTAAGGATATGGTGTTAAGGAAGCTAAAGGGATTGAAGGTGGACAAATCCCCAGGGCCTGATAACATGCATCCTAGGGTACTGAAGGAGGTGGCCCTAGAGATAGCGGATGCACTAAGGATGATTTTTCAGAATTCATTAGACTCGGGAACAGTGCCGATGGATTGGAGGGTAGCTAACGTTACCCCACTATTCAAAAAGGGGGGTAGGGAAAAAGCAGGTAATTACAGACCTGTAAGCCTTACATCAGTTGTGGGCAAAATGCTGGAGTCCATCATTAAGGATGAAATAGCGGAGCACTTAGCAAATGGGGACAGGATAGGACAGAGTCAACATGGATTTACAAAGGGTAAATCGTGCTTGACTAATCTATTGGAATTTTTTGAGGGAGTAACTGGTAGAATAGATGGGGGAGAGCCAGTAGATGTGGTGTACCTGGACTTCCAAAAGGCCTTCGATAAGGTCCCACATAAAAGATTAGCATGGAAAATTGAGGCTCATGGGATAAAGGGGAAAGTTTTGGCGTGGATAGGGAACTGGCTGTCAGATAGAAAACAGAGAGTTGGAATAAACGGCTCATTTTCTGAATGGCAGGCAGTAACAAGTGGGGTACCACAGGGATCTGTCCTGGGCCCCCAGCTGTTCACAATTTACATTAATGACCTGGATCAGGGAGTCGGATGCAGCATTTCCAAATTTGCAGACGACACTAAACTAGGAGGGGGGGTGGGCTCAGAGGAAGAGACCAGGAAGCTCCAGAGCGATTTGGACAGACTGGGCGATTGGGCGGATAAATGGCAGATGCACTATAATGTGGACAAGTGCGAAGTTATCCACCTTGGGTGCAGGAACGGGAGGGCAAATTATTATTTAAATGGCAATAGATTGGGAGAGGGGGAAGTACAGAGAGACCTGGGTGTTCTTGTACACCAGTCACTGAAGGCGAGCATGCAGGTGCAACAGGCGGTCAAGAAGGCAAACGGTATGCTGGCCTTCATAGCAAAAGGGTTAGAATACAGGAACAGGGATACCTTGCTGCAGCTGTACAGGGCACTGGTGAGACCACACCTCGAGTACTGTGTACAGTTTTGGTCGCCTCATCTGAGGAAGGATGTTCTTGCCATGGAGGGGGTGCAGCGGCGATTCACCAGGCTGATACCAGGAATGGCGGGAATGACCTATGAGGAGAGACTATGTAGTTTAGGGATGTACACACTGGAGTTTAGAAGATTGAGAGGGGACCTCATAGAAGTGTATAAAATTCAGACAGGTCTAGACAGACTGGATGCAGAAGGAATGTTTCCCTTGGCGGGTGAGAACAGAACTAGAGGACATAATTTAAGGATAAGGGCTAAACCATTTAGGACAGAGATGAGGGGGAATTTCTTCACTCAGAGAGTGGTGAACCTGTGGAACTCATTGCCACAGAGGGCAGTGTACGCCAGCTCATTAAATATATTTAAGAGGGAATTAGATATATTTCTACGGGCAAAAGGGGTTAAGGGTTACGGAGAGAAGGCGGGGACGGGATACTGAATTAAAGGATCAGCCATGATCTCATCGAATGGCGGAGCAGGCACGAAGGGCCGAATGGCCTACTCCTGCTCCTATCTTCTATGTATCTATGTATGTAAAATGTTAATCTTTTATACTTAGAAATGCTCTTTTTTTAATTGTTTTTAAAAGTGAATCCCATACATTTATTTAAATAATTGTCACTTTTCTTAATTGATTCTATTAATATTCTAACACTCGTTCCCACCAACTCAAACCCTTTCCCTCCCAAATCTTTCTCAATAACAACAACTTGTATTCATATAGCACCTCTAATGTACTAAAACATCCCAAGGTGCTTCACAGGAGCGATTATCAAACTAAATTTGACACCGAGCCACATTCGGAGATATTAGGGCAGGTGACGATCAAAGAGGTAGATTTTAAGGAGCGTCTTGAAAAAGAACAGAGAGATAGCGAGGCAGAGAGGTTTAGGGAGGGAATTCCAGAGCTTGGGGCCTTGGCAGCTGAAGGCACGGCCGCCAACGGTGGAGCGATCAAGAGGCCAGAATTGGAGGAGCGCAGATATCTCGGAGGTTTGCAGGCAATATTCCATCTAAAAAAAAATTTGTGCGCAGTATCTTAGCGGGAACAGCTTGTGAGCAGCCTGCGCGGTACATTCCCTGTGTGGCAACGCATGCTCGCGCCCAGAGGGAACATTGGTTGTGGGGCTGGAGGAGGCTGCAGAGATAAGGGGGGGCGAGGCCATGGAGGGATTTGAAAACGAGGATGAGAATTTTAAAATCGAGGTGTTCTCTTACCAACCCATCACCACTTCTTCCCCACCCACTCCATCACACCCTCCGACTCTACTGTGAGCAAGGCCATAGCACATCCAGCAGTATTACAAAAATGGTTGGTGCATGTGTAACGTGTCCCTGATCCCAGGTCTGTGCTGTGTCAGCGGACCTTAGCTGAGGCCCGATTGGCCCTCGTAGCCCCCCAACCCTGAGTTGGTAGAGGGGATATAGGCAGCCAGAATTCCCACTCCTGATCATGATCCAGTGACCCTTACTGGCAGGTGTGTGCATTTGTATATGGACAGCAGTGCCCTCAGCTACAGTGCCCCCATAGAAACATAGAAGATAGGAGCAGGAGTAGGCCATTTGGCCCCTCGAGCCTGCTCCGCCATTCAATGCGATCATGGCTGATCATCCAATTTCAGTACCCAGTCCCTGCTTTCTCCCCATATCCCTTGATCCCTTTAGCCTTAAGAAATATATCCAACTCCTTCTTGAATATATTTAATGAATTGGCCTCTACTGCCTTCTGTGGTAGAGAATTCCACAGGTTCACCACTCTCTGGGTGAAGAAATTCCTCCTCATTTCTGTCCTAAATGGCCTACCCCTTATCCTTAGACTGTGACCCCTGGTTCTGGACTCCCCGACCATCGGGAACATCCTTCCTGCATCTAGTCTGTCCAGTCCTGTCAGAATTTTATGTTTCAATGAGATCCCATCTCATTCTTCTAAACTCCAGCGAGTACAAGCCCAATCGCCCCAATCTCTCCTCATACGTCATTCCTGCCATCCCAGGTATCAGCCTGGTGAATCTTCGCTGAACTCCTTCCATGGCAAGAACATCCTTCCTCAGATAAGGCAACCAAAACTGCACACAATACTCAAGATGTGGCCTCACCAAAGCCCTGTACAGCTGCAGCAAGACATCCTTGTTCCTGTACTCAAACCCTCTCGCTACGAAGGCCATACCAAAGAAATTCTTCAATTCAGGCAGAATAATTGCTTGAGTGAAGTAACAGAGCGCTGCCAACCCCGTGGAACCACACCTTGACCCTCGCAAAAGGAAAGGAGAGAAAGTTATTGTAGTAATGATGCTGGCCAGAAAGTGTCACTACCACCTGTTGGACAATGGATTGGGAAAAGGGGAAGTGCAATGAGACCTAGGTGTCCTTGTGCACCAGTCGCTGAAGGTAAGCATGCAAGTGCAGCAGGCGGTTAAGCAGGCAAATGGTATGTTGGCCTTCATAGCGAGAGGATTCGAGTACAGGAGCAAGGATGTCTTGCTGCAGTTGTACAGGGTCTTGGTGAGACCACACCTTGAGTCTTGTGTGCAGTTTTGGTCGCCTTATCTGAGGAAGAATGTTCTTGCCATGGAGAGAGTGCAGCGAAGATTCACCAGACTGATACCTGGGATGGCAGGAATGACATATGAGGAGAGATTGGGTCGATTAGGCTTATATTCGCTAGAGTTTAGAAGAATGAGAGGGGATCTCATTGTAAAATTCTAACAGGACTAGACAGACTAGATGCAGGAAGGACGTTCCCGATGGCGGGGGAGTCCAGAACCAGGGGTCTCAGTCTAAGGATAAGGGGTAAGCCATTTAGGACAGAGATGAGGAGGAATTTCTTCACCCAGAGAGTGGTGAACCTTTGGAATTCTCTACCACAGAAGGCAGTGGAGGAAAATTCATTAAATATATTCAAGAAGGAGTTAGATATATTTCTTAAGGCTAAAGGTGTTGAATCCGTAAATCTTAAGGTATGGTGTTCTTCAATAACTAGACGGAGGCTGCAGATTAACAATCAACAGGTGTTTACTGAAGGAGGGTAGTCTAAAGACTAACAGTACAGATGCCTGCTCAAGGCTTATATACAGGTGTGGTCACTGCCGGTACTACAGTATACAGGAGCTGTAAAAGTAGTTCTCTCTTAAAGGTACATATACTACAATTCCTCCCCTTTTAAATTAACAGTACCCATAACATTCAAATAACAGTTAACACTTCAACATGCACATTTAACTGAAATAGTCCATTTATAGATTCAGTCTTTGGGGCGGCTTCCTGATCCTTTCTGGATAGCGCCCTTCCTGAGTGTCTTGTTCTTGGTGCGGAGACGATTCTGGCCCCCTTTCGTCAGTTAGTTCATCAGTTTCCGCTGCTACTGTTTCTGGGGTAGATGCTACCGGTATGTCGGGTTCATCCCCAGGTACCCGAGACATGGGGTTGACTCGTTCCTGTGAGGCTAGGATCTGGTCGACATGGCGTCTCACAATGTTCTCCCCGACATCCACTGTGTACATTAGTGGCCCCTGCCGTGTGCATATCGTTCCGGATTGCCATTTTTCTGTTCGGTAGTCGCGGGCCAAGGCTGGTTGTCCTACATTGAAGCTCCTTGTCGGCTTCTCATTGCTTATCCTCAACATTTCTTCGCACATTTGGTCTGAGCAAATCCAGACGAGATCTCAACCTTCGGTTAAAGAACATCATGGCCAGGGTCTGGTTGGTAACTGCATGTGTCGCATTTCTGTAGGCTAACAGGAAATTGTCCACCTTATGCTGTAGTGGAATGTCATCATCGCACATGGCCCTTATTGCCTTTTTAAAGGTTTGTACGAACCTCTCAGCCAATCCATTTGTGGCTGGATGATACGGGGCGGATGTGTAATGCCTTACCCCATTCCTTCTCATAAATTTCCGAAACTCTTCGGACACAAACTGTGGTCCGTTATCAGAGCAAATCTGCTCTGGCAAGCCGTTCCTGGCAAATATGGTCCGTAGGACTGCAATCGTTTTCTCTGTAGTGGTGGAGGACATTTTGATCACCTCAGGCCATTTCGAGTGCGCATCCACTGCTATTAAGAGCATTGAGTCCATGAATGGACCAGCAAAATCAATATGCACCCGTTGCCATGGAGAGGAGGGCCACTCCCATGGGTGTAGAGGGGCATGTGGTGGCGCATTTTGGAACTTCTGGCATCCTGAGCAGCTCTTTGTTAGGTCCTCGATTTGTTGATCGATCCCCGGCCACCACACATAAGCCCTAGCAAGGCATTTCATTTTCACCCCTCCCAGATGGCCTTCCTGAAGCTCATTGAGCAATCTCTCCCTTAACTTGGGTGGAATTACCACTGAGGCCCACACATCACTGTCCCCTGGCATACTGACAGCTGCTCTCTTCTGGATGAGAATGCTGGCAACAGTGAGTCGCCATGTGTTGGCCATCCCTTCACCGTCAAATCATATACCCGAGACAGTGTCGGATCATTTCGGGTCTCCTTCTCTATATCCGCGTTAGTTACTGGCAAGCGTTCAATTATCGACGAATAAAATATTTCGATAGGGTCCACTGCTGGTGCTTCCTCCACAGTAGGCAGTGGCAGGCGTGATAGCCCATCAGCGTTTCCATGCTGTTTCGTGCCCTTATACTCTATTTCATATTGGTTCGCCCCTAGAAAAATGGACCATCTTTGTAGTCGTTGTGCAGTCATCACCGGAACGCCCTTCTTTGGATTAAAGATGGAGACAAGTGGTTGGTGGTCAGTCAGCAAGGTGAACTTCTGCCCATGCAGATAGTGGTTGAATTTTTTTTACTCCCCATACTAGGCTGAGGGCCTCCCTGTCAATCTGGGCGTAGTTGCGCTCGGCTGAGGGTAGTGACCGAGACGGAAAGGCTACTGGCCTCTCCAACCCGTCTGGGAATTTGTGCGACAGCACCGCTCCAATACCATAGGGTGATGCATCACACGCCAACCGAATTGGTAGTGCTGGGTTGAAATGGACCAACACCTCTTTTGATGTGATCAATTCTTTGCACTTCTGGAAAGCTCGTTTACATTCGTCATTCCACTTCCATGATACCCCCATTTGCAGTAGGGTGTTCAGTGGGTGTAATACTGTAGACAAATTTGGTAAGAACTTATGGTAGTAGTTCACCAGCCCGAGGAACGACCTCAGTTGTGACACATTTTCCGGTGCTGGAGCCTTGACTACTGCCTCAATCTTTTCAGGGGACTTATGTAACCCCTCTTCATCAATAACATGGCCACAATACGAGATCTGCTTCTGGAAAAACTCGCACTTGTGGCGATTAGCTCGTAGCCCATATTCCTTTAATCTAGTGAGCACCTTCTCCAGGTTGGCGAGGTGATCACTGTCATTTTCGCCCGTGACCAGGATGTCGTCCAAATAACACTGGGTCCCTGAAATCCCTTGCAGGACTTGATCCATTGCCCTTTGCCAAATAGCCGGAGCCGATGCTACCCCGAACACCAGCCGGTTGTATTGGTAGAGACCTTTATGAATGTTGATCGTGAGGTATTGTTTCGAGGCTTCTTCTACCTCCATTTGCAGGTACGCCTGGGCCAGATCAATCTTAGTGAAGCGTTTTCCTCCAGACAGCGAGGCGAAAATATCTTCAATCCGTGGAAGCGGATATTGTACCGTGTGAAGGACTGTGTTCACTGTCACCTTAAAAACCCCACAGATGCGAACCTTCTTTGGTTCCCCAGGTGTATTACTCAACGACCTCTTCATTACAGGAACATAGAAACATAGAAACATAGAGATAGGAACAGGAGTAGGCCATTCTGCCCTTCGAGCCTGCTCCGCCATTCAATGAGATCATGGCTGATCTTCGTCTGAGATCATAGCTGATCTTACCAGTTCAGTACCCCGTCCCCGCCTTTTCTCCGTAACCCTTAATCCCCTTAGCCTTCAGAAATATATCCAATTCTCTCTTGAAAATATTTATTGAATTAGCCTTCACAGCCCTCTGTGGCAGGGAATTCCACAGGCTCACCACTCTTTGAGTGAAGAAATTCTTCCTCATCTCTGTTTTAAATGATTTGCCCGCTATTTTTAGACTGTGGCCCCTGGTTCTGTGCTCCCCGGTCATTGGAAACATTCTCTCTGAATTCAGCCTGTCCAGGCCTGCCATAATTTTATATGTTTCGATGAGATCCCCTCTCAATCTTCTAAACTCCAGTGAGTACAAGCCCAAACTATTTAATCTCTCTTCGTAGGTCATTCCCGCCATTCCAGGTATCAGCCTGGTGAATCGCCGTTGCACTCTTTCCATGGCAAGAACATCCTTCCGCAGATGGGGCGACCAAAACTGTACACAATACTCCAGATGCGGTCTCACCAGCACCTTGTACAGCTGTAGTAAGGTATCCCTATTCCTATACTCGAACCCCCTTGATATGAAGGCCAACATACCATTTGCCTTCTTAATCGCCTGTTGCACCTGCACGATGGGTGTAGCCCACTCGCTCCAGTCCTGAACGTTCCAAACCTTCCAGCTCTGCTTCGACGGCTGGTCGGATCACATGAGGCACCGGTCTGGCCTTAAAAAACTTTGGGCTTGCATTTTCCTCTATTTTAATCGTCGCTGTTATGCCTTTTAGTGTTCCGAGTCCCTCCTGGAACACTTCTTGTGCGTCAGTTAGCATTTTTGACAGTCGTCCAGGTGTGACGTCGTCATCCTTTTTGGCCTCAACCTTCAGTGCCTGTATGGAATGCCAATTTAATTGTATCTTCCGGATCCATTCACGTCCTAGTAGTGGTGGTCCTCCATCTGGCAATACATATAGGTCCATTTTTGGTATTTCCTGGCCTTTGTATATCACGTTCACCCTTATTTTTCCTTTGGGGTAGACCTTTTGCCCCGTGTACGTCTTCAAGACAATCTCTGTAGCTTTCAGGGGTATATGTGAGAATAGCCGCTTGTAGTCCCTTCGGTTTATGACTGTTAGGGCTGATCCTGTGTCCAATTCCATTTTCACTTGGACTCCATCTATCTTGAGCGTGACCCAGATAGTCTGGTGATCCTCCATTTTGGTTACATTATGTAGTTTCAGACAACCCAGCTCCTTGCTTCCGGAGTCTGTATCACTTTTCTGTTCGTCTGAACTACTGTCCATCAGCTTTTGTACCTTTTTGTACTTCTCCTGTGGAGATTTCTTGCTGCTGGTTTTCTTCCCTGACCTGCAGACTCTTGCTATGTGTCCTGCTTTTCCACACTGTCTGCACACTTGGTCTTTGAACCAACAATCCTTCTGGCCGTGTGTTGTTCTGCCGCAGCGATAACACTTCCCTGCTCGATATGACATTTCATTGGTGCCATATTCTTGCAGTCTCCGTTGTATCTCTGCAGCGCCCCGTGCAGCTGCTTCGTGTGATACTGCCATGCTGAAAGCCTTGTCCAGCGTAAGATCCTTTTCTGATAGAAGTCGTTTCTGGGTTCCTTCACTTTGAAGCCCACACACAAACTTGTCCCTTAATGTATCTGCTAGTCCCATTCCAAACTGGCAGTGTTTCGATAGCTTGCGCAGTTCCGTTAAATACTCAGCATTACTTTCGTCTTTCTGCTGGTTCCTTTTGTGGAACTTAAATCTTTCTGCTATCAGCAGTGGTGTGGGGTTTAAGTGGTCCTGTAGGATTTCCAATACGCTTTCGAAATCCTTATCCGCTGGCTTCTCTGGGGTTATTAGGTTTCGCAGTAAGCCATACGTTTTTGCACCCATGGAATTCAACAATACCAGTGCTTTCCTGGCATCTCGCACTTCATTCGTCTTGCAGTACACCTCAATGCGTTCCACATATGTTGCCCAATCTTCGACTTCATTGTCGAACGCAGTGACACTGCCACTCTTCGGCATCCCTGGGTGTGGTTAGACTTTCTAAAATGGCGTCTCCCGCGCTCTCCCTTCTTCTCCGCTGGCTCAAAATGGCGTCTCCCGCGCTTTCCTTTCTTCCCGCGCTCGCCCTTCTTCTCCGCTGCGGCTTCAAAAATGGCGTCTCCCGCGCTCTCCCTTCTTCGCGGCTCAAATGGCACGCTCTCCCTTCTTCTCCATGGCTCAAATGGCGTCTCCCGCGCTTCCTTTCTTTCCCCGCGGACGCTGCTCAGCCCTTGAGCCCTGGCTGCGCTCTGCGCATTCTCCTGTGCGCCTCTCTCATTGCCGCCGCTCGGTCCTGAACCCCGGCTGTGCTTTACCCTCTCTTTTTGTTTTCCGTCGCCGCCGCTCGGTCTTCAACCCCCGGCTGCACCCTGTGCGCTCTACCCTCTCTCTTACCCCGTCGACGCTGCTCGGCCTTTTCTGTGCCGTCGATCGGCTCCAGCCGCTGCTGTCCAGGATGGGTCTGCGCTGTACCTGTTGCCAGTCTGTTGCTGGGTCGTCGTGGCTGGGAACCAAGCCCAGCTCTCAACAGCCTCCCCTGCGATGTTCACTCTCTGCCGGATGACTGGGCGGTTGCTCGTGGTCGACGCCCGTGCTTCTGGCCTCGACTTTCTTCCACCGTCCTCCCGGAGCAAATCCTTGGAAGGAAATGCAGAGTTGCAGGTAGATTCGAATCGACCTCGTCGCCACTGTTGAATCCGTAAATCTTAAGGTATGGTGTTCTTCAATAACTAGACGGAGGCTGCAGATTAACAATCAACAGGTGTTTACTGGATGAGGGTAGTCTAAAGACTAACAATACAGATGCCTGCTCAAGGCTTATATACAGGTATGATCACTGCCGGTACTACAGTATACAGGAGCTGTAAAAGTAGTTCTCTCTTAAAGGTACATACACTACAAAAGGGATCAAGGGATATGGGGAGAAGGCAGGGACAGGATACTGAATTTGGATGATCAGCCATGATCTCATTGAATGGCGGAGCAGGCTCGAGGGGCCGAATGGCCTACTCCTGCTCCTATCTTCTATGTTTCTATGGACGGTTCCTTCCTTCCTTATCCTTTGTAATAACAGATTGGAAAAGCTAGAGACAGTAAAATGAATGACAGTTAACTTCATTTATTATTGTTTCAAAACATTCATCTTCAGACATCAGCATCACCTCACACAGAGTAGTACATGCAGCCCCACGTCTGACACTTACAAATAAAGACTGTAGCGAGAATGATGAGCATTGCTTATCCAGCCTGTTCACGCTGCTCCAGCTCGAAGGTCGTCAAACTTCCGAAAAAGCTTTGCTTCGTGTCTGTCTTATAGTTCTTGCTGGGTTTAACTTTATTGGGTGTTTTATGACCCTTGGATCATTGAACAGATTGCTGGACAATGATGGGGGGGCCTTATGTCCTGTGACATTGTATCTTTGCTCTTCTCGAATTATAGCCTTTGTTATACAAGCCTTTGACATCTTAGGCTAAAAATCCATCGGTTGGGCGCTACGGGTGCTGAAATGGGTCGAAACTGGCGTCTGAGTAGCGCGCGTGCACTTCCGGTGCAGGCCGCGCTGGACGGCAGTTTGGTGAGGGCGTTAGAATCGGCGCTGGGATGGTGCGCTGTAAGTATGGAGAGTAGGCAGATTGTAACGTCAATCAGCCTGTAATGCTGGATTGACGGCAGCGCTGCTGTTTTCGACCTCAATGCTGGAGCTCGCGGAGCTGAACACGTGACCAGCAGCAGGAAGGACCTCACAGCAGTGCTATTTAAAGTGATCGTAACCTACTCGCAGGTTAGTTATTGATTGATTTCTACTAGCTGTTGCTGAGTTTCTGGAAGTGTTTTCTAGACTTCTTTAAAGTTGCCTAAACTCTACCAGGAGTGGTGTGGCACGTGCTCAAGGACTTGGTACTGACTTGCAAGGAGTCTGCTCACACCAGTTGCTCCCAGACATGGGTGCAGTAGTTTGCACTGTGGCTCAGTGGGTAGCACCCTCGCCTCTGAATCAGAAGGTTGTGGGTTCAAGTCCCACTCCAGAGACTTCAACACAAAAATCCAAGCTGACACTCCAGTGCAGTGCTGAGGGAGTGCTGCACTGTCGGAGGTGCCGTCTTTCAGATAAGATGTTAAACTGAGGCCCCGTCATCTCTCTGTAAGGTGTTTGGTTTCCTTGTCCTTACAAGGGTTCTTTGACTCTGGGTTTTACAGGAACAAAATAGTAGACGACACAAAGGTTTAGGTTCAACCCAAAACTGTTAGTTTATCAAAACACAGACAAAACCCTGTTGCGATTTGGCTGAAACTTACAATCACCCGTCCGGCCGGTCGTTACCGTTGTGGATTGTAGGCCTGGATCGGAGATGGCCTGTCCCCGTCTCCTTTATCTGACTGCAGCTGCCTACACAGCGCAAACCCCTTGTAAAGTCAACTGATATTTACAATCACCCGTCTGCTGGTCGTGGCCGACGTCGATTGCAGGCTGGGAGCTGGGGATGACCGTCTTCCCTTCCTTCTTACACCTGGCAGTTGCTGTAGTCAGAGCTAGCTTCCGAGGGAGAGAGAGAGAGCGAGAAAGACAGGGAGAGCTTCCGAGAGAGAGAGAGCTTCTGAGAGAGAGACAGAGAGAGCTTCTGAGAGAGAGAGAGCTTCCGAGAGAGAGAGAGAAAGACAGAGAGAGCTTCCGAGAGAGCGGGAGAGATATGTGTTCCTTCTTATAGTTCTTTTAGTCACCTGGCCCCATGCTGGGCCTCCCCCAACCAGTTTCGGTTGTCAGTTTGCTGAACTCTCCGACATTCACACCTCGTCAACCTGTAATTCAATCACCGGAGGTGTACAGAGTTGTGAGATTGAAGATAACTTCTTATCTCCTCTCCCGCTTTCTGTAACACATATTTAGTGTGATTTCTATTACTGTTGATGGACGGTTGGCTGATTGTCTGCTCAGGACTTGTGTATCTTCCATTCATGTCAGGAAGTCGATCGTGAACCCCATTGTTTCAGTTAAACTCAGAGCATTGTCCAGATGTAAATTTTTCCCATCGAAACCAATCATGATTCAAGGCCTCACAGTTCAATGTCAATGTCCTTTTCAGAGTTAATCATGAGCCAAAACTTTCATTGTCCAGCATCAATGTGTTCTCCAAGAACTGCAGACTTTGATGACTGGCATCTTTTCTGTGCCTCGAAGTTTAACCGTTTCATGCCCTTATCACTGGGCCAAACAGGCTTTCAGCATTTTGCTATTGTACTGGTTTTTTTTAAATCTACACCTCTCAGGTGGGTGTAAAAGATCCCATGGTGCTATTTCGAAGATGAGCTGGGGAGTTATCCCCGGTGTCCTGATCAATATTTATCCCTCAACCAACATCACTAAAACATTATCAATGGTCATTATCACATTGCTGTTTGTGGGAGCTTGCTGTGCACAAATTGGCTGCCGCGTTTCCTACATTACAACAGTGACCACACTTCAAGAAGCACTTCATTGCCTGTTAAGCGCTTTGGGACGTCCGGTGGTCGTGAAAGGTGCTATAGAAATGCAAGTCTTTCTTTCTCTTTTGTATCCCCCTTGGGCTGCAGCATGACGGGGAGAATGAGCAGAGGTGACACAGAGCAGGACAAGCTGCTCGCAGAGGGAGGAGGAGGAGGGGGAGAAGGGCTCTCAGCAGGAGGTCATATCCACCCAGGGTCTTCAGGGAGCAATTCTCCCACCTCAACCTCAGCTAGGATCAGTGTGTGTAACATCTCCGCTTCACTAAGGAGGTGCTCGCTGAAATCTGCCGCCTGCTGCAGGCAGACCTGCCACCTCAGTCCAGGGCGAGGACAGCATTGCCAACGGCTCTAAAGGTGCCTGTGGCCTTGAACGTCTTCGCGCCGGGCTCCTTCCAGGCTGGGGCCGGCGAGATTTGTAACATCTCCCGGTTCACCATCCACTCCTGTATAAGGGAGGCGACTGAGGCTCTGTACGCCAGGAAAGCTCAATAAATTTCACTCTCCCTTGCTGGAGAGAAGCAGGCGGAGTGAGCACATGGCTTCGCCAGGATAGCGGGCTTCACCATGTTGCAGGGTGCCATTGACGGAATACACGGCTCGGGGCCGGTTTCCTGAGAGAGGACAGCAGGTTCGTGCTCCACAGAGACACTGCCACTCCCTCGGGGCAGTGCCTCAGCAATCCTAGTAATCTGTTACAGGGCAGATTGCTGGACTGCTGTGATACCCTGCAAGCCCCTTTGAACACTGGAATCCACAGCCTTGATGGCAGCAGTCTGAGCTTCCACTGCAGCACTTAAACGTTGGGTGGCTGCTGCTTGTGCTGCAATGGAAGCCGTGGCATCAGCCATCAGACGCTGCATCAAGGTCGGGTCCACAAGTGTGTGAATGGAGTTGGCCACCACTTCCATGCTGGAAAGGATGGGCTCCAAGCTCTGTGTAAAGCCCTGTGCAAGGTTGGTGCCGGACTCCTCCATGCTCCTCGACATTGACCGTAGGCTTTCTGGCAGGCCTGCCAATGCACCATTTCGTTGTGCATACCCATCAGCGTTCTTCTGAGGCCTGCCCCATGTGAGTCCTCTGCAGCGGAACCCATCTGCGACCTCGTCCTCCGGCCTGTGCTATCTTTGCCCCCTGTCCTGGCTGCAGCCCACCCACGCCTGGTGTCTCACCATGTGCAGATCCCGCCTCTAATCTATCCTCTAAGATACGCGCAGTGTCAGTATCTGAGCTGATGGCTGCGAGTGTGAAATCAAGTGACGGTGCTGTGTCTTCATCATCACTGTCTTCTTGCTCTTCCTCCACTGCCTGGCCAGGTTGCTTTTCTTGGATACCTGAAAGGAGAAAGGCACAAGGGTAACTATGTGGTGCCAGGAGGGGGAAAAGTGTATGCTTACCCCATCTGTAGCTTGTAAATCAGAAGAGATTGTGGGATGAGGGGGAAGTGGGATGTGAGGAGGATTAGGTGTGAGGATACCGTCATCATCGATGGTTTCAGTCCCCGCCGCTGCCCATGGCCTCAGCAATGACCATCCCAATAATGGCCAGCACCATCTCCTCTGTGGGGGTTAGACCATGCAAGCGCGCCTCTTCCCCTCCGGTTAGCTCCTGCTGCCTCCGGTTGTGAGCCACCTTGTCCTGCAGGAGAGAGGGATGTGTGTCAGTGAGTGTCGTGCAATCTGTTTGGGCGATGTGGCTGTCATGGTTGAATAGCTGGCAGTGTGTGCAAGCTGTGAGATGTGGGTGCGAGGCTCGCAGTGGTACTAAGTGTGTGAGGGTGAGGTGAAGCACATGAATGTTAAGTATAAGTCCTGATTGTTGGGGGTGTGGTAATTTGAGCAGTGGCTGAGGCTAGTAGTGCAGTTGGCATTTGAAGATGCATTCACTGGCCTTGGACCACTCGTGTGAGGTCATTGAACTTCTTGCGGCACTACATCCATGTCCTCGGGGCTTGACTCCTGGCATCGATTGCCATGGCTATCTGCTCCCACTGCCTTTTGACTGTATGTCTGGAGGGCCTCCTCCCCCCTGTGAATACAGGACATCTCTCCTCCTTTCCACCTCCTCCACCAGGACCTCCCATGCAGCATCCGAAAATCTTGGAGCCCGTGCTGTCCCCTGTTGTGCCATTCCTCACTTTTTCCCAGGTCAGAATCTCTTCAACCACAACTCCCAGCACCTGTTCCAGCCACAGTGCACCTCCCTTTTAAGAGGTGCAGGTTAGCTTTAAGCAGTGCAGGCTAGCTTTAAGTGGTGCTAGCCTCTCACGATATTGCTGATGCGTCCAGCCAATGAACAACACGGTTAGTGCTGGCTGGACGTAGAGATCATTCAAATATGCAGGCAGCACAAAGTTGGCAAGCTGCCTGCATCAGAAGTAATGGGCATGGGTGAATCGCACATCTCGGTCCCCCGCCTGTTTCCAGGGGCTATCCAATTTAGCTCCCCCCCCCTCCTGTCTTTTAAAAGCATAAGTGGTTTAGCCTAACAACGCTTTTAGCTCCAATTTATATCATTAATGCCAACTAGCTTATTTCTTTAATAATCTATATGTTCCTAACCTTACAGAGTACATTGGCCCGTATTTTCCGATGCCTACGGGTGTGTACGAGCTGTGTAAACACCCGTAGGGACCTTGCAAGTGCCAGTTTCAGGCATGCGAAGCGCACGCGCTGAAAACCGGCATTTCCAATCTGTCAAGAATCCTCTTGACAGATCCTCCGCCTGCCCTGGAGAAGGGCCCCTGCGGAGGGAGAGTTCCGCTTTCTGCACAACCGCCACCCACTGACAACCCTTAGAAATCTTATGCCTGGTAAAAGCAGTAAGGCCTGCTTTTACCAGCATAAGAGTTGAAAAAAGTAAAAAAAAAAAAAAAATTCCCCTTCATTTATAATTTTAAAATACTTTTAAAAAAGGTAAGCTTAATTTTAGTCACATAAAAAACTTTATTTTTTTTCAAAAAATTTAATTTTTGTTTAATGTAATTTTAAAAACGTGATTTAAAAAAAAATGTATTGAATGTTTTGATGTGTTTTTCGGGTGATCCCCATTTATACTTTTGACGGGTCTAAGCTGTGAAAAGTGTGAAGAGGGATTCCCTTCTTTCATTGGCTCCCCATGGCCCCTGTGATCCCAGGGACGTTTGCGAACCGCCTGCGCCCCTGGGATACGCGGGCCCTGCACATTTGGCAGAGCAGAGGCCCAGGAGCGGAAATGTCCGGACCTCCGGAGCCCTCAGGTAAGGGCGTAGATTTTTCCCAGATTGGAGGCCTCCGCACGCAGGAAGCCTCTGATCGGAAAATACGGCCCAATGTCTTCCGCACTAAAGTTCATCTTCTCCAGTGATATTGTGATCAAAAGGTGGAATTTGCGAGCACACAGTTTAAACCAATTCTGTCTACATTCGCTGTTCTGTCCTTGTTCTATATTAGAATAATGTAAATACATATCTACATTCTTACACACCCAGCTAATGCGCCATATCGTTTTTAGAAGCGTTTTGACTCCGAGAATTAGACGTGTGAACCACGCACAACCTTAGTTTCAGACTCCGAGCTGTTAGAGATTCAGCCTCTAAAGCTTCTGCTGTTCCTCACATTCACAGGTAGTTATCACTGTGTGTGAAGGGCAGTGTTCCTCGATCACGTGCAACGACCCAACCATGGACCGCATGGTGACTGAGTGCTGCTGCTGTGTGCCTAATCGTACCAAATCTACTGAAATCATCTTGACCTGTGGCAACGGCAAAACCCGCAGGCACACGATTGCCGAAGCAGTTTCATGTCAGTGCAGAATGAGCCAGTGCACGGACTTTCAATAAGACAACTGACCGATGCAAACCTGATTCTTCAAAGGAGTGAAGAAAGGAGACATCAGAAATACATTTGCAAGGCTGGCTGCTGAGGAGAAGGTGTCCCTTTGAAATGATGTTTATAGTTTGTCTGTAGTTTTTTCACTGGACCCAAATCATAGTTTCTGAATAAATGTGTGTTGCTCAGTGCCTCTACTCTGTGGTTCAGGACCAGTTCGTCATATTTTAATGAAGTAGTTTGGAGCTGAAGACACTCAACTTTTCTTAAATCCAGTTTTTTCCAGAAAAAAGTATTTTTAATCAGAGTTTTTCAACATGCGGTTTCAAATATGTTGCCATGCAGCCCAGTACAGCAGGACACAGTCTAGCCCAGCATAGCTTGACAATAGCACACACTAAACACAGCACAGCACATTGTAGCACAGAGTAGCACAACTCAACCTGGCCTAACGCAGCACACTGTAATGTGTAGCGTCGTTCGATCCAACAGAGCACACTTCGATTTTAAAGTAAATCTCCGATCCAACCTTCTAAATTGTAATAAGCGTATCCCACTTTAAATTCCAGTGTTCCAACTTAATATACCAAAAAACATTTCTAACTTTTTCGGTCCGAAAACAAAAAATTATTCCTTTGGGTCAGAGACAAAATGAGAGAAATCGGGCTGAGAGTCGATGAAACATCATCAGTGGAGCAGGCCAGTCAAGCCCGGGCCATCGCTGGGAGAGTAAACAATCAGCATTTCACAGCTGCCAACATTACAGAAAGGTTCCATGCTTGTCAGAATGTGTTTGATTGAATATTATGTATTTTTTTTAAATCTCTCTCTATTTTGGCTTTTCTTCAATATAAAAAAAGTCACTTTTGTAAAATCAAGCTATGACGTAAGCTATGACGTGTGTATGAGAATGCCTCTTGTTCATTCAATTTCAATTCTGTTAATTTCTTAAAATATAATGCTACAGAAACACACTTGCACTGTGTGTTTTATAACAGGGTTGATGGTAAGTTTCCTGTTTTATCCCTGATGACAACAACAGGACTGCAGCAGGACATAGAAAGGCTCGCAGAATGGGCAGACAAGTGGCAGATGGAATTTAATACAGAGAAGTGTGAGGTGATGCATTTTGGCAGAAGGAACAGGGAGAGGCAATATACACTTAATGGCAAAAGCAAAATACTGCAGATGCTGGAAATCTGAAATAAAAACAGAAAATGCTGGAAATACTCGACAGGTCAGGCAGCATCCGTGGAGAGAGAAACAGAGTTAACGTTTCAGGTCGATGACCCTTCGTCAGAATTACAATTAATAGCACAGTTTTAAAGAGTATACAGGGACAGAGGGACCTGGGAGTTAATGTGCATAGGTCCCTGAAGGTGGCAGGACATATTGAGAGAGTGGTTAACAAAGCATATGGGATCTTGGGCTTCATAAATAGAGGTATTGAGTACAAAAGTAGAGAAGTTATGCTGAACCAGTGTGTAACATGAGCTTCTGAGTTGCTATTGCCAGTTTTGCGCTGCAGCACAAGACTAATTTCACCCCCTTTGTGTATTATCCGGTTTCCACCTCAACCAAGTGATATTCCAGGAAGAAGAGGCGGCCATTCAGCCCTCGAGTCGACTCCACCATTCAATTAGATCATGGCTGATCTGTACCGCAACTTCATTTAGCCGCCGTTTCTCCATATCCCTTGTGGAGAGACCGAGTGGGATGCTCACCTGAGGAGGTAGACAGGGACTCCATTTAACATCTTCTCTGAAAGTCAGCACCTCCGAGTGTTGAGCGCTCCCTCGGTACTGCGCTGGAGTGTCAGCCTGGAAATCTTGCTCAGAACCTTGTGACTCAGAAGTGAGTTAACTACGACTGAGTCAAGGCTAAGTGGGAGCCATTGTGTATCTAAAAGAGAATATCTGCAATGATATCTCCAGGACACTAGTGTTCATTTTATTTTGAAACAGCATAATTTCTGCATGTTTTACTAAATAATCAGAGTCAGCAAACATTTACAATCATCAGTTCCCACAAGGAAATAAGGCAGCAACAGTCAGTAACTGCTCCATTCCAGCACAAAGTAATGAGTGTGTCACAACAGGTGTATAAAATTATGAGGGGCCTAGATAGAGTGGATAGGAAGGACCTATTTCCCTTAGCAGAGAGGTCAATAACCAGGGAGCATAGATTTAAAATAATTGGTAGAAGGATTAGAGGGGAGTTGAGAAATGTTTTCACCCAGAGGGTGGTGGGGGTCTGGAACTCACTGCCTGAAAGGGTGGGAGAGGCAGAAACCCTCATCACATTTAAATAGTACTTGGATGTGCACTTGAAGTGTCGTAACCTACAGGGCTACGGGCCAAGAGCTGGGAAGTGGGATTAGGCTGGATCGCTCTTTGTCGGCCGGCACGGACACGATGGGCCGAATGGCCTCCTTCTGTGCTGTACATTTCTATGATTCTATGAACAGGGAAGCCATTGGCTGTATAATTCAGCGACGATAGCAGCACCACACATACACCGTACTCATGAATTAGGGAGCGAAATCAGTAAATTCATAGGATGCATGAATTTGATTACTTCACTACAGATATTCCAATCCATAAATGTTCCCACTCAGCAGAACGGGAAGGTGGTGGGATAACTGAAGGAGGGTCATGTGCTCAGACATCAATCAGCTCTGACCTCACCAAGCTTTTCGGCATTTTGAGCCAAAGTCACCAGAGCCACTGGCTGGAAGCAGTCACAGTTCACTCTTCGCTCATTGACCTCAGGCACTCGCACTCGATCCAGCCAGAAGCTCCTTTCCATGATGCATTTCTCATGACCAATTACAACGTGCTCGGACTGTTACACTGCAACAAGTGGGATCCAATTAGAAGATGGCAAGAGGCGGTGTCACTCGTGTGTGACCGAGGCCTCATTCCCACAAACTCACTGCCTGGCATCAATCTCCCAACCCCACTCGCCAGCCCCGCCCTCCTTCTCCATACAATGCCAGGTTTGTTCATGAGGTCTTGAATGGGTCCCGCCGCAGAGAGTGACATGTCACATTTAATCAAGGGGTCTGTCAGGCGGTGGTCTGCCGAAGAGTCCGCTGGCCCGCTGGCTGCCCATCCGTGACCAGTAACGCCTCAGTGTATCAAACACTGTGAAGCTGGGGGGCTCCTTGTGGCAGCTTAGTAATGAGGACTATTGTTAGTCTGTGGCCTGGAACAACTGATAGTCTTTCTCCCAGTCTTCAGCAACTCACAGATCACATAGCCCAAGAAAAGCTTTCAAAGGATAAATTGGTTTATTCCAATAAATGACATATTTCATCATATCGCTGCTAAATTGAGCCTTTAAGCGTTCGTGACACTGCCTTTCCCAGGGATTCAGTGAGATTTGAGAGAATGGAACTCGGTCTCTCTTTATTTTGAATGAAGAAATTTAGGGAACATTTTAAAGTTATCCCATCCTCCGTAATGGCAAGCCTTATTATGTTTAGAAATGAATAGAGTTAAAAAGAAAAAATGTGACTGCTGGAAATCTGCAACATAAAGAGCCGGTGCTGGAAGTGCACGGCAAGACTGTCAACGTCTGGGAGAGTAAACAGGTTAATCTTTCAACAGTAGCAAGAGCAACAACAACTGAGAGAGACCCGGGGGTAGAAATTAGTACGTGTCGTGTTTGTTTTTTGGGCATAAAATAGGCACAAAGCAAACCAATTTAGCAGTGGGACAGCCTGCGGCCTATCCGCACAGGCATCGGTCGCACTGTTAAATTTTTGGCGGCCTTTATTTGGCGTCCCGAGCAGAGGCCTAAAACGGGCGTTAGGCTCCTTAGACATGCAAATTGTCGCTCAACGCCAGTTGAAGTGGGGCCCTTTTCAATATTGGTTGGTGATGAGCAGGGCAGGCGTTGGAATTTTTATTTTACAGAAAACTCAACTGAATAATCTGCCTGCAGTAAAAAAAAAGTTTTTTTTTAATTAAAAGCAAATGAACATTTTTTTTTAAAGCATGCTACAATTTAAACATGGTGTTGTCCTGTAACCATTGCGATGGGCAATACTATGATGGGTCAATCTACCTGGCCAGGGGTTGAAGGTGCACAAGTTTGGAGACCATCTACCTGTCATTAGCGAGCGTTATGGAATTGACCTTTTCTTGAACTGAAGCAAGGTGGACCCCAGCCACAGTGTGCCCAGCAGCAGACTGAGGTCAGGAATTTATATTTTACAAAAACCATTCCCATGGAGCGGTAGGAGCAGGAACGCGCGTCTGACACCACGGGAGTGGTGATTGGCCTCTCCCCCCACCCCCCCCGTAGCCCACTTCCTCCAGGGCCGCTGCCGGCGAGGTGGGCAGCCCGGCACTGATGTCTCTGTTTGGGGGAGCGGCCTGAGGAGAAACATAGAAACATAGAAGATAGGAGCAGGAGTAGGCCATTCGGCCCCTCGAGCCTGCTCCGCCATTCAATGAGATCATGGCTGATCATCCAAATTCAGTACCCTGTTCCTGCCTTCTCCCCATATCCCTTGATCCCTTTAGCCTTAAGAAATATATCCAACTCCTTCTTGAATATATTTAATGAATTGGCCTCCACTGCCTTCTGTGGTAGAGAATTCCACAGGTTCACCACTCTCTGGGTGAAGAAATTCCTCCTCATTTCTGTCCTAAATGGCTTACCCCTTATCCTTAGACTGTGACCCCTGGTTCTGGACTCCCCGACCATCGGGAACATCCTGCATCTAGGAGGTGTGACCAGACTCGGCAGCTCGCGCTGATGAGGCCCGAGGACCAACTTCTATCGATTCTCGGGCCTCTCGCTTCAGGTATGCGCCGGTCACTCGCGTGAGTCCCGCTGTTAACTCCGGGCGGGGATCGGGCGCCCGCCCCACCGGCTGAAGCGGGCTCCAATCTATTGGAGCGCGAGTCCTGGGAGATTTGAACTCCTCGCCTCCCCCGCCCTCCACACTGAATCCCGCTTGAGTGCAGCAGGAATGGCGTCAACAGCAGAGGTGGGAGTTAACATTTATGGAGGGTCAGGCTGCTACTGGTGACCACGGAAATGGTCCCCAGAAAAGTTTGGGGGGGGTGGAGGGGCAGTGGATCGGCAAAGTTTGTGAAAGGGGGAGGGAGAGAAGCCCCCGGGCAGGGAAGGCCCAAGGTATCCTGGTCATCGGGATGCAACTTTGCCATTGCAGTTAAGCCTCCCCCCGCTCCTCTTGGTCAGGCTGCCTCCCAGTGTCTGAATTCACGTAAGATTACTGGCGGGGCTGGAGCGTGTCGGGAATGTAGCACAAACTGTCCCACCACCCCTGTCAACCTAACCACCCGCCACACTGTTCCCTCGGGGCGGATGTGGGGACAAGACCTCACCGTTGCCATGCTGACACTGGGCGGGGCTGGCAGGTGAATCACCCCCTGGGTCTTCCACTATTTTCTGTCTGCGGGAAGGCACGGGCACCGTGTGCACCGGGCAAGGCTGAAGCCGATGGGTCACCGTATCGGGGCACACTGCCCGTCAATGGCTGGGGGTTCCGAGGGCGGCCTTATCTGAATCTTTCCAGCTGGAGCCTTGGGGGAATTGGGACGGCACTTCCTTGTCTCGTCACGGCCCATTTCCTCTTAAGGCGGCAGTGGAGAGCTTGAAGGCGTTCTGCATGCCAGGAAATGGAATGCAACCCAGGTGCCAGAAAGCACTTTTTAATGAGGGTGAGAACAGGTTCCAGTCACATAATAGCTCTCATGCGAGCCCTGCACTGGTTCCCTATGTGTTCAGCTATAGAAGGGCACTTGGGTGAGAGGGAAGGGGGTGTGAAGGGTATAGAGGTATCTCCGGCACATTGTTGCTGAGTTGCCAGGCTGTGAGGACAAGCTGGTCTCTCCTGGGAAACATCCTTATTCCTGTTCATTGCTATAACTGCCTCCTGTAACCTTGGCTGAAACATAGAAACATAGAAGATAGGAGCAGGAGTAGGCCATTCGGCCCCTCGAGCCTGCTCCGCCATTCAATGCGATCACGGCTGATCATCCAAATTCAGTACCCTGTCCCTGCTTTCTCTCCATATCCCTTGATCCCTTTAGCCTTAAGAAATATATCTAACTTCTTCTTGAATATATTTAATGAATTGGCCTCTACTGCCTTCTGTGGTAGAGAATTCCACAGGTTCACCACTTTCTGGGTGAAGAAATTCCTCCTCATCTCTGTCCTAAATGGTTTACCCCTTATCCTTAGACTGTGACCCCTGGTTCTGGACTCCCCGACCATCGGGAACATCCTTCCTGCATCTAGTCTGTCTAGTCCTGTTAGAATTTTGTAAGTTTCAATGAGATCCCCTCTCAATCTTCTAAACTCCAGTGAGTATAAGCCCAATCGACCCAATCTCTCCTCATACGTCATTCCTGCCATCCCAGGTATCAGTCTGGTGAATCTTCGCTGCACTCCCTCCATGGCAAGAACATCCAGGCTGGCCTGGGGAGCTCAGTTAACTTTCCCAGCTTCGAGTAGCCATGCGAGAGGTAGCAGTCACTGCGAAGGCCTGGATGATGCCCTCAATGGGCCGACTTCCTTCAGGGGCAAAAGGCCAGGCCCTCCTGTGTCCAATTACAGACACTTACACATCAGCTGAAGAGTTGTTCAGTTGCTCTGCTCGGTGCCCTGGAGCGCCCAGCCTCAGATACTGCAATGAGTCACATGCTTACAGACACACAATGGCTGCCTTGGGCCTGTCAGCACCAGAGCCTCCTCCCTTCCCAGAGGACCAAACCCTATCGAGGGCACTCATAGCACAAGAAGCTGTCAGAAATGAACAGGAATAAGGATGCTCTTCCACAGCTGAACACGTAGAGACAGTGCAAGACTCGCATGAGAGGTGTTACAAAAGCAAAATACTGCAGATGCTGGAAATCTGAAATAAAAACAGAAAATGCTGGAAACACTCAGCAGGTCAGGCAGCATCTGTGGAGAGAGAAACAGAGTTAACGTTTCAGGTCGATGACCCTTCGTCAGAACTGGAAAAAGTTGGAGATGGAACAGGTTTTAAGCAAGTGTGGGGGCAGAGAGAGGGGGGAGGGGAGGAGAGAACAAAAGGGAGGGTCTGTGATAGGCTGGAAGGCCGGAGAGATTAAAGACAAAAGGGATGATGGTGCGAGGCAAGAGGAGATGGTAATGGGACAAGTTAAGAAACAAAAGATGGGTCTAGAGGAGGTGTAAATGAGAGCTATTATGTAACTAGAGCCTGTTCTCACCCTCATTAAAACATGCTTTCTGGCACCTGAGTTGCAATCCATTTCCTGGTGTGCAGAACACCATCAAACTCTCCACTGTGGAACATGGCACAACACAGATTGACCAGAATTATACCAGGGCTTGAAGGGATAAATTACAAGGCGAGGTTGCATAGACTGGGCTTGTATTCCCTTGAGTTTAGAAGGTTAAGGGGCGATTGAATTGAGGTGTTTAAAATGAAGAAGAGATTCAATAGTGTCGATAGAGAGAAACTATTTCCTCTGGAAGTCCAGAACAAGGGGGTATAATCTTCAAATTAGAGCCAGGCCGTTCAGGGGTGAAGTCAGGAAGCACGTTTTCACACAAAGGCTGGTGGAAATCTGGAACTCTCTCCCCCAAACGGTTGTGGATGCTGGGGGGGTCAGTTGAAAATTTCAAGACTGAGATTGACAGATTTCTATTAGTTAAGGGAATCAAGGGATATGGATTAAAGGTCAGAATATGAAGTTGAGGTTACAGGTCAACCCATGATCCAATTAAATGGCAGAACAAGCTGGCGGGGCTGAGTGGGCTCCTCCTGTTCCGGTCTTCCAATGGTCCTATGACAGCACCCAAAGCGGACACCTTAGGCAGCAACACGTCTTTCAGAAACTAAAGTCAGGCCTGATTGGATGATAATATTGCCCTCTTTCCATTGCTTCTACCTTAACAGAGGCTCCAACTGTTTATATATATATATTTTAAAATCCAACAAGCACACCCTGACATTAACAAGAAGTTAACGAGCACTTAACAAACAATTTTTGTAAAAGCGTTCACTTGTTGGGTAGAATTATATATTTCCCAGAAAATATACAAATGATATATTCCTCACCAGCATATTCAATTTGTACCAGTTAACACATGGGCTAAGATCCATCATTGGACTGCAGGGTGAATTTTTCACCATCTAATCAGATTTAGCACAAAAATGAGATCCACGACCATTATACATCAATTAAATCCTAATGACCTCATGGTGCACTACAGAAAACTACTTAAAAATGAAATTAAAAAATGAAACTTTTTTTTTAAAGTTCATATCTGGCAAAAGCACTCGAGTTCCTTGATCGGTGAATAAGTCACTTCAAGCCTCTTTGACTTTTCCTCCCCTCCGCAGCCAGCCCACTGCACTCCTCACTATCTTGATTACGAGGTACGTCGCCACAGAAACAATCGCCAGCAGGAACAAAATGACGTCGATGAGGTACAGCTGGTACCAGGGCAGCTGCAAACCGTACGGTCGCAGGTGATCCCCTCCCCCGAGCTGCACGATATGCTCCACCCACCGGACCAGGCGCTGATGTGGGGGGAATGGGTGTGAGCGATGGATCCGACTCAGGGCCAGCGCTGAAGCTTTGTACCTGGTTTTTTCAAAAAAAAAGAAAAATTAGTTCATTTTTTTTCCTTCTATTTCTGGTACTTTAAAAAATATTCCTCTCTCTCTCTCTCTACCTGGGCCTGTGAACATTCCCGAGCTAGCCGCAATATACTTGTTAGCAGGCCCGGCAACATCCGTGGAGAGAAAGAGAGTCAACGTTTCAGGTCGAAACCCTTCTTCAGAACCCTTCTAATGAAGGGTTTCGACCTGAAACGTCGACTCTGTTTCTCTCTCATAGAAACATAGAAGATAGGAGCAGGAGTCAGCCATTCGGCCCCTCGAGCCTGTTCCGCCATTCAATGCGATCATGGCTGATCATCCAAATTCAGTACCCTGTCCCTGCTTTCTCCCCATACCCCTTGATCCCTTTAGCCTTAAGAAATATATCCAACTTCTTCTTGAATATATATAATATATTGGCCTCTACTGCCATCTCTGGTAGAGAATTCCACAGGTTCACCACTCTCTCGGTGAAGAAATTCCTCCTTATCTCTGTCCTAAATGGCTTACCCCTTATCCTTAGACTGTGACCCCTGGTTCTGGACTCCCCGACCATCGGGAACATCCTTCCTGCATCTAGTCTATCCAGTCCTGTCAGAATTTTATAAGTTTCAATGAGATCCCCTCTCATTCTTCTAAACTCCAGCGAGTACAAGCCCAATCGACCCAATCTCTCCTCATACGTCATTCCTGCCATCCCAGGTATCAGCCTTGTAGTGTCCGAGTATAAATAATACACGGACTGCAGGAGAACAATAATAACAGGTATTTACTGAACAGAGGGTAACTTAAGACTGACGTACAGAAGCCTGCTATGGCTTTATATACAGGGGTGGTCACTGCCGGTACTGCAGTATAGAATCAGTTCTTCTCTTAAAGGTACATACACAACTATTCCTCCCCTTTTAGATAAACAGTACATAACATTCATTTAACAACTAAATAATAACTCATTACAATTACAATTTTCTCTGTACTATATACATCAACTGAAATAATCATTTATAAGTTCAGTCTTTGAGGAGGCTTCCTGATCCTGACTGGATAGTGCCTTTCTCGAGTATCCTGTTCTTGCGGCGGAGTTGATTCTGGCTCATTGTCATTGGTTGGTTCGTCAGCTTCCAATACCACTGCTTCTGAGGTCGACGCAATCGGTACTTCGGGTTGATTACCAGGTGCACCTGCTCGTGGTATGGGTTTGGCTTGTTCCTGTGACTCTAGAATCTGGTCAGCATGGCGTCTCACGATGCTCTCTCCAACGTCCACTGTGTACATTAGTGGTCCCTGCTGTGTGCATATCGTTCCTGGCTGCCATTTTTCTGTTCGGTAGTCGCGGGCCAAGACTGGTTGCCCTATCTTGAAGCTCCTGGTTGGCTTCTCATTTATGTGCTGGAATTGCTTATCCTCAACATCTCGTCTTATGTTTGGTTTGAGCAAATCCAGGCGACATCTTAGCCTTCGGTTGAAGAACATTACGGCTGGAGCTTGGTTGGTGACTGCATGTGTCGCATTCCGGTAAGCAAACAAGAAATTATCCACCTTGTGTTGTAGTGGTATGTCGTCATTATACATTGCCTTTATGGCCTTTTTAAAGGTCTGAACAAACCTCTCAGCCAATCCATTTGTGGCTGGATGATATGGGGCAGATGTGTAATGTTTCACCCCATTATTCCTCAGAAACCTCCGGAAATCCTCGGACACAAACTGTGGCCCATTGTAGGAGCAAATCTGTTCTGGCAAGCCATTCCTGGTGAAGATGGTCCGTAGGACTGCAATAGTTTTCTCCGTGGTGGTGGAGGACATTTTGATGACCTCTGGCCATTTCGAATGGGCGTCCACAGCGATTAGGAACATTGAGTATGGACCAGCAAAATCAATGTGTACCCGTTGCCATGGAGATGAGGGCCACTCCCATGGATGTAGCGGGGCCTGTGGTGGAGCGTTTTGGACCTTCTGGCATCCTGTGCATCTCTTGGTCATATCCTCGATTTCTTTATCGATTCCCGGCCACCACACAAACGCCCAGGCTAGACTCTTCATTTTTACCCCTCCCAGATGACCCTCATGAAGCTCATTGAGCACTCTATCTCTCAACTTGGGTGGAATTACCACTCGGGATCCACACATCAAGGTCCCCTGGCACACTGACAGCTGTTCTCTCCTTGGCGAGAATGCTGGCAACAGTGAGTCGCCATGTGCTGGCCATCCCTTCACCGTCAAATCATAGACCCAAGAGTGTGTCGGGTCATTTTGGGTTTCCTTCTCTATACTTGAGTTTGTAACAGGTAGACATTCGACTATGGTCGCATGGAATATCTCAACAGGGTCCACTGCAGGTGCTTCCTCTACCGTAGGCAACGGTAGGCGCGACAGCCCATCAGCGGTTCCATGCTGTTTCGTACCCTTGTACTATATGTCGTACTGATGTGCCCCTAGAAAAAGTGACCATTTTTGCAGCCGTTACGCCGTCATCACCGGAACGCCCTTCTTTGGGTTAAAAATGGAGACCAGGGGCTGATGATCAGTCAGTAGGGTGAATTTCTGCCCGTGCAGATAGTGATTGAACTTCTTCACCCCCCACACCAGGCTGAGGGCCTCCCTGTCAATCTGGGCGTAGTTACGCTCGGCTGAGGTTAACGAGCGCGACGCAAAGGCTATTGGCCTCCCTGAACCGTCAAGGAATTTGTGTGACAGCACCGCTCCGATGCCACAGGGAGACGCATCACATGCTAACCGAATCAGTAGTGTTGGATTGTAGTGGGCCAATACTTCTTTTGAAGTGATTAGGCATTTACATTTCTGAAAGGCACGCTTACACTCATCACTCCATTTCCATGTTACTCCAGTTTGCAGTAGGGCGTTCAGTGGGTGCAGAATTGTAGATAAATTCGGCAAGAACTTATGGTAGTAGTTCACCAACCCGAGGAACGACCTCAGTTGCGACACATTTTCCGGTGCTGGAGCCTTGACTACAGCCTCAATCTTGTCCGGCGACTTATGCAACCCTTCCTCATCAATCATGTGGCCACAATACGAGATTTGTCTCCTGAAGAACTCTCATTTGGGGCAGTTGGCTCGTAGCCCATATTCCTGTAATCTCGTGAGCACCTGCTCCAGGTTGGCAAGGTGTTCACTGTCATTTTTGCCCGTAACCAGGATGTCGTCCAAATAACACTGGGTCCCCGGGATCCCTTGCAGGACTTGTTCCATCGCCCTCTGCCAAACAGCCAGGGCTGATGCTACCCCGAATACCAGTCGATTGTACTGGTAAAGGCCTTTGTGAGTGTTTATCGTGAGGTTTTTCCTAGATGCTTTTTCCACCTCCATTTGTAGATACGCTTGGGCCAGATCAATCTTTGTAAAGCGTTTCCCTCCAGACAGTGAGGCGAAAATATCTTCTATCCGTGGAAGTGGATATTGTACTGTGTGCAGGGCTGGGTTCACAGTTACCTTGAAGTCCCCACAGATGCGAACCTTCTTCGGTTCCCCAGGCGTGCTGCTCAATGATTTCTTCATTACAGGAACGATGGGTGTGGCCCACTCGCTCCAGTCCACCTTGGACAGCACACCCGAACGCTCCAGACTCTCCAGCTCTGCTTCAACGGCTGGGCGGATCACGTAAGGTACCGGTCTGGCCTTAAAAAATTTGAGGTTTGCGTTATCTTCGATTTTTATCGTTGCCGTTACTCCTTTTAGAGTCCCAAGTCCTTGTTGGAACACCTCTTTCGCGTCAGTTAGAATCTTTGACAGTCGTCCAGGTGTGATGTCATCATCCTTTTTATCAGTCACAGTTAGCACCTGAATGGAATGCCAATCCAATTGTATTTTCCGGATCCATTCACGTCCCAATAATGGTGGTCCTCCATCTGGTAGTATATATAGATACAGTTTCTGTGTTTCCTTGCCGTTGTATTCAACTGGCACCCTTATTTTTCCTCTGGGGTAGACTTTTTGCCCCGTGTATGTCTTCAATACAATGGACATGACCTTCAAGGGTATGTGTGAGAATAGCCGCTCATAGTCTCGTCCATTCATGACAGTTAGGGCTGATCCTGTGTCCAATTCCATCTTTACTGGGGACCCTGCTATCATGAGGGTGACCCAAATGGTTCGGTGATCCTCCTTTGTGATCACGTTGTGTAACTTTAGACAACTTAGTCTCCTGCTCCCGGAGTCCTTATCACTCTCCTGATCTTCCGAACTACTGTCTGTCAATTTCTTTACTTTCTTGTACTTTTCCTTAGTAGTTCTTGTAGTGTTGGTTTTCTTTCCCGACCTGCAGACTCTTGCTATGTGTCCCATTTTCCCACATTGCCTGCATACTTTGTCCTTAAACCAGCAGTCCTTCTGATCATGGGTTGTTCTGCCGCAGCGATAGCACTTTTCGGCTCCATACGCCATTTCGTTAGCGCTGTATTCCTGTGGTTTCTGTTGTATTTCTGCAGCTCCCCGTGCTGCTGCTTCGTAGGATACTGCCACGCTGAAAGCCTGTTCTAGCGTCAGGTCCTTTTCCGAAAGTAGTCGTTTCTGGGTTCCTTCACTCTGGAGCCCGCAGACAAACTTATCCCATAAGGTGTCTGCCAGTCCTGCTCCAAACTGGCAGTGCTTCGATAACTTGTGTAGTTCCGTAAGATAGTCAGCATTGCTCTCAGCTTTGTGCTGGTTTCTTTTATGAAACTTGAATCTTTCTGCTATCAGCAGCGGTGTAGGGTTTAGGTGTTCCTGTAAGAGATCAACAATCTCCTCAAAATTTTTCTCCATTGGTTTAGCTGGGGTAATTAAATTCCGCAATAGGCCGTACGTTCTCGCGCCCATCAAATTTAATAATACCGATGCCTTCTTTCCATCGGCCACCTCATTTGCCTTGCAGTACACTTCAATTCTTTCCACATACGTGGTCCAATCTTCTACCTCGTTGTCGAAAGCAGTGATACTGCCACTTTTCGGCACCTTGGGTGATTTAAAATGGCACCTCCCGCGCTTTTTCTTCTTCACCAATGGATTAAAATGGCGCCTCCCGCACTTTTCCTCCTTCCCCAATGGAATAAAATGGCGCCTCCCGCGCTTTTCCTTCTTCCCCTTGCTGCCATGCTGCTCCTAGCGTTCTGCAGGGTAATGGCGGTGACCCGCGGCTTCAGCGCGTCTCACTTTTCCTTCCCCTTGTTTTATTTTCGCTACGCTGCCCGGTTCTTGAGCACTGACCGCGCCCTGTGCGCTCCACCGTCTCTCTCTCTCTTTTCCTCCCGACGACGCTGCACGGCCCCTTTGCAGAGCCGCTCGATCGAGCTCGAGCCCACCGCAGTCCGGAAGGGTCAGTGCATTACCTGCTACCAGCACGATTTGCTGGAACACCTTGACTGGGGAGCCAAGCCCAGCTCTCCGCAGCCTCTCCTGCAACTCTCCGAACTCCGATTGATCCTTGGGCGGTTGCCCGCGGTCGACGCCTGTTGTTCTGACTTCGACCTCCAAAAGCTTCTTCTCAGGGAAAGATCCCCGTGAGGTGATGCAGTACTGCAGGTGAGTTTGAACCTGTTCGTCGCCAATGTAGTGTCCGAGTATAAATAATACACGGACTGCAGGAGAACAATAATAACAGGTATTTACTGATGTACAGAAGCCTGCTATGGCTTTATATACAGGGGTGGTCACTGCCGGTACTGCAGTATAGAATCAGTTCTTCTCTTAAAGGCACATACACAACAAGCCTGGTGAATCTTCGCTGAACTCCTTCCATGGCAAGAACATCCTTCCTCAGATAAGGCGACCAAAACTGCACACAATACTCAAGATGTGGTCTCACCAAGGCCCTGTACAACTGCAGCAAGAGATCCTTGTTCCTGTACTCGAACCCTCTTGCTACGAAGGCCAACATACCATTTGCCTTCTTAACCGCCTGCTGCACCTGCATGCTTACCTTCAGCGACTGGTGCACAAGGACACCCAGGTCTCGTTGCACTTCCCCTTCTCCCAATCTATTGCCATTCAGATAATAATCTGCACAAATGTTGCCTGGCCTGCTGAGTTTTTCCGCGTTTTCTGTTGTTATTTCGGATTTCCAGCATCTGCAGTATTTTGCTATCGCGATATTCTTGCTCTTGGGATGTGGGTGACGCTGGCGAGGCTGCATTTCTAACCCATCCCGAGTTACCCTGAGGGCATAAAGGGCCAACCAGGAAGTGTGGGATTGTAATCCAATAAAGGCTAGAATGGATAGGGGTGGTAGGGGCCCTGGACGGCACCAGTGAACCTGTACCAGCACCCGAACCCGGCACCTTGTGTTCCTCTGAGACTTTGACCTTTTCCATGCTCATTCTTTCTGGTGCCAGCCACAAATCACCAGTTTTAATGAATTCACTTTCCCAACTTAACCACGGTGGGATTTGCTCCACAAGGGTCAGTGCTGGGACCACTGCTGTTCACTATTTATATTAACAGTTTAGACTTTGGAATCCAAAATACAATTTCTAAAATTTGTGGATGACACCAAATTGGGGGGGATAGTCAATACTGAGGAGGACTGCAACAAATTACAGGAGGACATTAATAAACTTGCAGAATGGGCATATAATTAGCAAATGAAGTTCAACACAGGTAAATGGGAGGTATTATATTTTGGTAGGAAGAATAGGGAGGTCACGTATTGCTTGGAGGGTGCGAGTCTGGGTGGGGTAGAGGAACAAAGTGATCTCGGAGTACAAATACACAAATCACTAAAAGTTGCGACACAGGTTAGCAAGGCCATAAAAAAAGCAAACCAAGCACTAGGGTTTATTTCTAGAGGGATAGAATTGAAAAGTAGGGAAGTTATGCTAAACCTGTATTGAACCTTGGTTAGACCACACTTGGAGTACTGCGTACAGTCCTGGTCGCCATATTATAAAAAGGATATAGAGGCACTGGAGAGGGTGCAGAGAAGATTTACAAGGATGATACCAGAAATGTGAGGGTACACATATCAGGAAAGGATGAACAGGCTGGGTCTCTTTTCTCCTGAAAAAAGGCAGAGGGGTGACCTAATAGAGGCCGTTAAAATTATATAAGGTTTTGATAGAGTGGATACAGAGAGAATGTTTCCACTTGTGGGGAAGAGCAAAACTAGAGGCCATCAATATAAGATAGTCACCAAGAAATCCAATAGGGAATTCAGAAGAAACTTCTTTACCCAGAGAGTGGTGAGAATGTGGAACTCGCTACCACAGGGAGTGGTTGAGGTGAATAGTATCGATGCATTTAAGGGGAGGCTGGACAGGCATATGAGGGAGAAGGGAATCGAGGGTTACACTGATAGAGTTAGATGAGGAAAGACGGGAGGAGGCTCAAGTGGAGCATAAACGCCGGCATAGACTGGTTGGGGTAAATGGCCTGTTTCTGTGCCGTGTATCCGATGTAATCCTGTGTGATGTAATAAACTCACGGCCTCTTGAGCATTTAGAAACATAGAAAAATAGGAGCAGGGGTCGGCCATTCGGCCCTTCAAGCCATTCAATATGTTCATGGCTGATCCTCTATCTCAATACCATATTCCCGCTCTCTCCCCATACCCCTTGATGCCTTTCTGTTTCATTTCAGATTTCACAGTTTTTCTTTTTACTTTGAATAAAACTGAGAGTCAGGTCTGGAAACTTTCATCCTGCTCTCAGTTTGCGGAGAGAGACACAACTGCAGCAGACATTGTTAGTGTGGATCAGTTTCAGTGTGTTTATTTAGAGACATTCCTTAACACCGATTGGAAAGGTCTAGACAAGAGAAGATAGCCAGACTCTTAATTGTAACACTTAACAGAGTGGGGCAACACAAGTTGCAGGTACACAGAACTTTAAAAGTAGGAATGTAGGTAGAAAAGTCCATATAAAAGGCAATTGGAGGCTGAGTTTTCGTACGTTGGCCCAGAATTTCCACAGTACTCTCCCGCTCCACCATTGCCCTTAACGTATATAAATAGGGTTTCCACCGCACCTCCGGCCAAGTTACAGCAGAGGAGCGGGAGCTCTGAGGAAATTCCAGGCCATGGGCAATGAAGAGAACAGCACAGAAGTTATGTTGAATTTGTACAAGACATTGGTTGGGATACAGCTGGAGCACTGTGCGCAGTTCTGGGCAGCTCATTATAGAATCATAGAATCACACCGCACAGGATGCCATTCAGCCCATCGTGCCTTTTGAAAGAGCTCTCTAATTAGTCCCACTCCCCTGCTCTTTCCCTGTAGCCCTGGAAATTTTTCATTTTCAAGTATTTATCCAATTCACTTTTGAAAGTTATTCTTGAGTCTGCCTCCACCGCCCTTTCAGGCAGCGCATTCCCGATCACAACAACTCGCTGGGTAAAAAAGTTCTATTCACCTCCCCTCTGGTTCTTATGCCAATTACCTTCAATCTGTGTCCTCTGGTTACCGACCCTTCTGCCACTGGAAACAGTTCCTCCCTGACTACTCCATCAAAACCCCTCATGATTTTGAACGCCTCTATTAAATCTCCCCTTAACCTTCTCTGCTCTAAAGGAGAGCAATCCCAGCTTCTTCAGTCTCTGCACATAACTGAAGCCCCTCATTTCTGGTAAATCTCCTCTGAACTGGGAGATGCTACACTCTCAGTCTACATTATAGGAAGGATATTAGAACCATGGGAAGGGGACAGGGGAGATTCACTCGAATGATATCAGTTTTAGTTGGGAAGAAAGGCTTGAAAAGTTGGAGCTTTTTTCATTGGAACAGAGAAGGTTAATCAGGATCTAATGCAAGGTTTCAAAATTATTTAGGCCCAGTTTTCCTGATCCTATTCCCCGAGGGCCACTTACTCCCTGGGAACAAACGACATGAAAATGGAAGAGTCTCCAACCCTTTGTGTTACCCTGGGGGCTCTGGGCCTTGTATAAATGGTGGAGGAGATGTTACAGAGAAATGCCAACATGTACAGGTGATATTGGTGTTTATTCACCACACGAGCAGTATCTTAACCCCAAGTGCCTGCACTGTTCTCTTTATTCCCCTTTTCTTCAATCGCTTATCTAACCCATTCTTAAATGTTAATGGTCTTTGCTTCAATCACTAACTCCGGTAATGCATTCCACAGCCTCACAACCCTCGGTGTAAAAAGGCTTCCCCTGCTCGCTTCCGTCTAATCTCATAGATAAATAAAAGATATAGGCCTGGAAAATGGAGTAGGCCGGAAACCTGCCGGTAACAGCGCCGGCCAAGGCCAATGGCCACCCACAGAGCGCAAGGTGTTGCCTGATAATTGACATCAGCAGAGCAGAGAATCTGTGAGGCAGCGCAATGTTTCCAGCGCTAAGCTCAGCAGGAGGCCGAAGGTCGCGTCTGTTACTGCTTGGATTTAAGGAGAACAAGGAACAAACGAATCAACCTGTAGCCCACCTGGGGAACAGTTGCTTATTACAGCAATTTACCTGCCACCCGCTCACCAGTCCTGAGACAGGAGAAATGATCAGGAATAAGGAAATGGCAGAAACATTAAACAAATATTTTGTATCTGTCTTCACAGTAGAAGACACAAAAAGCATATCAAAAATGTTGGGGAACCAAGGGTCTAATGAGGGTGAGGAACTTCACATAATTAATATAAGTAGAGAAAAAGTACTAGAGAAACTAATGGGACTAAAAGCCGACAAATCCCCTGGACCTGACGGCCTACATCCTAGGGTTCTAAAAGAGGTGGCTGAAGAGATAGTGGATGCATTGGTTTTGATATTCCAAAATTCCCTAGATTCTGGAATGGTCCCAGCAGATTGGAAGGTCACAAATGTAACACCGCTATTCAAGAAAGGAGGGAGAGAGAAAACAGGAACGACAGGCCAGTTAGCCTGACATCAGTCGTCGGGCAAATGTTGGAATCCATTGTTAAGGAAGTGGTTTCAGGGCACTGAGAAAATCATAACATGATTAGGTAGAGTCAACATGGTTTTATGAAAGGAAATCGTGTTTGACAAATTTATTAGAGTTTTTTGAGGATGTAACTAGCAGGGTAGATAAAGGGGAACCAGTGGATGTAGTATATTTGGATTTCCAAAAGGCATTCGATAAGGTGCTACATAAAAGGTTATTACACAAGATTAGGGCTCATGGGGTTGGGGGTAATATAGTAGCATGGATAGAGGATTGGTTAACGGACAGAAAACAGAGAGTAGAGATAAACGAGTCTTTTTCAGGTTGGCAGGCTGTAACTAGTGGGGTGCCGCAAGGATCAGTGTTGGGGCCTCAGCTATTTACAATCTATATTAATGACCTAGATGAAGGGACCGAGTGTAATGTATCCAAGTTTGCTGATGATACAAAGCTAGGTGGGACAGTAAGCTGTGAGGAGAACACAGAGTCTGCAAAGGGATAGAGATAGACTGAGTGAGTGGGCAGTAAGGTGGCAGATGGAGTATAATGTAAGGAAATGTGAGGTTATTCACTTTGGTAGGAAGAATAGAAAAACAGAATATTTTTTAAATGGTGAGAAACTTTCAAATGTTGGTGTTCAGAGAGATTTGGATGTCCTCGTGCAAGAAACACAGAGAGTTAGCATGCAGGTACAGCAAACAATAAGGAAGGCAAATGGTATGTTGGCCTTTATTGCAAGGGGGTTGGAGTATAAGAGTGAGGAAGTCTTGCTACAATTGTACAGGGCCTTGGTGAGACCACACCTGGAGCATTGTGCACAATTCTGGTCTCCTTATCTGAGGAAGGAGATACTTGCCTTGGAGGCGGTGCAACGAAGGTTCACTAGATTGATTCCTGGGATGAGAGGGCTGTCCTATGATGAGAGATTGTGTAGAATGGGCCGATACTCTCTGGAGTTTAGGAGAATGAGAGGTGATCTCATTGAAACATACAAGATTGTGAGGGGGATTGACAGGGTAGATGCTGAGAGGTTGTTTCCCCTGGCTGGAGTGTCTAGAACCAGGGGGCATAATCTCAGGATAAGGGGTCGGCCATTTAAGACTGAGATGAGGAGGAATTTCTTCACTCAGAGGGTGGTGAATCTTTGGAATTCTCTGCCCCAGAGGGCTGTGGAGGCTCAGTCATTGAGTATATTCAAGACAGAGATTGACAGATTTTTGGACTCTAGGGGAATCAAGGGAGATAGAGATCGGGCGGGAAAGTGTAGTTGAGGTCGATGATCAGCCATGATCTTATTGAATGGCGGAGCAGGCTCGAGGGGCCGAATGGTCGACTCCTGCTCCTAATTCTTATGTTCTTAATCCGTCAATGTTATAGTGTTGCATTCCGCTCTTGTGGAGAAAGCTCGTGTCGTTTAAAGCGCATCCAAGTGACACAAGCAAAGCTCCGGAACCTACCTAAGGAAGTGTGTTATCTTTTAAATCAGCTCAGGCTTCGGCTCGCAAAATTTCTACAGATCGAAAAAAGGGTTCGGCAACTTGTTTATTCATTTTGTGGGGAGTCTGTCGATGGCGCCGGGAAAGTCTGTTGTTTGATCAATTATGGGATCCTCCTTTCATTTATAGGAGAGGGGGAGGGTGTGGGTGTAAAACAGGGCAACAGTCTGCACCTCATTGCGCTGCGGAAGACATGTAGCATTCGGTGTTGTTTAAAGAGAAACCGCTCCCTGCGGACGCCACAGTTAAAGCACTAATACGATAGCAAAATACTGCGGATGCTGGAAATCCGAAATAACAACAGCAAATGCTGGAAAAACTCAGGCGGCCAGGCAGTATCCGTGGAGAGAGAAACAGAGTTAACGTTTCAGGTCGATGACCCTTCGTCAGAACTGGAAAAAAAGCAGGAAGATGTCTCTTAATCTCTCCTGCTTTCTATCCTATCTCTGACCTTCCCTTTTGTTCTTTCATCCCCTCCCCCTTTTCCCAGCCCCTAAACTTGCTTTAAAATCTATTCCTCTTCCTGCTTTTTTTCCAGTTCTGACGAAGGGTCTTCGACCTGAAACTTTGACTCTGTTTCTATCTGTTCCTATCGTGCAAACAGATCAACGGAGGATGCAATCACAACTGCTCTACACTCGGCACTGAATCACCTAGATGGTAAGGAGACCTACATCAGAATGCTGTTCATAGACTACAGCTCAGCATTCAACACTATCGTCCCCAACAAGCTGGCCACCAAACTCCAAACTTTTGGCCTGAACACTTCCCTCTGCAACTGGACCCTGGACTTCCTAACAAACAGACCCCAGTCTGTCAAATTAGGTAACCACACCTCCCCCCCCTGACCCTGAACACAGGGGCCCCACAAGGATGTGTGCTGAGCCCCCTCCTCTACTCCCTCTTTACCCACGACTGTGTGGCTGTTCATGGTTCCAACACCATCATCAAGTTTGCGGATGATACTACGGTAGTAGGCCAGATCACCAACAACGATGAGTCAGCCTACAGAGAGGAGGTCCAGCATCTCGTGAAGTGGTGCACCGATAACAACCTGGCCCTCAACATCAAGAAAACCAAAGAAATCATTGTGGACTTCAGGAAGTCTAAAGGCGGAAGTCACACCCCCATCCACATCAATGGGGCTGTGGTGGAAAGGGTGGACAGCTTTAAGTTCCTCGGAGTCCACATCACGGAAGACCTCTCCTGGTCCCTCAATACCTCCTCTCTGGTGAAGAAGGCCCAGCAGCGCCTATATTTCCTAAGGAGGCTGAAGGGATGTAACCTGTCACCCCTGATCCTCTCTAACTTTTACCGCTGCACAATAGAGAGCATCCTGATGAACTGTATCACAGTATGGTATGGCAGCTGTAGCTACTATGACCGGAAAGCCCTGCAGCGGGTAGTCAAAACTGCCCAACGCATTACCGGCACCCGACCATAGAGCACATATACCAGAAACGCTGTTTACGGAGGTCACGGACCATCATCAAAGACCCTACCCACCCCAGCCACAGTCTGTTCGCCCTCCTGCCATCTGGGAGACGCTACAGATGCATTCGCACCCGTACGACCAGATTTAGGAACAGCTTCTTTCCCAGGGCTGTCATCCTACTGAACTCCACAAATAAACTCTAAAGCCTGCACATCTGCCAATGCACTTTATTATGGTTATGTTTATGTTAATGTATTACAAGCCAAATGAATGTTGAATGTTTAAATGTCTTAATCTAAATGTACACTCTCGGGAGCCGCAAGCCTACATTTTGTTGTACTGCACTTGTGCACTAACAATGACAATAAAGTTGATTATGATTATTATTTTCTGTTTTTATTTCTTTATTTTAAATGCTTGCTTAAATTTTCATGTAGCGGGAAGAAAAATATACAGGACAGGGAATGATGAAATCCAGCGCTTTGTAGTTTTTGAAACCATTACACCGTAGTCATAATTTCGTTGATATACTGAGGTCACTTTTGTTAAGTATGTGTATTGTATTGAACAATTAACACAAAGACTTAAACGTATAACTCAAACAGGTCTTTACTGGTTGGAGGTAGGGACTATACATAGGTCTTTACTTCATGCCCACAGGCGGGAACTGAGGGGAGATCAGTACCCACAGTACTATTTATACCCCTATGGCCAGGAGTGGTACTGCGTATCACTACGCCCAACAAGTAGTGCAGTCCTGTCCATAGGTTCAAGGTAGCACACATATTACATACACAACATTCCTCCCTTCCTAGCTTTACAGTCATCTCCCCATTTAACATAACGTAATAACATATATACATATATAACTTCAGGTTTACATAACAGAATAACATAGATACATAGATAACTTCATGTCAAAACAGATCACAGATTCAGTCTCTGCGGAAAACAGTTCACAGATTCAATCTCTGTGGTGGAGTCGGTTCACGTTGCTGGAGTGACTCATTCAATAGTCCTTCCATGGATTTAACAGTTTGAACTTCCGAACTGAATTGGCTCCGTTCGGAGGGACCACATGTGTGATCTGGTAGAGGTAATAATGGTTCAGATGGGTCATCTTCTGTTTCGACTTTTCCTTTTCTGCTTCTTGGAGACTCTCTGGGCTCCACTGTCAGCTGCCAGCTGCATGCGCAGTTCCTCCTTCTCTCCCTCCTTTTTCCGTAGTAGAGCCACCTTCTCCCGATGTTCCGTAGACCTTCGGTGCTCCTCCATGATTTCTGTATGGTGGGAGTCGAAGTTACAAGTTGGGCAGGACAGGACATAGTAATATTCGGTGTCGTCCTGATCTAGGCCAGCGAGAGGGTCTTCTATTTCCTCCATACCCAGCTGGGCGTTAGCCAGCTTTTGTTCCAAGTCCAGACATCTTTCCTGAAGAGACTTCTTCATGCGTACCTCTTCATCCAGCTTTTTCTGGGCTTTCAGCAAGTCGTTTACTAATGACCTCATTTGAGATTTTACTACTTCAACTTCTTTTGGAGATTGATTGATCGGACTATTCAATCCCTCTACCGGAGCAGCTGTTTCAGCGGTCTGTTGTTCTACGTTGACGTGAGTCAGCGTACTTTTGGCATCCAAGGGCTGCTCTGTTGCAGTCATCTCAGTCTGTGTTGCCACCTCAGCTCTTCCAATAACCTTTGAGAGCTCCGAACCCCTTTCGTTTGAATATTGAAGTTCGTGTTCAAGTTTTTCCCATTTCAGAGTCCTGTCCTTCAGCATATGCAGGAGTTGGCTGACCGTTAACTCCTCTGGCATCAGACGTTTTGTGTGCTCCTGCTCCATTTTCTCCATCAGCTGCTTCTGTTGTCTTTCCAGGTTCTCCAACTCTATATCAAAGAACTCTTTCGTTGCATTCAACTCTTGCTCACAACGGCGAAGCATTTGTTCTAATTGCTGTTGTAGTTTGAAATGGAGTTGAGTTCGAGCCCGGTGTCCCTCAGAAATGAGCACATCAGTAGACTTGCCAGACTCAGAATCCACAGTTAAACTATGTTGTTGTTGCTCAGTGGAATTCTGTGCTGAAACTTTGTCTTTTGCACCTGAGTTGGGCTTACCATCATCCGTTCCAGAGTCTGGGCCGACTATCTTCACCGAGTTCTCACTCGTTATTGTTTGTAGGAAATGCCAGTCCATATTCATTTTCCTAATCCACTCCCGTCCTAGTAGTGGAGAACCTCCTTCAGATATCACATATAAGTCCATTATTTGACTGTCTTCGCCCTTGTGGACCACTGCAACCTCTATTTTCCCGATGGGGTACACTCTTTGCCCCGTGTATGTTTTCAATATAATCCCCGTATCCTGTAGGGGAATATGTTGGAATAACTTTCCGTAATCTTTCTTATTTATGACCGTCAATGCCGATCCAGTGTCCAATTCCAGTTTTACTTGGACTCCTTCTATCTGAAGAGTGACCCAAATTGTCTGGAGGTCTGCACCCTTACCAGCGTTGAGTACTCTTAAGCTAGCCAGTTCATTACAGCTTAAGCTAGCCAGTTCATTACTGCTAGCGTCTGAATCGGACTCCTGTTCGGTCACCTTGTGTACCTTTGCGTATTTTCCTTGCGGTGACTTCTTGTTGCTGGTCTTCTTCCCTGACCTGCATACTCTAGCTATATGTCCAAGCCTACCACAAGTTCTACATTCTTGGTTTTTAAACCAACACTGGTTCTGATCATGCGTTGTCTTTCCACAACGATAACATTTGCCAGAACTCACACCCAATTTGTGTGCACTGAGCTCCGGTGACCGTAGCTGCATTACTGCCGTGCCTCTCGCTGCGGCTTCGTGTGCTGCTGCCATAGTGACCGCCTTCTCAAGCGTCAGCTCATTCTCCTCGAGCAGTCGCTTTTGTGTATCCTGTTTAAATAAACCACACACAAATTTGTCTCGAAGTGCCTCTGTCAGTCCCGTTCCAAACTGGCAATATTTCGCTAATTTACGCAGTTCCAGCAAATAATCAGCATTGCTTTCATGCTGTAGCTGCCTTCTGTCGTAAAATTTAAATCGTTCCGCTAGCATCAGCGGCGTGGGGTTTAGATGATCTTTCAGGACAGTAACAATCTCATCGAACGTCTTATCCGCCGGTTCATCTGGTGATAACAGGTGTTTCAATTGCCCGTATGTCTTCGCACCCATTAAATTTAATAATGTTAGAGCTTTATCTTGGTCATGAATTTTATTGGCCTTACAATAATTTTTTACTCTTTCAACATATATGGCCCAATCTTCGAGGTCACTATCAAAGGTGCTAATATTCCCGTGTTTAGGCATTGTAGATTTGCAATTTCTCAGATTTTATTTTGTTTACTTGTTATCAAAGATGGCGGCTTCCCGCTCTTGCCGTCGTCCTCCGCCCACAAAATGGCGGTTTTCCCGCGCTTGGCGGTCTTCACCCGTCCCCCGACGCCGTCTCCCTTCAGCCCCCGAGTGCGGCCCTTATCTTTGGTTCCGATCGCTGGCCCGCGCTGCGCCTCGCACTTGAAGCGGCTCCCGGGCTCTGGCTTACCCGCTCGCGCGTTTCACCGCGGCTCTTATCAGGGATTGCGATCGCCCTTATCTTCTCCAACTTCCCCAGCCCTGTCTTTGCAGCCAACACTGCACGGCTTACCCCACCACCTAGGTTGAACAAGGAAACTGCAGAAAGACTTCTGTCAGTCGCTGGAAGCTGTTTGCTGCACTCCAGTGCTCAGTCGCTGATGGAGGCTTCAGAGTCCTAAAGCCTGTCGCTTCTAGTGGGGTGGTGATGTTTGAAACCTCTCTTCAACTGCCGCAGGGTAAGAACCTGACTCGTCGCCAGTGTTAAGTATGTGTATTGTATTGAACAATTAACACAAAGACTTAAACGTATAACTCAAACAGGTCTTTACTGGTTGGAGGTAGGGACTATACATAGGTCTTTACTTCATGCCCACAGGCGGGAACTGAGGGGAGATCAGTACCCACAGTACTATTTATACCCCTATGGCCAGGAGTGGTACTGCGTATCACTACGCCCAACAAGTAGTGCAGTCCTGTCCATAGGTTCAAAGTAGCACACATATTACATACACAACAACTTTAGTCACTGGCTTTGGAGGGTCTGACAACTGGTGGGGACAGAGGACTCATAGCTGATAACTTGAAGAATTTGAATTCACACTTCAGATTTCAGAGAGCGAGACACTGAATGTCCACAGGTGATTCCTAATCCAAGCCTCCAGCTTACTCTTCTAGTCACTCAGAAGTAAGCACTTACAGTATTCTGCATCTTCCCATTTGTTACATTCAGTATTACAATCTCAGCCAGGACCGTTTCAAATCAGCAAACCACCGGAACTTTACCTACAAATCCCAAGGGTTAGCTCTCAAGACATGGGCTTGCGAATAATATAAACACTACGTGGAGATAATTCTATTTTTACCTTCTGGTTGTTTTAAATGCGTCTCTTGAAGCGTCCTCCGGGAACTGCCGCGTGTGATGGTGAAGCGCCATCAGCGGCCGCACGCACGCCGTGCTTTGGAGAGGGCGGCAAGAGAAGCTCCAAAATGGATGAGCGAGCGTCAGTTCGGAGTTGCATGCCGATTGACGCCACGCTCCTACTAATTTAAATACTTTCGGCGAGCAGACAATGGCAACGCTGCCGACCTGTCAAAAATGGCAGCCGCCGTGGAACCCACCAGCAGCGAGTAGAAGTGAGGCGGCTGACATCTTTTTTCCCCAAAATGGGAGTTAACGATCAGTGCTAACACTTCCAATAGTCTAGACCCTCAACTGCCAGGAACAGTCTGTTTCTATTCACTCTGTCCCATTCCATCATAATTTAAACACCTCTATCAGCCTTTAATTTCCTTTAGAATCATAGAATGGTTACAGCACAGAAAGAGGCCATTCGGCCCGTCGAGCCCGTGCCGGCTCTCTGTAAGAGCACTTCAGCTAGTCCCACTCCCCCGCCTTTTCCCCGGAGCCCTGCAAATGTTTTTCCTTCAGGTACTTATCCAATTCCCTTTTGAAAGCCACGATTGAGTCTGCCTCCACCACCCTTTCAGGCAGTGCATTCCAGATCCTAACCACTCGCTGCGTAAAATTGTTTTCCCTCATGTCGCCTTTGGTTCTTCTGCCAATCACCTTAAATCTGTGTCCTCTGGTTCTCGACCCTTCCGCCAATGGGAACAGTTTCTCTCTATCTACTCTGTCCAGACCCCTCATGATTTTGAACACCTCTATCAAATCTCCTCTCAACCTTCTCTGCTCCAAGGAGAACAACCCCAGCTTCTCCAGTCTATCAACGTAACTGAAGTCCCTCATCCCTGGAACCATTCTTGTAAATCTTTTCTGCACCCTCTCTAAGGCCTTCACATCCTTCCTAAAGTGCGGTGCCCAGGATTGGACACAATACTCCAGTTGAGGTCGAACCAGTGTTTTATAAAGGTTCATCATAACTTCCTTGCTTTTGTACTCTATGCCTCTATTTATGAAGCCCAGGATCCTGTCTGCATTTTTAACCGCTTTCTTAACCTGCCCTGCCACCTTCAATGATTTCTGCACATATACCCCCAGGTCTCTCTGATCATGCACCCCCTTTAGAATTGTACCCTTTAGTTTATATTGCCTCTCCTCGTTTTTCCTACCAAAATGTATCACTTCACACTTTTCTGCATTAAATTTCATCTGCTACGTGTCCGCCCATTCCATCAGCCTGTCTATGTCCTCTTGAAGTTTATCACTCTCCTCCTCACTATTCACTATACAGGTAGACTACCTTTTATCCGAACTTCTGAAAACCGAAACCTTCGTTCAGCGTAAGTCGTGCGCACGACATGACCAGAGTGGCGCACGACTTACGCTGAGCAGAGGGTCAGCGTAAGTCGTGCGCACGACCCCGACCCCCGCCGACGACCCCCCACGGACCCCTGCCGACCCCGACCCCCCGCCGACCCCCCCCGCGGACCCCCGCCTCCCGCCGACCCCCCCGCCGACCCCAACTCCCGCCGACCACCCGCCGACCCCCACCCCCGACCCCCTGACGACCCCCCCGCCGACCCTGACCCCCGCCGACCCACCCCCGACAAATTTCCCAGTCTTATAAAATACCTTCCGAAATCCAAAATTTTCCGAAAACCGAAACACGGCTGGTCCCGAGGTTTTCGGATAAAGGATAGTCTACCTGTACTTCCAAGTATTGTCTCATCTGCAAATTTTGAAATTGCGCCCTGTACACCCAAGTCTAAGTCATTAATATATATCTAGAAAAGCAGTGGTCCAGTTCCCTACCCCTGGGGAACACCACTGTGTACCTTCCTCCAGTCCGATAAACAACCGTTCACCTCTACTCTCTGTTTCCTGTCACTTAGCCAATTCTGTATCCATGCTGCCACTGTCCCTTTTATTCCATGGGCTTCAACTTTGCTGGCAAGTCTATTATGTGGCACTTTGTCGAACGCCTTTTGGAAATCCATGTACACCACGTCAACCGTATTGTCCTCATCACCCCTCTCTGTTACCTCACCAAAAAACTCAAATCAAGTTAGTTAAACACAATTTGCCAAACGCAGATTGGGTGACCGTTTTGCGGAACACCTCCGTTCAGTCCGTAAGGGTGACCCCGAGCTTCAGGTCGCCTGTCACTTTAATTCACCGCTCCATTCCCACTCGGACCTCACTGTCCTTGGCCTCTTGTATTGTTCCACGGAAGCTCAACGTAAACTCGAGGAACAGCACCTCATCTTCCGATTAGGCACTCTGCAGCCTTCCGGACTCAATATCGAGTTCAACAATTTCAGATCATAACCTCGACCCCTATTTCATTTTTTCTTGTAATTTTTCCACTCCTTTCCCCCCCCCCACCTTTCCTTTTGTTTTGCTCTCACACCTGGCAGCTATCCCTTGCCCTGCCAGTACACTTTACACCTAATCTCAGCCTATTACCATCTCGTCTAGCTTCTAACACCTTTCATTGTCTCTTTTTTACTTCTTTTGTTTCTTTTATTCTTTTGTCCGATCGCAGCCCTGCCTCCAATCCATCTTTTCTTTCCAGTTTTGAAGAAGGGTTCGACCCGAAACGTCAACTCAAATTTCCCTCCACGGATGTTGCCTGACCTGCTGAGTTTTTCCAGCATTTTCTGTTGTTATTTTGCCTTTAACAAATCTGTGCTGGCTTTCCTTAATCCTCACTTCTCCACATGACTGTTAATTTTGTCCCTATTTAGCATTACTAAAAGCTTCCCCACTACCGAGGTTAAACTGACTGGCCTGTCATTGCTGGGTTTATCCTTACACCCTTTTTTGAACAATGGTGTAACATTTACAATTCTCCAGTCCTCTGGCACCATAATATCTACCCCGTATCCAAGGAGGATTGGAAGATTATGGCCAGTACCTCCGCAATTTCCACCTTTACTTCCCTCAGCATTCGAGGATGCTTCCCATCCGGTCCTGGTGACTTATCGGGGGAGAAATTCTGTATCACCCCGTTTGGGACACTATTATCGGCCGGGCGCAAAGTTTAGCGCCCGGCGCTAATTATTGCCTCCGACTGGAAACTTGGCCTCTATCGCCCCAGAGGTGATTTGAGAGCTAAATCGGGTGCTACGTTAAAGTAAAAGTAAGGTCTCCAGTTTAGAGTGAGTAGTGTTTAAAGTGAAGTACGGTCCCTAGTGTATTTAATATTCTTTAATTTAGAGGAAGTAAAGGGAGTAAATTAAGGGGAGGACATGGTAGGGCATCTCAGCAACATGGCATGCTCCTCCTGTGCTATGTGGGAAGTCAGGGACACTTTCGGTGTCCAGGGCGAACACATGTGCAGGAAGTTTCTCCAACTGCAACTACTCGAAATCCAGGTTTCGGAGCTGGAGCTGTTGCTGGAGTCACTGTGGAGCATCCGCAAGGCTGAGATCTTCACGGATAGCACATTTAACGAGGTGGTCACACCGCAGGTAAAGAGTGCACAGGCAGAAAGGGAATGGGTGACCGCCAGACAGAGTAAAAGAACTAGGAAGGTAGTGCAGGAGTCCCCTGGGTCCATCTCCCTCTCCAACAGATTTCCCGTTTTGGATACTGCTGGGGGAGATGATTTCTCAGGGGAATGCAGCAAGAGCCAAGTCTGTGGCACTACGCGTGGCTCAGCTGCACAGGAGGGGAGGAAAAAGAGTGGGAGAGCAATAGTGATAGGGGATTCTATCGTAAGGGGAACAGATAGACGTTTCTGTGGCCGCAGACGTGACTCCAGGATGGTATGTTGCCTCCCTGGTGCCAGAGTCAAGGATGTCACTGAGCGGCTGCAGGACATTCTGAAGGGGGAGGGTGAACAGCCGGAGGTCGTGGTCCATATCAGAACCAACGACATAGGTAGAAAGAGGGATGAGGTCCTGCAAGCAGAATATAGGGAGCAAGGAAATAAATTAAAAAGCAGGACCTCAAAGGTAGTAATCTCAGGATTACTCCCAGTGCCACGTGCTAGCGAGAGCAGAAATAGGAGAATAGACCAGATGAATGCGTGGCTGGAGAGATGGTGTAGGAGGGAGGGATTTAAATTCCTGAGGCATTGGGACTAATTCTGGGGAAGGTGGCACCTGTACAAGCTGGACGGGTTACACCTCAGCAGACCCGGGACCAATATCCTCGCAGGGGGGGTTTGCTAGTCCTGTTGGGAAGGATTTAAACTAGTTTGTCAGGGGGCTGGGCACCTAAGTGTGGGCCCAGAACAGAGAGAAACAAAGCTGGAAGTGCAAGTTAGAAAAGTAGTCAACAAAACTAGTAGGGAGCAGAAACAAAGGCCAACAGTAAAGAGGGTCAAAGTGCAGAAAAATATTAAACAGGCAAAGTTGAAGGCACTTTATCTAAATGCACGTAGCATTTGCAACAAGGTGGATGAATTAATGACACTAATAGAAGTAAATGGGTATGATGTAATTGCCATTACAGAGACATGGTTGCAGGGTAACCAAAGCTGGGAACTGAATGTTCCAGGGTACTCAACATTTAGGAAGGACAGACAAAAAGGAAATGGAGGTGGCGTAGCGCTGTTAATAAGGGATGACATCAGTACGGTAGAGATAAAAGATCTTGGCTTGGCAGATCGTGATGTAGAACTGGAATCAGTTTGGGTGGAGCTAAGAAACAGCAAAAGGCGGAAAACATTGGTGGGAGTTGTGTATAGGCCACCAAACAGCAGTGGTAATGTAGGGCAGAGTATCAATCAAGAGATTAGAAGTGCATGTAACAAGGGCAATACAGTAATCATGGGGAACTTTAATCTACATATTGACTGGGCAAATCAAATTACCATTAATGGTGTGGAGGACGAATTCTTGGAATGCATGCGAGATGGTTTCCTGGATCAGTATGTGGAAGAACCAACCAGGGAACAGGTTATTCTGGATTTGGTACTGTGTAATGAGAAAGGGCTAATCAATAATCTTGTGGTAAAGGGGCCTTTAGGGACAAGTGACCATAATATGATTGAATTTTATATTAAGTTTGCGAGTGATGTAGTCCAATCTGAAACTAAGGTCTTCAATCTAAACAGAGGAAACTACAAGGGTATGAGGGACAAGTTGGCCACTGTAGATTGGGAGATTACACTAAAAGGTATGAAGGTGGACATACAATGGCTAACATTCAAGGAAATAATGCATCATTTGCAACAAACATATATTCCCCTAGGGCATAAAAACCCAAAAGGAAAAGTGATCCAACCATGGCTAACAAAAGAAATTAAAGCTAGTATTAAGTCAAAGGAGGAAGCTTATAAAGTTGCCAGAAAAAGCGGTCAGCCTGAGGATTGGAATCTTTTTAGAAATCAGCAAAGGGGGACCAAGAAATTGATAAAGAAAGGGAAAATGGAATATGAGCACAAACTAGCGAAAAATATAAAAAAGGATTGTGAAAGCTTCCACAGGTATGTGAAAAGGAAAAGACTTGCGAAGGTAAATGTAGTTCCTTTACAGTCAGAGATGGGAGAATTTATAATGGGGAATGAAGAAATGGTAGAGAAATTAAATAAATGCTTTGTTTCTGTCTTCACGGAGGAAGACACAAAAAACTTCCCAGAAATATGAGAAAACCAAGGATGTGGCGAGAATGAGGAACTTAAAGAAATTATTATTAGTAAAAAAAAACAGTACTAGCAAAATTAATTGGACTAAAGGTCAATAAATCCCAAGGACCGGATGACCTACATCCTAGGGTTTTGAAAGAGGTGGCCATTGGGATAGTGGACGCATTGGTCGTCATCTTCCAAAATTCTATAGATTCTGGAACGGTTCCAACAGATTGGAGGATAGCAAATGTAACCCCGCTATTTAAGAAAGGAGGGAGAGAGAAAACGGGGAACTACAGACCTGTTAGCCTCACATCAGTAGTTGGGAAAATGCTGGAATCTATTATAAAGGATGCAATAACTGGGCACTTAGAAACTAATAGTAAGATTGGGCAGAGTCAACATGGATTTATGAAAGGGAAATCCTGTTTGACAATCCTATTGGAGTTCTTTGAGGATGTAACTAGTGGAGTAGACAAAGGGGAACCGGTAGATGTGGTGTATCTGGATTTACAGAAGGCCTTCGATAAGGTCCCACACAAGAGGTTGGTGAACAAAATTAGGGCACATGGAATTGGGGGTAATATACTAGCATGGATTGAGAATTGCTTAACAGACAGAAAACAAAGAGTAGGGATAAACGGATCTTTTTCAGGGTGGCAGGCTGTGACTGCAAGGATCGGTGCTTGGGCCCCAGCTATTCACAATCTCTATCAATGATTTGGATGAGGGGACTAAATGTAACATTTCCAAATTTGCTGATGACACAAAGCTAGGTGGCAGTGTCAGTTGTGAAGAGGATGTGAAGAGGCTACAAGGGGATCTCGACAGGCTCAGTGAGTGGGCGAGAACATGGCAGATGGATTATACTGTGGATAAATGTGAAGTTATCCACTTTGGTAGAAAAAACAGAAAGGCAGAGTATTTCCTAAGTGGTGAAAGATTGGGGAATCAGATGCTCAAAGGGACCTGGGTGTCCTTGTACATGAGTCACTGAAAGTGAATGTGCAGGTGCAGCAAGCCATCAGGAAGGCAAATGGTATGCTGGCCTTCATTACAAGAGGATTTGAGTACAGGAGTAAAGAAGTCTTACTCCAATTATATAGGGCCTTGGTGAGACCACACCTGGAGTACTGTGTACAATTTTGGTCTCCTTACCTAAGGAAGGATATACTTGCCATAGAGGGAGTGCAATGAAGGTTCACGAGATTGATTCCTGGGATGGCGGGACTGTCGTATGAGAAGAGATTGAGTAAACTAGGCCTGTATTCTCTTGAATTCAGAAGAATGAGAGGGGATCTCATTGAAGCATACAAAATTATTACAGGGCTTGATAGGGTGGATGCTGGGAGAATGTTTCCCTTGGCTGGGGAGTCTAGAACCAGGGGCCACAGCCTCAGGATAAAGGGTAGGCCATTCAGGACTGAGATGAGAAGAAATTTCTTCACACAGAGGGTGGTGAATCTCTGAAATTCTCTACCCCAGAGGGTTGTGGAGGCTCAGTCATTGGGTATATTCAAAACAGAATTTGATAGATTTCTGACTAGTAAGGGCATCAAGGGATATGGCGATAGGGCCGGTGAATGGAATTGAGGCAGAAGATCAGCCATGATCTCATTGAATGTCGGAGCAGGCTCGAAGGGCCGAATGGCCGACTCCTGCTCCTATTTCTTATGTTCTTATGTACACACCTGTCTTAAGGCGCTAACGTCAGGGAGCGAGGCGCTACCTCAGAGTGCTGGCGAAGCTCAGGTGATGTCAGTTAGCAATGGAACACAGACAGACTGACGCCGGCCAGTTCTTAAAGGGGAGGGTCGATCTTGCACTCCAGCCACACCCTGCTCATTGCAGCCTTGAATCTCGGCCTGGAGAGACCTGTACATCAATTGTGTTGGAAGCACTAATGGATAGGCCTAGGGAAAGAGCTCGGCGCTTAGGAACCTCAAAAGTGGTGCTGAGGGCAAAACTCCTTAGGACAGCGTTAAATCTTTCCAGACGTCTCTCTCCCTCTCAATCTGTGTGTACCAAAAATTTTGACGGCAAAAAAAGGCAGGAAGCGGTCGCCTTTAAATAGCGCTCCCCCAGTCCTTTCCTGACAGCAAAACGTTCCCCTCAACCTGTCGTTGCTAGCGGCAGGCGGTAAGGCAGGGGGCGCCACTCAATATCCGGTCCGGGGCGCTGCCGGGGCGTTGCACGCTCGACTGATGTCACGATCTGCGAGTGCAGGATATCGTGGCGGTAGTGTTTAATGCCACCGCAAAATGTCTGGTCAATTTCGGGCGCTAGTTGCTTGGCGCTAATCAACCAAATTTATCCCCCATCAACTTTAAGTACAGCCAGCCTTTCGAGTACCTCCTCTTTATCAATTTTTATCCCATCCAGTATCTCAGCGCTGACTTTAGTTGCCCAACCTTTCCCCCTTGTGGGAATGTACCTCGACTGTACCCGAACTATCTCCTCTTTAAAGGCAGCCCATTGTGCGATTACAGGTTTGCCTGTCAATCTTTGATTCCAATTTACCCGGGCCAGATCCGTTCTCAACCCACTGAAATTGGCCTTTCTCCAATTAAGTATTGTTACTCTAGATTGCTCCCTGTCCTTTTCCATAGTTAATCTAAACCCTAAATGTTCCCCTACTGACACTTGCTCCACTTGACCCACCTCATTCCCCAGAACCAGATCCAGCAATGCCTCCTTCCTTGTTGGGCCAGAAACATACTGATCAAGAAAGTTCTCCTGAGCACACTTCAGAAATTCTTCCCCCACTATTACTATCCCAGTCTATATTAGGATAGTTGAAGTCCCCCATTATCACTGCTCTATAGTTATTGTACCTCTCTGTAATTTCCCTGCAAATTTGCTCCTCTATATCCTTCCCACTAGTTGGTGGCCTATAGAATACACCTAGTAGTGTAATGGCACCTCTTATTATTTCTTAACTCTAACCAAATAGATTCTGTCCTTGACCCCTCCAGGACATCCTCTCTCTCCAGTAATATTCTCCTCAATCAATACTGCCACCCCACCTCCTTTCTTTCCTGAACACCTCATATCCAGGAATATTTAATACCCAATCCTGTTCTTTTTTGAGCCAGGTCTCTGTTATCACCACGACATCATATTCCCATGTGTCTATTTGCGCCTGCAGCTCACCAACATTATTTACCACACTTTGTGCATTCACACACATGCACTGTAAACCTATCTTAAACCTTGTTGTATTTTCTCTTAGTCTGACCCTACCTAATACCGTACTATTTCATACTCTAGTGCTATCTGTCTCTCCCAATCCTTTGTGCACCTTGTTTCTCCTTTCTAATGCTACATCCTGGTGCCCATCCCCCTACCAAATTAGTTTAAACCCTCCCCAACAGCACTAGCAAACCTCCCCGCGAGAATATTGGTCCCGGCTCTGTTGAGGCCCCACCTCCCCCAGAACCAATGCCCCAAGAATCTGAAGCCCTCCCTCCTGCACCAACTCTCCAGCTACGCATTCATCTGCTTTATCCTCCTATTCCTGTACTCACTTGCGCGTGGCACCGGGAGTAATCCGGAGATTACTAACTTTGAGGTCCTGCTTTTTAATCTCTTCCCTAGTTCCCTAAACTCTGCCTGCAGGACCGCATCCCTCTTACATAAACATAGAAGATAGGAGCAGGAGTAGGCCATTCGGCCCTTCGAGCCTGCTCCGCCATTCAATGAGATCATGGCTGATCATCCAAATTCAGTACCCTGTCCCTGCCTTCTCCCCATATCCCTTGATCCCTTTAGCCTTAAGAAATATATCCAACTCTTTCTTGAATATACTTAATGAACTGGCCTCCACCGCCCTCTGTGGCAGAGAATTCCACAGGTTCACCACTCTCTGGGTGAAGAAATTCCTCCTCATTTCAGTCCTAAATGGCTTACCCCTTATCCTTAGACTGTGACCCCTGGTTCTGGACTCCCCGGCCATCAGAAACATCCTTCCTGCATCTAGTCTGTCCAGGCCTGACAGAATTTTATAGGTTTCGATGAGATCCCCTCTCAATCTTCTAAACTCCAGTGAGTATAAGCCCAATCGACACAATCTCTCCTCATAAGTCATTCCTGCCATCCCAGGTATCAGCCTGGTGAATCTTCGCTGCACTCCTTCCATGGCAAGAACGTCCTTCCTCAGGTAAGGCGACCAAAACTGCACACAATACTCAAGGTGTGGTCTCACCAAGGCCCTGTACAACTGCAGCAAGACATCCTTGTTCTTGTACTCGAACCCTCTTGCTACGAAGGCCAACATACCATTTGCCTTCTTTACCGCCTGCTGCACCTGCATGCTTACCTTCAGCGACTGGTGCACAAGAACACCCAGGTCTCTTTGCACTTCCCCTTCTCCCAATCTATTGCCATTCAAATAATAATCTGCCTTCCTGTTTTTGCCACCAAAGTGGATAACCTCACATTTATCCACATTATAGTGCATTTGCCATGTTTCTGCCCAATCACCCAACCTGTCCAAATCGTACTGGAGTTTCACGACATCCTCCTCACAGCATACCCTCCCACCCAGCTTTGTGTTGTCTGCAACTTGGAGATATTACATCCAATTCCCTCATCCAGATCATTAATATATATTGTGAACAGCTGGGGTCCTAGGACCGATCCTTGCGGTACCCCACTAGCCACTGCCTGCCACTCGGAAAACGACCCGTTTATTCCAACTCTTTGCTTTCTGTCCGCCAACCAGTTCTCTATCCAAGTCAATACCTTGCCCCCAATCCCATGTGCCATAATTTTGCACGCTAATCTCTTATGCGGGACCTTATCGAAAGCCTTCTGAAAGTCCAAATACACCACATCCACTGGTTCTCCCTTATCTATTTTACCAGTTACATCCTCAAAAAATTCCAGTAGATTAGTCAAGCATGATTTACTTTTTGTAAATCCATGTTGACTTTGTCCGATCCAGTCACTGCTTTCCAAGTGCTCTGCTATTACATCTTTTATAATGGACTCTAGCATTTTCCCCACTACCGATGTCAAGCTTACCGGTCTATAATTCCCCGCCTTTTCTCTACCACCTTTATTGAATAGTGGGGTAACATTAGCTACCTATGTCGTTGGTACCGATATGGACCACGACCTCTGTTCACTCGCCCCCCCCTCAGAATGTTCTGCAGCCGCTCAGTGATATCCTTGACCCTGACACCAGGGAGGCAACATACTACCCTGGAGTCACGCCTGCGGCCACAGAAACGCCTGTCTGTTCCCCTAACCAATGAATCTCCTACCACTATTGCTTTCCCACCTCAATTTTCTATATATGTGACCCAGAGGCATCCATTTCTAGTACTGCCCTAAGCTGCTGTTTGAGGGCCTTGCTCCTGGATTCTCCCCCACCTCAGATCGGAGGGTTCGGCGGGGCCAGGTACAAGGTGAAGAATGGCTTTGGTAGAAGAACAGGGAGCCCGGTGGAGCTTGATATGGTGCAGCCGGATCTGGTGATGGACGGCTTAACCAGCTGAGCGCCCGGGTTCATTCATGTTCTGAAGAAGCGAAGACTGGGGGAGAATGACCAGGATGAGAGAGTAAGGGCTCTGCTGGGGACAAAGGCATGGAAAGGGGAGGTGAGGAAGTGATCGAGAAAATCAACAGCTGCAGAGGTATGGTGCTGAATGGAGGGCCAAAGGCCAGGCAATTGTGAGTTTGAAAGTGCCGTTGTAAGTGCCCTGGAGGGGTGGAGAGTCGAGGCTCTTTTCCTGGGGTAGATGTAGAAGGAAATGGAGTTGTCAGAGGGTTGGGAAATGTTGGGGGTTAGGGAAACACTGAACTGCTCAGAGACAGGCTTGTTAATGATTCAGACCACACGAGTGGAAAAGTCACAGAGGATTGCAGTACATGGGTTGGAAAGGTTATCTGGAGGTAACGGTTTAGAGGTAGACAGGAGGGCAATGAATTCAGAGGAGTGGGGGAAGGGGAGCCATGATGGAGATTTAAATCGCCGCAGATCAGAAGCGGAGGTTGGATATCTCGGTGAGAAACTTGGACTGGGGCTGAGGACACAGTCGAGAATGAGGATTTGGGAGAAGGCAGAAGAGTTAAACAAGGTGAGGTGCTGAACACAGGAGAAGGTGACAAAGGAGTAGAGGCACCAAGGCGAGATCAAGTGATAATTGGCACCATGGCAGCTTGGGCAGGGCGGGTGGAGAGTCTTCAGTTCGGGGCAAGGTGTCACCACTTGATAAGGTTATGGATGGCAAGGAGCTTGTTTGAGAGTGAATGGATATTCTGGAGGGAGATGCGGAGGGGGCCGGTGATTATTGATCCGCCAGCAGTGTCCTAGGGGGCAGTGGTGGGTGAGGTGAGCAGGATGGGAAGAAGTTTGGTGACCTGGCAGCACAGGCCTGATTTCCTGGCAGTTTGGGGCAGGTGGACACCCAAGATGCACCCGCTCACCCCTTGTTATTAGGCACCCTCCCTCTGCGCATACTCCGCAGGGCTAGTGCTGAAGGGTTCCAGCGGGCGTGATACGGACGTGAGTGCGAGGACTTTGGAGCAGGACTGGCCTCCCGTGTAAGACCCATTTTATACGGGCACTTAGACCATGCTGAGATGATCCACTCACATTGTGGAGGCCGCCCGTCAGTGGCATTAATTAGCCGAGGTGCGCAGGCTCCGAGTGCACGAGACACGCTCGGGTCAGCTTCGTGAGTACCGTGCCTATCGGGTGTTCCACAGGCTGGAGTGTCCCACAGTGAGCTGAGCCAGTGCCGGATGTGGAACAGTGCTACAGGAACAAGGACACTTCTCAGCCCCAGGGTTCCTGTGGTTCAATCTATCCCCCTTTGTCCACACGCACATTCTTGCACACACACACAGAGATATACTCTTACTGAGCTATACATACCTTTTGTCTCCCATAACTGTCGCCATAGTGTCGGTAAATTGCTGGGCTTGCAGCTGGGTGACCTCGATGGTCACACCAAGGCCCTTCGCTTCCACTCTGACCATGTTGTCGAACTGATCTCCAAATAGTGGGATTCCAATCACCGGCACTCCGTGGTACACCGCTTCCATCAGGCTGTTGAACCCACCGTGAGTCACCAAGAGACGAGCCTTTGGGTGACCTAGCAGCTCACAAAAGGTTAACATAACAAACAGAGAGGTCCCAGCCTTACAGCCTCGCCAAACAGGCTTTTCAAATCCACTGCTTTGTCATTTTTATTTCTCAATTAGATACATAAATCCTAGTACAATAGACAAATCACCCCCAGATTAATTATCAGAATTAACCCGTGGTAAAAATACACTGGAAATCGAGGGGCATTCTGACCAGAACTGGACACAGTGCTCAAGGAGGGTCTGACCAGAACTGGACACAGTGCTCAAGGTGGGTCTGACCAGAGCTGGACACAGTGCTCAAGGTGGGACTGACCAGAACTGGACACAGTGCTCAAGGTGGGTCTGACCGGGACTGGACACAGTGCTCAAGGTGGGTCTGACCAGAACTGGACACAGTGCTCAAGGTGGGTCTGACCAGAACTGGACACAGTGCTCATGGTGGGTCTGACCAGAACTGGACACAGTGCTCAAGGTGGGTCTGACCAGATCCCTGTAGAGTTTGATCAGTAACTCGCTCTAACTTGTATTCTACTGTTCTGATGATCCTATGGCCTTTGTTGACTGTTCCTCTGCATTGCTTGGACACGTTGAGCCTTGACTTTACTCCTCGGTCTCTTACAGCCTCATCTTCTCTATTTCAACACCATTCATGCAGGTCAGGCAGCATCAAGGAGAGAGAAACCGAGTCAACGTTTCGGGTCGAGGACCCTTCATCAGAACTGGAAAAGGTTAGAGAAGAGCGATTTTTAAGCAGGGGCAGGGAGGAGGGGAGGAAAGAACAAAGGGAAGGTCTGTGACAGGCTGAAGGCAGAAGCGATTGACTGACCAAAGGGACGATGGTGCGAGAGAGGTAATGGGACAAGTTAAGAAACAAAAGCTGACTCTAGATGAGGTGTGAATGGCGATGGCAGAATGTGAGAAGACAAGGGAAAAAATTAAAAATATAAAGAAATACAGGTTATAGTCTGAAATTGTTGAACTCGATGTTGAGTCCAGAAGGCTGTAAAGTGCCTAATCGAAAGATGAGGTGCTGTTCCTCGAGCTTATGTTGAGCTTCGTTGGAACAGTGTAAGAGGCCGAGGATGGAGAGATCAGAGCGGGAGTGGAGGGGAGAATTAAAGTGACAGGCGACCGGAAGCTCGGGGTCACCCTTACGGACTGAACGGAAGTGTCCCGCAAAGCGGTCACCCAATCTGCGTTTGGTCTCCCCAATGTAGAGGAGACCGCATCGTGAGCAGTGAATACAGTATATTAGATTGCAAGAAGTACAAGTAAATCGCTGTTTCACCTGGAAGGAGTGTTTGGGGTCCTGGACAGTGGGAAGGGAGGAGGTAAAAGGGCAGGTGTTGCATCTCCTGCGCTTGCACGGGAAGGGTGCCAGGCGATCTCCTCAATCTTCTCTGCTCCAAGGAGAGCAACCCCAGCTTCACCTCTCTATCAACGTAACTGAAGTCCCTCTTTCCTGGAATCATTCTTGTAAATCTTTTCTGCACCCTCTCTAAGGCCTTCACATCCTACCTAAAGTGTGGTGCCCGGAATTGGACACAGTACTCAAGTTGGGGCCAAACCAGTGTTTTATACAGGTCCATCATAATTTCCGCTATACCTCTATTTATGAAGCCCAGGATCCCGTAAGCCTTTTTAACTGCTTTTTTAACCTGCTCTGCCACCTTCAACTATTTGTGCACACATCCCCCCCAGGTCTCTCTGTTCGTGCACCCCCTTCAGGATTGTACCCTTTAGTTTTCCGCTCCTCATTCTTTCTACCAAAATGTATCACTTCACACTTTTCTGCATTAAATTTCATCTGCCACATGTCCGCCCATTCCACCAGCCTGTCTATGTCTTCCTGAAGTCTATCACTATCCTCCTCACTGTTCACTATACTTCCAAGTTTTGTGTCATCTGCAAATTTTGAAATTGTGTCCTGTACACCCACGTCCAAGTCATTAATATATATCAAGAAAAGCAGTGGTCCTAGAACCTACCCCTGGGGAACACCACTGTATACCTTCCTCCAGTCTGATAAACAACCGTTCACCACTACTCTCTGTTTCCTGTCACTTCGCCAATTCTGTATCCATGCTGCCACTGTCCCTTTTATTCCATGGGCTTCAACTTTGCTGGCAAACCTATTACGTGGAACTCTGTCGAACGCCTTTTGGAAATTCATGTACACCACATAAGAACATAAGAAATGGGAGCAGGAGTCGGCCATTTGGACCTTCGAGCCTGCTCCGCCATTCAGTAAGATCATGGCTGATCTTCTACCTCATCTCCACTTTCCTGCACTATCCCCATATCCCTTGATTCCCTTAATATTCAAAAATCTATCGATCTCAGCCTTGAATATACTCAACGACTGAGCCTCCACAGCCCTCTGGGGCAGAGAATTCCAAAGATGCACCACCCTCTGAGTGAAGAAGTTTCTCATCTCAGTCCAAAATGGCTGACCCCTTATTCTGAGACAGTGACATCAACCGCATTACCCTCATCAACGCTCTCTGTTACCTCATCAAAAAACACGATCAAGTTGGTTAAACAGGATTTGCCTTTTACAAATCCGTGCTGGCTTTCCACAGACTGCGTCAGTACAGAGCTGCCAGCCTTGGATCTCTTGGGACGCTTCACACCATAATCTAGACGGACCCTTTGTGCTGCACTACCAGAGATGCCGTCCCTCAGACCAGACGTTCAAACAAAGCGGGGTCTATAGTGGCACTATCTGAAGAGGAGCACGGAGTTCTCCCAGTACGCTGGCCAAGATTTATCCCTCAACCAACAATCCTAAAAACAGCTTACAGCAAAGCAGGCCAGGAGCCCCTCTAAAACAAAACAAACACCAATCGGCAGGGGCTGTGGGCATAATATCTCACCGAGCAGGTCATTCTGAGGGAGCCAATCCACCAGCTTGACGTTGGGGGCAGGATGGACATCACTTGGCCAACGACTGTGCACGAACCGCCAGATTACCGCCTGTGGGAGCTGCGAGAAGGCGGCGTTCATTTCCTTCAGCAACACGGGGAGATTGATGGAGGATAGCATGGAACCAAGGGTCACCACCACAAAGCCATTCTCTCCAGCAGCCAATATGAAATCTTCCAGTTCCTAGTAAGAATGAATACAGGTCATAAGAACATAAGAAATAGGAGCAGGAGTAGGCCAATCGGCCCCTCGAGCCTGCTCCGCCATTCAATAAGATCATGGCTGATCTGATCCTAACCGCCAATCTACTATCACAGAACCATCTCCTGAATCTAACAGAATTAGACACATGAAATAGGAGCAGGATCAGGCTACACGGCCCCTGGGCCCGCTCCGCTACCCACAGGGCCATGACCGATCCGAACCTAGACTCATGTCCAAATTCCTGCCCGCTCCCCGTAACCCTTAATTCCCTTTACTTCTAGGAAACTGTCTATTTCTGTTTTAAATTTATGTAATGATGTAGCTTCTGCAGCTTTTTGGGGCAGCATATTCCATGGACCTACCACCCTCTGAGTGAAGTAGTTCCTCCTCATCTCAGTTTTGAAAGAGCAGCCCCTTATTCTAAGACTATGCCCCCTAGTTCTAGTTTCACCCATCATCGGGAACATCCTCCCCGCATCCACCCGATCCAACCCCTTATGTTTCAATAAGATCGCCTCTCATTCTTCTGAACTCCAATGAGTAGAGTCCCAATCTACTCAACCTCTCCTCATATGTCCATCCCCTCATCCCCGGGATTAACCGAGTGAACCATCTTTGTACTGACTCAAGAGCAAGTATGTCTTTTCTTAAGTATGGACACCAAAACTGTATGCAGTATTCGAGGTGCGGTCTCACCAATACTGTAAAGTCTGTAAGTTGTGCAGTAAATAACTTCAGAGACTTTAGAAGTACAAACAAAACAGGTCTTTACTATTCAGAGGTCTGGGCGATTTCTGCCCTAGTTAACGTATCACAACCCTTATATACTGGTGTGGTCACTATCGGTATTACAGTATACATGAGCCAATAAATAGTGCCACCCTGAAGTAGTGCTCTTAAAGGCGAACGGTCACATTCTATAGTTCCCTTAAAGGTAAACGGTTACATACACAACACTCCTCCCTTCCTAGCTTATTACTTACAGAATCCCGTTAAACATACAATCTTCAATTTTATATAAACAGGTTGCAGATATACTCTCGATGGAGTCAACGTCATATAACAATTTACAGATATACTCTCGATGGAGTCAACGTCATATAACTTCATGTTTAACATAACATAATAACATATATATCTTCATGTCAAAACAGATCACAGATTCAGTCTCTGTGGAAAACAGTTCATAGATTCAGTCTCTGTGGTGTAGTCGGTTCACATTGCTGGAGTGACTCATTCAATAGTCCTTCCATGGGTTTAACAGTTTGAACTTCCGAACTGAATTGGCTCCGTTCGGAGGGACGACCACGTGTGTGATCTGGTAGAGGTAATCATGGTTCAGATGGGTCATCTTCTGTTTTGACTTTTCCTTTTCTGCTTCTTGGAGACTCTCTGGGCTCCACTGTCAGCTGCCAGCTGTATGCGCAGTTCCTCCTTCTCTTCCTCCTTTTTCCGTAGTAGAGCCACCTTCTCCCGATGTTCCGTAGACTTTCGGTGCTCCTCCATGATTTCTGTATGGTGGGAGTCGAAGTTACAAGTTGGGCAGGACAGGACATAGTAATATTCGGAGTCGTCCTGAGCTAGGCCAGCGAGAGGGTCTTCTATATCCTCCCTACCCAGCTGGACGTCAGCCAATTTTTGTTCCAAATCCAGACATCTTTCCTGAAGAGACTTCTTCACGTGTTCCGCTTCCTCTAACTTTTTCTGGGCTTTCAGCAAGTTGTTTACTAATGACCTCATTTGTGATTTTAATACTTCAACTTCCTTTGGAGATTGATTGATCGGACTATTCAATCCCTCTACCGGAGCAGTTGTTTCAGCGTTCTGTTGTTCAACCTTGACATGAGTCAGCGTACTTTTGGTATCTAAGGGTTGCTCTGCTGCCATCTTCTCCGTCTGTGTTGCAACCTCGGCTATTTCAATAACTTTTGAGAGCTCCAAACCCTTCTCCTCTGACGATTTAAGCTCATGTTCATGGCCCATTCTTACGGTCTCTGTGTTTCTTACAGTTCCCTTTTCTTCCACTGAAAAGATTTCCAGTTGCATCTGTTCTTCAAGTCGTTGGACCTCGGCCATTGCCGCTTCATATTTATTTTGTGTTTCCTTTAATAATTTAACGAGTTCTTGGACATCCTGAATTCCCTGTTCTGGTATGTCTTCCACCACTAATTTTTTTCCTATGGATTGAATCCCTAACGATGAGTCAGCCTTGGCCTGAAGCTCATCAAACATTTCCTGCAGACTTTGTAATTCTTGCTTATGGTCAACCTTTAGTCGTTCATGTTCTTTCACTAACACGAGCTTTTCGGAAGTTGCCAAGTTAACCCCTTCCAGGATTGTAGTCCAAGCCTGTTCATACTGTTCTTTCAACTCGTTACACTCTGCTTGCAACAAGTCGTAGAGGTGAACTGGAATACCATCCTGACTTCCTGAAGATTCCTCTTCCTTTGGATCGTTCTGTGTATATTCTAGTTCCTGAACAGCCTCAGGGAGATGTGATTGGTACTTGACCACGATGGCTCTATGGTCGCTCTCTGCTTGAGCGGGCTGTCTCTGTTGTCTTTCCAGGGACTCCCATTCGGTGTCCCAGAACTTTTTCACCTTTTCCATCTCTTGTAGGAGACGGGCACTCAACTGTTCTAATTGTCGTTGTACTTTGACATAACGTTGAGTTCTAGCCCGGTGTTCCACCGTAATGCATCTGTCTGTAGCTTGAACAGACTCAGAATTCTCTGTCTTTATGCACGCCATCGATTTCCCAACCTTAGTCCGTGAGTTCATGTTAATCTTGTTTTTCATACATAAGCTGGACTTATCGTCTTCCGGCTCGGAGTCTGAGCTGCTTGTCTGCACCGAGTCCTCACTCGTCATTGCTTGTCGGTAGTGCCATTCTATGTCTATTTTCTTGATCCACTCCCGTCCCAGAAGTGGTGGTCCTCCCTCAGGTAGTACGTACAGATACATTCGTGGGTGTTCTTTACCCCTATCTCTCACCTTGACTCGTATTTTTCCCAGGGGGTATACATGATGCCCCGTGTATGTCTGTAATACGAATTTTGTATTTCTTAAGGGTATGTGAGAGAATAGCCGGTGATAGTCCTTTTGGTTGATGACGGATACAGCTGATCCCGTGTCCAGCTCCATTCGTACTTGGACTCCCGCTATTTTTAGTGTGACCCAGATCAACTGTAGATCAGTTACTTTACCCACATGGTGGATTCTCAGACTATCCAGCTCCTGGCTGTTTGGGTCTGAGTCTGAATTTTGTTCGTCTGAACTCTTTTCAGCCACCTGATGCACCTTGTTGTACTTTCCTTGTGGTGGTGGCTTCCTTTGCTTGTTGGTCTTCTTTCCGGACCTGCATACCTTCGCGATGTGACCCAGTTTGCCACATTTCCTGCACTCTTGGTTCTTAAACCAGCACTGATTCTGGTCGTGCGTTGTCTTTCCACAACGGTAGCATTTGGGAGTGCTTGTTGTAATTTGGTCCACCCCGAGTGCCGCCGCCTTTAGCTGCATTTCCGCCGTCCCTTTCGCTGCGGCTTCGTGCGATGAAGCTATGAGGACAGCCCTGTCCAGTGTGAGGTCGTTTTCTTCCAGAAGTCGCTTCTGCGTTCCTTCTTTGGCCAAGCCGCATACGAACTTGTCCCGCAGCGCCTCTGTCAAATTCCCTCCAAACTGGCAGTATTTCGCTAGCTTACGCAGTTCGACTAAGTATTCCGCATTGCTTTCATCTTGCCTCTGGGTTCTGGCGTAAAATTTAAATCGTTCAGCCAGCATCAACGGTGTGGGGTTCAAGTGATCCTTCAACACTGTTACGATCTCTTCGAAGGTCTGGTCCACTGGTTTAACTGGTGCTATTAGATGTTTCAAAAGCCCGTATGTTTTTGCTCCCATCGAATTTAACAAAGTTATTGCCTTGTTGTCATCCTCAATTTCGTTGGCTACGCAATATATTTCTATGCGTTCCACATACGTGGCCCAGTCTTCTATTTCTGCATTAAAGTCATTAATATTTCCTCGCTTAGGCATCTTCTTCTCTTTTTGAGAACAGTACAAGTATTACTTTACTTATTATTAATTTTCTTCTCTCTTCTTGAGAACACACCAGCCTTTCTGAAAAATCTTATTACTTTTCTGAAATTCTTAATAATTTCCAAGATGGCGGTTTCCCGCTTCTTCCTTCTTCTTCGGCGGTTTTCCCGCGAAAAATGGCGGCTTTCCCGCGCTTCTCGGCTCTCCCCGCCCACTTTAATGGCGGTTTCCCGCTTCTTCCCCTGGCGGGAGGGGTACACTTTCCCCCGCGGGCGACGGCCGCTGGCTACCGGTCCCCAGCCTGTGCGTCGGCTTCAGCGCTCTCCGCTGGCTTTCAGACCCCCAGCCCGCGCGTCGGCTTCAGCGCTCTCCGCTGGTTTTCAGATCCCCAGCCCGCGCGTCGGCTTCAGCGCTCTCCGCTGGCTTTCAGATCCCCAGCCCGCGCGTCGGCTTCAGCGCTCTCCTTCCCGCGGCAGGCAACCGGCTCCGGGTACCCCCGATGACGGCGGACAGTTACAGCCTCTGAACTGGCTCTCGGCCAATTCCCGATTTCTCGGCTCTGTCTCACCCGGCCTGCTCCCGGTCTCAGCGCCTCTGGACCCGACTTTGTCTGGCTCCTTTCCCCCTCGACCGTGGTCGAGTGTACCGCCCTTATCCTCTGGTTTTACTCCTTCCTTATTTTCTTTTACTGTTCCCTTACTCACAGTCCGTGGCAGCCTTGCCTCTCTTGTCGATCGGCTCGCTCCTCACTGTGGCAGAAGGGACCGTCAGTGCCTGTTGCAGATGGAAGTTTTCAATGCCAAAATCTTCCTCTTTGCTATCGCTGCAGCCTCGAGTTTTCACCCAGCAGAACGACGAGGGCGGGTGCCTCACTTCGATGCTCCTTAGTTGCTTAGGAACTACTGTTGCCGCAGGGTACGATCGGCCTCGTCGCCATTGTAAAGTCTGTAAGTTGTGCAGTAAATAACTTCAGAGACCTTAGAAGTACAAACAAAACAGGTCTTTACTATTCAGAGGTCTGGGCGATTTCTGCCCTAGTTAACGTATCACAACCCTTATATACTGGTGTGGTCACTATCGGTATTACAGTATACATGAGCCAATAAATAGTGCCACCCTGAAGTAGTGCTCTTAAAGGCGAACGGTCACATTCTATAGTTCCCTTAAAGGTAAACGGTTACATACACAACAAATACCTTGTACAACTGAAGCAATACCTCCCTATTTTTATATTCTACCCCCCTAGCAATGAAAGCCAACATTCCATTGGCCTTCTTAATCACTTGCTGCACCTGCATACTAACCTTTTGAGTTTCGTGCACCAGGACCCCCAGATCCCTTTGTACTTCAGTACTTTCCAGTTTCTTGCCATTAAGATAATAGTACAACATTCTGCACAGCAAACACAGCCAGCTACAGCTAGTAGATATGAGGCAAGTTAGACTGATGAGCCCAAAGAGAAGCTACTGTAGCCTAGACCAACGACTCTAATCAGGGAGATCCCTCACATCCGAGGCACATGGATCTACCAGAACAGACCCAATTACAGCCCAAAAAGCATAGCTAGAGAGAGGGTCCATTGCAGCAGGTAACATGCAGATCACCAGCTGGAGTCTCCAACAGCCATGACTATAACCAGAGAGACCCGACTGAGACCCAGGGACCGGAGACAGAGAGACCCACACTAAGGGATTGGAGATAGAGAAAGAAACACACTGAGATTGGAGATAGAGTAAATGCACTGAGAAACTGGAAATTGCAAATTTAATGGCTTACCTGGGAGACTGGCTTTGCTGGTTTTGAAAGTAATCCGCCAATATATACTACATTAGGGAGCAGTGGCCTTGGAAATTCCATGCTGAAATCCGTATTATAGATTGTCAACTCCGCTTTTAGGTGCAACTCAGAGAGGTTGGGCTCAGATCCAGCTGGGAAGCAAGTCTTGATGGTTTTATCAAACCGTGCTTGGATCATTCTTTCCAGCACAAATGAGCTCAGGAACATCATGGAATTCTTCAGCCTACCCCAGAATCCCATGTGATCTGTGAGCAGGGACCGATGCGCAGGAACATAGGATGGTGGGCTCGGCAGGCCAACCTGGTTCGCATTCCAAAAGCTTGCCCCATGGACAGCCACAAAGTGCAAACTGAGCTTCTCCGCCACCAGGAACGAGCAAGGGTTGAATGCGTCTATCACTGCGATGTCAAACTGTTCGCCTGTTAAGGAGTTCATGAGATCGGTGTCACCCATTATCCACTCACACTGCAGCGCAAAATGGCCCATTAAATCCAGAAACCCACTGAAAGTTTCGCTGAAAAACCGAAAGAAAAGATTGGTTACAGTCTGTGCATAATGACAAGAGTCCAGGAAGAAGTGAGGAGAAGACATCATAGCCCCATCGAAGGTTGTCTCTCCAACAGTCTCTCACTATAACTTCCAGCCTTTTCCTTCCCCTCCACCTCCTGGCAAATTATTCCAAACATTTTGCCTGGATGTTTTTCTTATCCTTGTACCTGCTCTTAGCATGACATGAGACTGGAGGGATATTTCGGTTTTCCTGCAGGATTTCGTGAACCAGATTCCCAGATAATTCTGGGCTGTGCCATAGAAACAGGAGGAGGCCATTCAGCCCCTTGAGCCTGTTCCGCCATTCAATGAGATCATGGCTGATCTGTACCTCAACTCTATTTACGTGTCTTTGTTCCAGATCCCTTGATAACCTTACCGAACATAAATCTCTCGAGCTCAATCTTGAAAATGTCACTGACCCCCCATCATCCACAGCATTTCAGGGGCAGAGAGTTCCAGAATTCCGTTACCCTTTGTGTGAAAAAGTACTTCCTGATTCTACCCCGAGGTCGAATTTTAAGATTGTTCCCGCTTGTTCTAGCATAGCCCACCATAGGAAGTAGTTTCTCTGGATCTATCCTATTGAATACCTTTATCATTAAACAGCTCGATCAGATCACTGCTTAATCTTCTAAACTCATGAATACAAGCCTAGTCGACGCAGCCTATCTTCATAATTTAACCTCTTAAGCCCTGGTTTCATTCTGGTGAATCTGCGCTGCCCCCCCTCCAAGCCCAAGATATCCTTCCTGAGGTGCGGGGCCCAGAACTGGGGTCTGACCAATTCTCTATTCAACTGAAGCATCGCTTCCTCACTTGTGAATTCCAATTCCAACTAACATCTTCAAAAGAAGATCCAGATGAATAGTAAAGACACAAAATAAAGACTCGATCTAACCAGCTCATCCTCTCCCAGCCCCCCATCACAGTGTCTAACTCCTCCTGAACAATACCAACATTTTTGTCTCCAATGCCACCCCTGGGAGACCATTCCAGCTACTGGTCACTCAGTGTGCACTCGGACAGCAGTCCGCAACTTGCCTTTCTTCATTTTGTACCCGTGTGTGTCGTTGGTTCTCAGGTGTGGCTTCACTTGAAATTGTGCTGAGGATTAACTCCACTTATTCCACACCTCTATAAAGGTGGTGACCTCTCATTTACCTCCTTGAAATGTTTCTAACCTGACATCGGTAGTGGGGAAAATGCTAGAGTCCATTATAAAAGATGTAATAGCAGAGCACTTGGAAAACAGTGACAGGATCAGACAAAGTCAACATGGATTTACAAAAGGTAAATCGTTCTTGACTAATCTACTGGAATTTTTTGAGGATGTAACTAGATAAGGGAGAACCAGTGGATGTGGTGTATTTGGACTTTCAGAAGGCTTTCAATAAGGTCCCACATAAGAGATTAGTGTGTAAAGTTAAGGCACATGGGATTGGGGGCAAGGTATTGACTTGGATAGAGAACTGGTTGGCAGATAGAAAGCAAAGAGTTGGAATAAACGGGTCTTTTTCGAGTGGCAGGTAGTGACTAGTGGGGTACCGAGGGATCGGTCCTTGGACCCCAGCTATTCACAATATATATTAATGATCTAGACAAAGGAACTAGATGTAATATCTCCAAATTTGCAGACGACACAAAGCTGGGTGGGCGTGTGTGCTGTGAGGAGGATGCCGAGAAACTACAGGATGATTGGGCAGAAGCATGGCAGATGCAATATAACGTGGATAAATGTGAGGTTATCCACTTTGGTGGCAAGAACAGGAATGCAGATTATTATCTGAATGGCAATAGATTGGGAGAAGGGGAAGTGCAATGAGAACTGGGCGTCCTTGTGCACCAGTCGCTGAAGGTAAGCATGCAGGTGCAGCAGGCGGTTAAGAAGGCAAATGGTATGTTGGCCTTCGTAGTGAGAGGGTTTGAGTACAGGAGCAAGGATGTCTTGCTGCAGTTGTACAGGGCCTTGGTGAGGCCGCACCTTGAGTATTGTGTGCAGTTTTGGTCGCCTTACCTGAGGAAGGACGTTCTTGCCATGGAAGGAGTGCAGCGAAGATTCACCAGGCTGATACCTGGGATGGCAGGAATGACGTATGAGGAGAGATTGTGTCAATTGGGCTTATACTCACTGGAGTTTAGAAGATTGAGAGGGGATCTCATCGAAACCTATAAAATTCTGTCAGGCCTGGACAGACTAGATGCAGGAAGGATGTTTCTGATGGCCGGGGAGTCCAGAACCAGGGGTCATAGTCTAAGGATAAGGGGTAAGCCATTTAGGACTGAAATGAGGAGGAATTTCTTCACCCAGAGAGTGGTGAACCTGTGGAATTCTCTGCCACAGAGGGCGGTGGAGGCCAGTTCATTAAGTATATTCAAGAAAGAGTTGGATATATTTCACACAGAAAGAAGAATCACACAGAAACACCACAGTGCAGATAGAGGCCATTTCGGCCCATCGAGCCTGCACCGACACATATCCCACCCTATCCCCGCGTATTTAATCCCCCTAACACTAAGGGTCAATTTATCATAGCCAATCAACCTAACCTGCACATCTTTGGACTGTGGGAGGAAACCGGAGCACCCGGAGTAAACCCACGCAAACACGGGGAGAATGTGCAAACTCCACACAGACAGTCGCCCGAGGCCGGATTCGAACCCGGGCCCCTGGTGCTGTGAGGCAACAGTGCTAACCACTATGCCACCGTGCTGCCCTTTCTTAAGGCTAAAGGGATCAAGGGATATGGGGAGAAGGCAGGGACAGGGTACTGAATTTGGATGATCAGCCATGATCTCATTGAATGGCAGAGCAGGCTCGAGGGGCCGAATGGCCTACTCCTGCTCCTATCTTCTATGTTTCTATGTTTCCAGAATCCCATTTGCCTTTGTATGGTGTTTTCTAGCTCCAGTCCTGCTTCAGACAGTGTCAACCCTCTCTCTTCCCAAACTCCCTCAGTATTCTGGGCCTGGGGACTTTTACAATTTATTCCCGTTAACTTTTTAAAAATAGTTTCCTTTTGATTATTTGTCTCCTATAGAGATCCTTCTACACCCTGCTCAGGTGCCCCTTTATATTGGATGTCAACCTTCTTTCATACTTCCTTAGTATTCTGAATCTCTCCTTTTAATTCCAAATATATTTATCATGCTTTTTCAGCTAATAGAAGCATAGAGTACAAAAGCAAGAAAGTAAAGCTAAACCTTTGTGAAACACTGGTTGGGCCTCAGCTGGAGTAGTGTGTTCAATTCTGGGCACCGCACTTTAGGAAGGATGTCAAGGCCTTGGAGAGGATGCAGAGGAGATTTACTAGAATGGTACCAGGGATGAGGGACTTCAGTTATGTGGAGAGACTGGAGATATATTGAGAACACCAGCAACTGTGTATATTATAGAGAATAGCAGCCCCTGTGTATATTAGAGAATAGCAGCCCCTGTGTATGTTATAGAGAATAGCAGCCCCTGTGTATATTATAGAGAATAGCAGCCCCTGTGTATATTATAGAGAATAGCAGCCCCTGTGTATATTATAGAGAATAACAGCCCCTGTGTATATTATAGAGAATAGCAGCCCCTGTGTATATTATAGAGAATAGCAGCCCCTGTGTATATTATAGGGAATAGCAGCCCCTGTGTATATTATAGGGAATAGCAGCCCCTGTGTATATTATAGAGAATAGCAGCCCCTGTGTATATTATAGAGAATAACAGCCCCTGTGTATGTTATAGAGAATAGCAGTCCCTGTGTATATTATAGAGAATAGCAGTCCCTGTGTATATTATAGAGAATAACAGCCCCTGTGTATGTTATAGAGAATAGCAGTCCCTGTGTATATTATAGGGAATAACAGCCCCTGTGTATATTATAGAGAATAGCAGCCCCTGTGTATATTATAGAGAATAGCAGCCCCTGTGTATATTATAGAGAATAGCAGTCCCTGTGTATATTATAGGGAATAGCAGCCCCTGTGTATATTATAGAGAATAGCAGTCCCTGTGTATATTATAGAGAATAACAGCCCCTGTGTATGTTATAGAGAATAGCAGTCCCTGTGTATATTATAGAGAATAGCAGTCCCTGTGTATATTATAGAGAATAACAGCCCCTGTGTATGTTATAGAGAATAGCAGTCCCTGTGTATATTATAGAGAATAACAGCCCCTGTGTATATTATAGAGAATAGCAGTCCCTGTGTATATTATAGAGAATAACAGCCCCTGTGTATGTTATAGAGAATAGCAGTCCCTGTGTATATTATAGAGAATAGCAGTCCCTGTGTATATTATAGTGAATAGCAGCCCCTGTGTATATTATAGAGAATAGCAGCCCCTGTGTATATTATAGTGAATAGCAGTCCCTGTGTATATTATAGGGAATAGCAGCCCCTGTGTATATTATAGAGAATAGCAGCCCCTGTGTATATTATAGAGAATAGCAGCTCCTGTGTATATTATAGAGAATAGCAGCCCCTGTGTATATTAGAGAATAGCAGCTCCTGTGTATATTATAGAGAACAGCAGCCCCTGTGTATATTATAGAGAATAGCAGCCTCTGTGTATATTATAGAGAATAGCAGCCTCTGTGTATATTATAGAGAATAGCAGTCCCTGTGTATATTATAGGGAATAGCAGCCCCTGTGTATATTATAGAGAATAACAGCCCCTGTGTATGTTATAGAGAATAGCAGCCCCTGTGTATATTATAGAGAATAACAGTCCCTGTGTATATTATAGAGAATAACAGCCCCTGTGTATGTTATAGAGAATAGCAGTCCCTGTGTATATTATAGAGAATAGCAGTCCCTGTGTATATTATAGGGAATAGCAGCCCCTGTGTATATTATAGAGAATAACAGTCCCTGTGTATATTACAGAGAATAGCAGCCCCTGTGTATATTATAGAGAATAGCAGCCCCTGTGTATATTACAGAGAATAGCAGCCCCTGTGTATATTATAGAGAATAGCAGCCCCTGTGTATATTATAGAGAATAGCAGCCCCTGTGTATACTATAGAGAATAGCAGCTCCTGTGTATATTATAGGGAATAGCAGCCCCTGTGTATATTATAGAGAATAGCAGCCCCTGTGTATGTCATAGAGAATAGCAGCTCCTGTGTATATTATAGGGAATAACAGCCCCAGTGTATATTATAGAGAATAGCAGCCCCTGTGTATATTATAGAGAATAGCAGCCCCTGTGTATATTATAGGGAATAGCAGCCCCTGTGTATATTACAGAGAATAGCAGCCCCTGTGTATATTACAGAGAATAGCAGTCCCTGTGTATATTATAGAGAATAGCAGCCCCTGTGTATATTACAGAGAATAGCAGTCCCTGTGTATATTATAGAGAATAGCAGCCCCTGTGTATATTATAGAGAATAGCAGTCCCTGTGTATATTATAGGGAATAGCAGCCCCTGTGTATATTACAGAGAATAGCAGTCCCTGTGTATATTATAGAGAATAGCAGCCCCTGTGTATATTATAGAGAATAGCAGCCCCTGTGTATATTATAGAGAATGGCAGCCCCTGTGTATATTATAGGGAATAACAGCTCCTGTGTATATTATAGGGAATAGCAGCCCCTGTGTATATTATAGAGAATAACAGCCCCTGTGTATATTACAGGGAATAGCAGCCCCTGTGTATATTATATAGAATAGCAGCCCCGCTGTATGTTATAGAGAATAGCAGCCCCTCTGTATATTGAGGGGGTGGACATATGAGGAGAGGTTGAGTGATTGGGACTCTACTCATTGGAGTTCAGAAGAATAAGAGGCGATCTTATTGAAACATATAAGATTGTAAAGGGGCTTGATCGGGTGGATGCGGTGAGGATGTTCCCAATGATGGGTGAAGCTAGAACTAGGGGGCATAATCTTAGAATCAGGGGCTGCTCTTTCAAAACTGAGATGAGGAGAAACTTCTTCACTCAGAGGGTAGTAGGTCTGTGGAATTTGCTGCCCCAGGATGCTGTGGAAGCTGCATCATTAAATAAATTTAAAACAGAAATAGACAGTTTCCTAGAAGTAAAGGGAATTAGGGGTTACGGGGAGCGGGCAGGAAATTGGACATGAGTCTAGGTTACAGAGGGGCTGCTATTCTCTATAATATACACAGGGGCTGCTATTCTCTATAATATACACAGGGGCTGCTATTCTCTGTAATATACCCGCCAGGGACCCGGGTTCAAATCCGGCCTCGGGTGACTGTCTGTGTGGAGTTTGCACATTCTCCCCGTGTTTGCGTGGGTTTCCTCCGGGTGCTCCGGTTTCCTCCCACAGTCCAAAGATGTGTGGGTTAGGTTGATTGGCCATGATAAAAATTGGCCCTTAGTGTTAGGGGGGATTAAATACGTGGGGTTACGGGGTTATGGGGATAGGGCTTGGGTGGGATGGCTGTCGGTGTAGGGACCGGGTGTTAGGGTTTGGATGATCAGCCATGATCTCATTGAATGGCGGAGCAGGCTCGAAGGGCCGAATGGCCTACTCCTGCTCCTATCTTCTATGTTTCTATGTTTCTATGTAGGTTCGGAATGGTCATGGCCCTGTGGGTGGCGGAGCGGGCCCAGGGGCCGTGTAGCCTGGTCCTGCTCCTACTTCTTGTGTTCTAATTCTGTGTTAGATTTCAGGAGATGGTTCTATTCACAGGGATTAGTGGAGACCTCGGGAACAGGCTGCCAGCTAGGAGTCCTTCAAGAGTAAATTGGGCCTGTTCCTGGCTGGGGTGGAGATCCCCTTTTACAGAAGGTAAGTACTGCAGGAAATACAGGGACAGAGTGATCTCCTGGACGAGTTTCGATCGCCTAGATGGGTCGGAGAGGAATTTCCCAGATTTTTTCTCCCAAATTGGCCATTGGGTTTTTTATCTGGTTTTTCGCCTCTCCCGGGAGATCACATGGGTTCGGGTGGGATGGAGAGTGGAAGTAGATTTGAGGTTAGGATCAGATCAGCCATGATTTTATTGAATGGCGGAGCATTCTCGAGGGGCCAATTGGCCTACTCCTGCTCCTATTTCTTATGTTCTTATGTTATTATAGAGAATAGCAGCTCCTGTGTATATTATAGGGAATAGCAGCCCCCATGTATATTATAGAGAATAGCAGCCCGTGTAGATTATAGAGAATAGCAGCTCCTGTGTATATTATAGAGAATAGCAGCCCCTGTGTATATTATAGAGAATAGCAGCCCCTGTGTATATTATAGAGAATAGCAGCCCCTGTGTATATTATAGGGAATAGCAGCCCGTGTATATTATAGAGAATAGCAGCCCCTGTGTATATTATAGAGAATAGCAGCCCCTGTGTATATTATAGAGAATAGCAGCCCCTGTGTATATTATAGAGAATAGCAGCCCCTGTGTATATTATAGAGAATTGCAGCCCCTGTGTATATTATAGAGAATAGCAGTCCCTGTGTATATTATAGAGAATAGCAGCCCCTGTGTATATTATAGAGAATAGCAGCCCCTGTGTATATTACAGAGAATAGCAGCCCCTGTCTATATTATTAACAGCCATACCTGCCCTGAAAGAAAAGTTTCTGCTGCTCCAGAAACCATTTGTTGTAGCTGTACAGGTATTCATCGCTCGCAGACCATGTCGTAATTCGGTAACTGTTGTTTCTCCCAGCATAGTTTAGGCCTGTCACAATTAGAAAAATGTAGAGTGTCCTTAAAAGCAGAAATAAGACAACAGGTACAGATGAGATTGGAGGACAGGTGCCAGTGGGCCCGGAGGACGGGTGCCAGTGGGCCCGGAGGGCGGGTGCCAGTGGGCCCGGAGGGCGGGTGCCAGTGGGCCCGGAGGGCGGGTGCCAGTGGGCCCGGAGGGCGGGTGCCAGTGGGACCGGAGGACGGGTGCCAGTGGGCCCGGAGGGCGGGTGCCAGTGGGCCCGGAGGGCGGGTGCCAGTGGGACCGGAGGACGGGTGCCAGTGGGACCGGAGGACGGGTGCCAGTGGGCCCGGAGGGCGGGTGCCAGTGGGACCGGAGGACGGGTGCCAGTGGGCCCGGAGGGCGGGTGCCAGTGGGCCCGGAGGGCGGGTGCCAGTGGGACCGGAGGACGGGTGCCAGTGGGACCGGAGGACGGGTGCCAGTGGGCCCGGAGGAGGGTGCCAGTGGGACCGGAGGGCGGGTGCCAGTGGGACCGGAGGGCGGGTGCCAGTGGGCCCGGAGGGCGGGTGCCAGTGGGCCCGGAGGACGGGTGCCAGTGGGACCGGAGGACGGGTGCCAGTGGGACCGGAGGACGGGTGCCAGTGGGACCGGAGGACGGGTGCCAGTGGGACCGGAGGACGGGTGCCAGTGGGACCGGAGGACGGGTGCCAGTGGGCCCGGAGGGCGGGTGCCAGTGGGACCGGAGGACAGGTGCCAGTGGGACCGGAGGACGGGTGCCAGTGGGCCCGGAGGGCGGGTGCCAGTGGGACCGGAGGACGGGTGCCAGTGGGACCGGAGGACGGGTGCCAGTGGGCCCGGAGGGCGGGTGCCAGTGGGACCGGAGGACGGGTGCCAGTGGGACCGGAGGACGGGTGCCAGTGGGACTGGCTGTTGGTCACCTGCCATCTCTTTTCCTGTTTCATGTGGTGCCACAGTGATGGGGGATTCTGAGGAATCCACCCAGCATGACAAGTCAGTCAGGCATGCACACCTCATACTGATACCATTGGTGGGGCCCAGTGCTGCCCCCTTTGTGTCGAGGAGCCCTCCCCCAGCACGATGTCTGTTAGAGCGAGGTCATTTCACCAGATGTGATGGGCTGGGTACCAGTGGGAGGGCACAGGGCACCCCTCAGGCAGCCGGACACATCCTGGCGTCTCTCCTATTCCTCTGAGCAGATCTGGCCAGAGATCCCCATCGGAAACCCCACTGGTGCCGGTAAAGGACAATAAATAAATGGCACTGAAGCCAAAGTGCTGGCAAGAAGGTAGCTCACCATCACCTTCTCAATGGGATGGGCAATAAATGCTGGCCTTGCCGGTGACGCCCACAACCCATAAACACATTTTTTAAAAAGAGAAAAAAAAATAACTCACATAGGAGGGCCCAGAAAGGAACTCAAAATGTTGACCTTTAACGGCCTGGCCACCTGAAGGTCCGCTCTCAGTACCCCTTCCCAGCCGCCTTCCTCGACATGATGGTGTCTTGGCATCCAACAAAAGAGTCCCTTCTACACGTCCTAATGAAGCCCCAACTGCTGCGGACAGGAGCTTCCAACACCCAACCCAGGCCCGATCAGGAAATGGCCAGGATTCGGGGCAATCCTTGCACACTCCCTGCCTGCACCAGAAACAGAGTGTGTGTCACACACAGATGTCAGCCCGGCACATCTGATCTGAATCAATGTAGAGTGGAATCATCGGCAGAAGAACAGATGGAGTTGCACAATGAGCGACTGAGGTCATTGAGGAATGAAGAGAGAATGTAAAATAACGAAACTTGAGAACTCCCGAGTCATTGGAAAAAATCAGAGGATGAGCCAGAAAGAAAGATTCGAGAGGAGACGAACTTTCTGGGAGCAGAGCCTTGTTGGAAGATTATGGTAAATTATTTCGGTGTAAGCTTCACTGTGCCAAAGGCTTTGGACAAGTCCAATTGAATTTTTTGATGAAGTAACAGAGAGGATTGATGAAGGGAATGCAATGGATGTTGTCTCCATGGATTTTCGGAAGGCGTTTGACAAAGTACCACATAGAAGGCTAGTTAACAAAATTGAGGCTCATGTAACAGGTGGGTCAGTGGCAGCTTGGATAAGGAATTGGCTTAAGGACAGAAACCAGCGAGTTGTGGTAAATGGCTGTTTTACAGACTGGAGGATGGTAGACAGTGGTGTTCCCCAAGGGTCAGTGCTGGGGCCACTGCTTTTTTTGATATATATAAATGACCTGGATATTGGAGTACAGAGTAGAATTTCTAAATTTGCCGATGACAGCAAACTTGGGGGTGTGGCAAACAGTGAGGATGACACTAATCGACTGCAACAGGACATAGAAAGGCTAGCAGAATGGGCAGACAAGTGGCAGATGGAATTTAATACAGAGAAGTGTAAGGTGATGCATTTTGGCAGAAGGAACAGGGAGAGGCAATATACACTTAATGGCACAGTTTTAAAGAGTCTGCAGGGACAGAGGGACCTGGGAGTTAATGTGCATAGGTCCCTGAAGGTGGCGGGACATGTTGAGAGAGTGGTTAGCAAAGCATATGGGATCTTGGGCTTCATAAATAGAGGTATTGAGTACAAAAGTAGAGAAGTTATGCTGAACCTTTATAAAGTGCTGGTTAGGCCACAACTGGAGTATTGTGTCCAGTTCTGGTCACCACACTTTAGGAAGGATGTGAAGGCCCTTGAGAGGGTGCAGAGGAGATTTACCAGAATGGTTCCGGGGATGGGGGATCTTAGTTACAAGGACAGGTTGGAGAAGCTGGATTTGTTTTCATTAGAGTAAAGGAGGTTGAGGGGTGATTTGATAGAGGTGTACAAGATTATGACGGGTTTGGATAGGCTAGACGGGGAAAGGCTGTTCCCACTAGTTGATGGTACAAAGACTAGGGGACACAGATTTAAGGTTTTGGGCAAGAGATACAGGGGGGGATGTGAGGAAAAACCTTTTTACGCAGCGAGTGGTGAGGACCTGGAACTCGCTGCCGACGGAAGTGGTGGAAGCGGAGACACTCAATGTTTTCAAGGGGAGACTGGATAGGCACTTGAGGGAAATAAACTTGCAGAGCTACGGGGATAGAGCGGGGGAATGGGACTGACTGGATCGCTCTACAGAGAGCCGGCACAGACTCGATGGGCCGAATGGCTTCCTTCTGTGCCGTTATGACTCTAAGACATTGACCAATGATTTGTCCTCAAGCTGTGTAATGCCATGTAGGGACAATGGTGTGTGAGGGAATACACCTACCTTTGATTCTAGGGATACCAATCTGCACCAACATGTTCACATCGTGCCCACTCTCGTGAAGCACGTGAGAAATTTCATCGAACAGCAGATAGTGGCTTCCTCCTGCAGACAGAGCAAGGGAACAGTTCAGACACACTGAGCCTGAGTCAGCCGCTTGGTCAGACCTCCACCACTCATTATTTCACTCGGTGCAAAAATCGAGGCCTCTCCCATCTGCTTTTTACACTGATAACTGAGGAGCACAGAATACAATTGTGTCCTGCAAGCCTGGTATCACTGTCCTGATGGGCCGGCCTGGATTAAGTCTTACCTTTACCTGTACTCCCATCTCTCCCCTCTACCTCTACTCCCCTCTCTCCCCTCTACCTCTACTCCCATCTCTCCCCTCTACCTCTACTCCCCTCTCTCCCCTCTACCACTACTCCCATCTCTCCCCTCTACCTCTACTCCCGTCTCTCCCCTCTACCTCTACTCCCGTCTCTCCCCTCTACCTCTACTCCCCTCTCTCCTCCTCTACCTCTACTCCCGTCTCTCCCCTCTACCTCTACTCCCATCTCTCCCCTCTACCTCTACTCCCCTCTCTCCCCTCTACCTCTACTCCCGTCTCTCCCCTCTACCTCTACTCCCCTCTCTCCCCTCTACCTCTACTCCCATCTCTCCCCTCTACCTCTACCTCTACTCCCCTCTCTCCCCTCTACCTCTACTCCCGTCTCTCCCCTCTACCTCTACTCCCCTCTCTCCCCTCTACCTCTACTCCCATCTCTCCCCTCTACCTCTACCTCTACTCCCGTCTCTCCCCTCTACCTCTACTCCCGTCTCTCCCCTCTACCTCTACTCCCCTCTCTCCCCTCTACCTCTACTCCCGTCTCTCCCCTCTACCTCTACTCCCCTCTCTCCCCTCTACCCCTACTCCCATCTCTCCCCTCTACCTCTACTCCCGTCTCTCCCCTCTACCTCTACTCCCATCTCTCCCCTCTCCCTCTACTCCCCTCTCTCCCCTCTACCTCTACTCCCGTCTCTCCCCTCTACCTCTACTCCCATCTCTCCCCTCTACCTCTACTCCCGCCTCTCCCCTCTACCTCTACTCCTGTCTCTCCCCTCTACCTCTACTCCCGTCTCTCCCCTCTACCTCTACTCCCGTCTCTCCCCTCTACCTCTACTCCCGCCTCTCCCCTCTACCTCTACTCCCCTCTCTCCCCTCTACCTCTACTCCCATCTCTCCCCTCTACCTCTACTCCCGTCTCTCCCCTCTACCTCTACTCCCATCTCTCCCCTCTCCCTCTACTCCCGCCTCTCCCCTCTACCTCTACTCCCCTCTCTCCCCTCTACCTCTACTCCCCTCTCTCCCCTCTACCTCTACTCCCCTCTACCTCTACTCCCTTCTCTCCCCTCTACCTCTACTCCCGTCTCTCCCCTCTACCTCTACTCCCATCTCTCCCCTCTCCCTCTACTCCCGCCTCTCCCCTCTACATCTACTCCCGTCTCTCCCCTCTACCTCTACTCCCATCTCTCCCCTCTACCTCTACTCCCGTCTCTCCCCTCTACCTCTACTCCCGCCTCTCCCCTCTACCTCTACTCCCCTCTCTCCCCTCTCCCTCTACTCCCATCTCTCCCCTCTACCTCTACTCCCGTCTCTCCCCTCTACCTCTACTCCCATCTCTCCCCTCTCCCTCTACTCCCGCCTCTCCCCTCTACCTCTACTCCCCTCTCTCCCCTCTACCTCTACTCCCATCTCTCCCCTCTACCTCTACTCCCGTCTCTCCCCTCTACCTCTACTCCCGTCTCTCCCCTCTACCTCTACTCCCATCTCTCCCCTCTCCCTCTACTCCCGCCTCTCCCCTCTACCTCTACTCCCGTCTCTCCCCTCTACCTCTACTCCCGTCTCTCCCCTCTACCTCTACTCCCGTCTCTCCCCTCTACCTCTACTCCCGTCTCTCCCCTCTGCCTCTACTCCCGTCTCTCCCCTCTACCTCTACTCCCGTCTCTCCCCTCTACCTCTACTCCCCTCTCTCCCCTCTGCCTCTACTCCCGTCTCTCCCCTCTACCTCTACTCCCGTCTCTCCCCTCTACCTCTACTCCCTTCTCTCCCCTCTACCTCTACTCCCCTCTCTCCCCTCTACCTCTACTCCCCTCTACCTCTACTCCCTTCTCTCCCCTCTACCTCTACTCCCCTCTCTCCCCTCTACCTCTACTCCCCTCTACCTCTACTCCCTTCTCTCCCCTCTACCTCTACTCCCCTCTCACCCCTCTACCTCTACTCCCGTCTCTCCCCTCTACCTCTACTCCCATCTCTCCCCTCTACCTCTACTCCCTTCTCTCCCCTCTACCTCTACTCCCGTCTCTCCCCTCTACCTCTACTCCCGTCTCTCCCCTCTACCTCTACTCCCGTCTCTCCCCTCTACCTCTACTCCCGTCTCTCCCCTCTACCTCTACTCCCGTCTCTCCCCTCTACCTCTACTCCCCTCTCTCCCCTCTACCTCTACTCCCCTCTACCTCTACTCCCTTCTCTCCCCTCTACCTCTACTCCCGTCTCTCCCCTCTACCTCTACTCCCATCTCTCCCCTCTCCCTCTACTCCCGCCTCTCCCTCTACCTCTACTCCCGTCTCTCCCCTCTACCTCTACTCCCATCTCTCCCCTCTACCTCTACTCCCGTCTCTCCCCTCTACCTCTACTCCCGCCTCTCCCCTCTACCTCTACTCCCCTCTCTCCCCTCTACCTCTACTCCCATCTCTCCCCTCTACCTCTACTCCCGTCTCTCCCCTCTACCTCTACTCCCATCTCTCCCCTCTCCCTCTACTCCCGCCTCTCCCCTCTACCTCTACTCCCCTCTCTCCCCTCTACCTCTACTCCCATCTCTCCCCACTACCTCTACTCCCGTCTCTCCCTCTACCTCTACTCCCATCTCTCCCCTCTCCCTCTACTCCCGCCTCTCCCCTCTACCTCTACTCCCGTCTCTCCCCTCTACCTCTACTCCCGTCTCTCCCCTCTACCTCTACTCCCGTCTCTCCCCTCTACCTCTACTCCCGTCTCTCCCCTCTGCCTCTACTCCCGTCTCTCCCCTCTACCTCTACTCCCGTCTCTCCCCTCTACCTCTACTCCCCTCTCTCCCCTCTGCCTCTACTCCCGTCTCTCCCCTCTACCTCTACTCCCATCTCTCCCCTCTACCTCTACTCCCTTCTCTCCCCTCTACCTCTACTCCCCTCTCTCCCCTCTACCTCTACTCCCCTCTACCTCTACTCCCTTCTCTCCCCTCTACCTCTACTCCCCTCTCTCCCCTCTACCTCTGCTCCCCTCTACCTCTACTCCCTTCTCTCCCCTCTACCTCTACTCCCGTCTCTCCCCTCTACCTCTACTCCCGTCTCTCCCCTCTGCCTCTACTCCGTCTCTCCCCTCTACCTCTGCTCCCGTCTCTCCCCTCTACCTCTACTCCCGTCTCTCCCCTCTACCTCTACTCCCGTCTCTCCCCTCTACCTCTACTCCCCTCTCTCCCCTCTACCTCTACTCCCATCTCTCCACTCTACCTCTACTCCCGTCTCTCCCCTCTACCTCTACTCCCCTCTCTCCCCTCTACCTCTACTCCCCTCTCCCCCTCTACCTCTACTCCCCTCTACCTCTACTCCCTTCTCTCCCCTCTACCTCTACTCCCGTCTCTCCCCTCTACCTCTACTCCCATCTCTCCCCTCTCCCTCTACTCCCGCCTCTCCCCTCTACATCTACTCCCATCTCTCCCCTCTACCTCTACTCCCATCTCTCCCCTCTACCTCTACTCCCGTCTCTCCCCTCTACCTCTACTCCCGCCTCTCCCCTCTACCTCTACTCCCCTCTCTCCCCTCTCCCTCTACTCCCATCTCTCCCCTCTACCTCTACTCCCGTCTCTCCCCTCTACCTCTACTCCCATCTATCCCCTCTCCCTCTACTCCCGCCTCTCCCCTCTACCTCTACTCCCCTCTCTCCCCTCTACCTCTACTCCCATCTCTCCCCTCTACCTCTACTCCCGTCTCTCCCCTCTACCTCTACTCCCGTCTCTCCCCTCTACCTCTACTCCCGTCTCTCCCCTCTACCTCTACTCCCGTCTCTCCCCTCTACCTCTACTCCCGTCTCTCCCCTCTGCCTCTACTCCCGTCTCTCCCCTCTACCTCTACTCCCGTCTCTCCCCTCTACCTCTACTCCCCTCTCTCCCCTCTGCCTCTACTCCCGTCTCTCCCCTCTACCTCTACTCCCATCTCTCCCCTCTACCTCTACTCCCTTCTCTCCCCTCTACCTCTACTCCCCTCTCTCCCCTCTACCTCTACTCCCCTCTACCTCTACTCCCTTCTCTCCCCTCTACCTCTACTCCCCTCTCTCCCCTCTACCTCTACTCCCGTCTACCTCTACTCCCTTCTCTCCCCTCTACCTC